>NC_067485.1:21251888-21610361 GCF_947179515.1 Apodemus sylvaticus
GCAATCCTCCTGCCTCAACTACTCAAGTGCTAGGGTAGCAGGTAGGAAGGCACCAGGCTCAGTTCAGATTGAGTCTCTCTATACTGCAATCCCAGGAGTCCTAAGAGTAGTAAAAGAGAGAAAATCTCACGTGTTCTTTCATGTATGTTAATTTCTCTTTGGCCACAAAGAGCAAATTACCTAGTAGGTTCAACTCAGGGTGGTCTAGCTTTCTCTGGCTCTACTCACACAGAGAAATAACATGTGCAAAGCTCAATGCAAGAAGACAGGGCATGTGGAAATGCTTTAGCATTTCAGGAGTGGTTAGACAAAAGCACGTAAGAAATGACAAAGGAGACTGGGTCATAAGGTCACTTTTTAAGAGTATGTATGTATGTATGCATGTATGTATGTATGTACTTATTTATTTGAGACAGGATCTTGCTCTGTAGCCCTGGCTTGCCCAGAGCTCACTATTCACCTGTGTAGAACAGGCTGGCCTAAAATTTGGTGGTGATTCTTCAGCCTTTGCAAATGCTAGTGTTTCAGCCCTCAACCACCACACCTGGCTTGAGGCCTATCTCAAATGCAGGCGAATAGCCACTTAAAGCTTTTACACAGGACGCTGACATGGTTGGTAGGGTACCTAGCAACACAAAGCCTAAAATCACTTAGCATCATCCCCAGAAAGACAGCCCAAGGGTGGCTAAGAGCAAACGGACCACTAGCAATCCTCAGAGGTGGTGCAGAGCTCCAAAGCACGTTTGAAACAATACAGCCAGAAGAAGAGAGGCTGGGGCTTCTCAAGCACAGCAGACAGCAGCAAGCTCTGGACCTGCTCAAAGTCTGATTCTAGGGGAAGTGCTGAGCGTGGGGGTGTCTCTTGGTCCAGCTCTATCAGAATCATGCAGACCCTTGTTGACTATAGATTGTCAGCAGAACCCAAGGGAATGCTGGCTCAGAGATGCTCTTCGGATGTGACTGCCTGTATCATTACTGTCACAGGTCAGTCCAGTCAACCACCTTCCAACCTACTTTTCCCTCTTAGGTTCAAAATAGGCAGTGTGCCCCAGGTGGCCTGAGGACTGACTCTCTCAGAAACCGCTCCCTAAACTTGGATTGGACCAGGCTTCACCCACTCATTTCCAAATATGACCCATAATATACATTTTCAGCGTTAGCTCTTAAACATACTAGAATGGAAATGAGTGTTTCATTTCACTAAATTCAAATTCAAAAGTGAGAGTGAGAATAACCTGTGGTTTCTATAAGTATAGTCTGGGACTCGGAAACTTGTGTGATGCCGGGTGGGTGGGAATCGCAGGCTCTTTCTCAGCTCTCTGCATTATAACTCCAGTGTTTAAAATGTGATGGAGAAAAAAACGGGAAGGACCCCTACATGTGCCTGAATATATAATTCACCATAGTTCTTGGTGGTTTTATTTTAATTTTTTTTTCTGCTTAAAAAAGAGGAAATGTGGAGTCTTGCAAATGGCCTGTGGGTCCTGCTTTCTCTGGATTCCCACTTAGTCTCAGTATTTACTGAGAGAAGCCAGGGAGCCCTAGGGCCTGGATATGGCCCTCTGCGATGGGACAGGCCACTTGATTAGCTTGGAGTCAGAAGTTTTTGCCACTTGCTTGAAAAACCTTTTAAAAAGATCTCTTGGTGAGAAGGGTCCGTCTTTCTCGTGCGGTCACTGGTGGGAACTGGAGTGCTACCTTGTATGCTCCAGGGGCAGGGGTGGTAGGGATGAGGGGTGACTGGAGACTCAGCCCGTCGACATGCTGCTTGCTGAAAGGGATGCCTCATCAACAACAGAGTTTGAAAAGCCCCTGGGTGCAGTCCCAGCCCACAGGCATCCTTCACTACTGTGCAGCAGAGCAAGCGTGTTAGACATTTTTATCAGAGAGTCTCAGTGAAAGCCTTATGTAGAGAACTGATAAAGAAACATGCGATAAGGGGTAAATCCCTCTCCTAATTTCAAGTACCCAAATATGGAGAGCTTCATGCTCGAGCGAACTGGAAAGAAAAACAAGGAATGGCTAGGAATGCCTGATTCTGCTTGTTTGCTTTAATAGCGGGGCCCCGATGCATAAACATTGACTCATTGCCCTCTATACAGAAAGGAAGAAAGGATTTGCCATGCTCCCTTCGCTCTGGCATTCAGAACAGTGCGTGGAACCAATGCCAGAGGGATAAAGGAGCTTGGTATCGTAGGGGACCAGAGAAACTGCCACCTCTGTGCTTCCTGTCGCTGTTCAAACATGTAACCTTGTGTGACATTTCACGTATGGTGTTAGTGACTGGACAAGCTGTTCCAGAGGGCATGGATCTGTGCAGAGGGACATGGGACCTTGTGATGGGTGTCAGAGGGTGGAGCCCACTGCCTGTGCGCTGTTACACTGAGCTAAACCATTTGCTAGCACTGGGACCCTGCTAAACACCTCCTGGCATGCACTTCCTTAGAAGGTGACATACATTTAAGTCTGAAAGAGTGAGGCTTTGTGCAGAGCCCCACCTGGTCGCCTCCTTGACCGGCGTATGGGGTAGTCACTGTCCACTCACCTGGACAGACTGGTGCGAGGTTGGTAAATACCCATTAAGTATTGTATGTGTCTTCTAAAGGAAGATAGGCTGCCCTTGTGAGAGGATGTGGCCCTCTCACCCTTCGGATGCAAATTCTCTGGCTATAGCAACCGTGAATTCTCCCTGCTTTTGTGTACACACAGGTACATACACACATGCACCATGCCCCAGACAGTCTCTGCCGAAGCCCTCTTGGCTGCAGAGAGCCGAGAGAACACCAGGAAACAAGACAATTTACGTTCAGGAGGCTTCCTAGTCTTGCTCTGCAGTCTGGGCGGGATGGCACAGTTATGAGCTATGATTTTCTTTAACCTTCTGCTCTATCTAGTCTGTTTGTTTATCCTGTTATATCATTAGAGAATTAGATTTCTTGAATATTTTTGTTTGTTCATTTTTTTGAGATACTCTCATGTAGCCCAGGGTAACCTATAACTGACTAGGTAGCCAAGGATGGCCTCGAACTCTTGATCCTCTTGTTCCTACCTTCCAAGTACTGAGATTATAGGATGTACTTAATGCCCTGCCTGCCTATATTTTATTTCTTTAAACCTAACCTCTGAACACAGACACTTCAGGTACCACACTAACTATATTATTTATTCCTTCTTAAGAAATTCACATAGTTATTCACATAGTTCTGTTTATAAAACTGAAAACTCAGGGCTAGAGAGATAGCTTAGGGGTTAAGAGCTCTGTCAGCTCTTCCAGATCTTGAGTTCAATCCCCGGCAGTGACGTGGGGCTCATGATCATCTGCAGTGTGATCTGATGCCCTCTTCTGGCATGCAGGTGTGCATGCAGATAGGACACTCATATATTAAATAAATAAATCTTTTTTAAAAAACCTGAAAACTCAGAATTAGGTTCTGTTATTAAATTATCTCATTGTGGTTGGATTGCTTAGTGGAAAATGTACTTCTTCTCTGACAAGCCCCTTTTCAAGTCTTTAGTTATCATTTTTGTTGTCTTGAGAGGAGACTTTCATTGAGAAGGGAATGCTTTAGAACAAGAAAACCGAACCATGCCTGTACCCAGAGGTCGTCTGTGAAATGCAGAAAGTTTCAAAGTCAAACAGTTTGGTTTCAGGGCATCCCTTGTGACCCCTCAGTAGACATCACCTTTCTAGTCACATCTGATCCCTGTTGATCTTAAAATGTGATAGAATGCATTTAACAAGTTTGTCTCTGCCATTTTTAAATCTGCAGTTCAGTGGCATTGATGGTGCTTCTTCCTTTCATCCACTTATCAGTTCACTCATCCATCCATCCTCCCATTCCTCCGTCCATCCACCCACCCACCCACCAATCCTCCCATCCATCCATCCATCCACCCATCCATTCACCCACCCACCAATCCTCCCATCCATCCATCCATCCATCCATCCATCCATCCATCTACACATCCACCCACCCACCCATCCATCCATCCACCCATCCATCCACCCATCCATCCATCCATCCATCCACCCATCCATCCACCCACCCACCCACCCACCCACCCACCCACCCACCCATCCCTCCATCCATCCATCCATCCATCCACCCACCCACCCATCCATCCATCCATCCATCCATCCATCCATCCACCCACCCACCCATCCACCCATCCATCCATCCATCCATCCATCCATCCATCCATCCATCCATCCATCCATCCAGACCTCTTTTCTCTCTGAAAATTGAATCTGGGACCATCAAGATGGCTCCGTGGGTAAAAATGCTTGCCACTAAGTCTCATGACCTGAGTCTAATCCACATGGTGGAAGGAGAGAACTGATTCCCACATTTTATCTCTAACCCTCACACAGGCATTGTGGCACATGTGTATGCATGTACACACTTATGCCACAAATGCATAAAATAATATTTAAAAATTCACAAAATCTTCCTGGATCAAGACTCATAGAGCTATAACTCCTATCCTTCTGTTTCCAAGCCCCTTGGAGCCACTTTCCACCTTTATAATTCTGCCAACTCTAAGTCCCTCCTGTGATTAGGCTCCTACAATATTTGTCCTTCTGTGACTGGTGGGTTTCACTTAGCACAATGTTCTCAAGCTCCACCCACATTGCACATGTATCAAAGTCTCTTTTTAAGGTTTAATATTATTCCATTGTATAGATAACCCACATTCCATTTAACCACATATCTGTTGATGGACACTTGAATACTTCCATCTTTAGGTTATTGTGGACAATGTTGCCGTGAACCTAGGTGTGCAAGGTTCCTCCTCAACTTTCTGTCTTGTGTTTTGTAAGACACAAGTGCTGCAAGGAGGCATACAGTGTTTTTAGAGAGAGCAATAGACAGATTTTCTACCTGGTAATGTTATTTGAAGTTTTTTCTTTGGAGTCCTCCTGCCTGCTGCCTGAAAAGCTATGGATAGCATTCAGTCCTCAAATATAGGGCAAATTTTTTCAACTTGTTTTCTATAAAAATGCAAATGCTTCCGGGGCAGAGGCCACAGATGTCCTATGAGCATCATGTTGCACATGTGCTTACATGTTGACATGTGTTCTCATCTTGTTCTGCTCTGGCCCAGTTCCTGGCAGCTTGCTTCCAGTAGCTGCAAATATCACACTGCCTAGGACTTGTTTATATTTCACTTCTCCCAATAGAATGGAAGCTCTTTGGGAGCTGGGCATGGTGAGACACAGATTGGCTCTCATTCTTGCTGCTTCCATTTGGAAGAGGCACTGTGGAGTCAACCTGTGTCCTAAAGGAAGGTGACACGTCAGAAAACATTTTCTGTGGCACTGAAAATCTCAGAATTGCTCTCAGTGTCAGTGGTCCCATGGTTAGGCATGGCCGTTCTGGAAGTGTATGCCCATGGTCAGGCATGGCCATGCACATGTTATCTTAGTTCACCATCTCTGGATGCTCTCTTAGAAAGGGAGAATGCTTTGCGCTGGCTTACAGTTGATGGTCTACTGGAAACTCATAGCCCAGGGACAGCAGGCTTTATCACTGGATTAGTAGCTTCCCAGTCATCCCGAAGTGCAGGGGCTGCCTTAGAAACAGCAGTCACTCTAAGAACAACTTGATGCTAAGTCCCCCTTCTGAGGTAGCAACTTGTCCTGAGCTGAGTTATCACTTGAGCTTCCAGTTCCAATGATGCTGCTGTTATGGCTAAAAGCTGACACGCTTTTTTAAGCGTGACTTTAAGTGCCTTTCCGATGATTTTTTGCTACAATCCCCTGTGTAAAGGGTGAGAAGAGGTGCAAAATATTCACTGGACAGTTGATGGAAGCAGACACAGGATGTTTTTCAGCAAGAGTACATTCATGTTTTATACAGACAGGAAAAACAGGGATAAGTGGACTCCTCAGACTTTCTTTTATCCCTCTTTGAGGCAATAGCTCAGCCACTTCCCCAACTAATAGGGTTCGACAGGGCTCTTAACCAGTAATAGAGTTTAAAGTTTACTGCCTTAAGTTTATCCTTCTCTTATCCTGGACAAGATGGTAAAACTGAAAGTGCTGGGATGATGCAGGAGCTCTGGTAAATAGCTAAAGGGGATCTGTGCCAATAAAAGGTAAGTATTGGAAGCAAATGGCCATGGGCAGAAGGTACTTTCTGAAGTAGATTGTAAGGTGAACTTGTGTTGGAGGGAAACTGATAGACAAGTGTTTTTCCATCCTGCCTTCCCATACTCCAAGGACCACCATGCTTCTTGTGTTGCATTTGTCCAATCAAGCATCAGAATCCAGCATTGCCAGTTGGACCACTCTCCCATCTAGTGTCCTGGCTGTATAGTTATTCCAGTCCTTGCTACCTCAGTCTTTGAAGTGAATGGTTGACCACATCATGAGATATTTTTGTATATCTGTGCATTTAATGGTATTTGTGTCCTGGATATTAAAGTTTTTTAAATAATAGACCAATCTAGAAACCTCCCTGGAAGCAGGGAGGGTAGCGTAGCGGCTAGCAGTGTGTTGGGGGTTGGCCTTTCTCTCCAAGGCATTTTGCGTTGGGTTGTTTTGCTTTGTTTCTGTTCCAGCCATTACTTCAGATGACTTTAGCTGTTTGGAATTTCCATGCCTTTCCTCCCCTATGCTTCAGGATGTGGCTGTTGAAGTCATGTTCTGTAATGAGAGGCTGCAGCATGCTAATCTAAGGCAGACTTTAGCTTCTGTGTCAGGCACTAGCTGGCCCCGGTCCCTAACAAGGAGGACACTATTAGAAATTTGAGTTGTGGAGGTAGAAAGAAATTGTTCTTATGGAAAGAAATTAGCCTTTCACAGGGAGATTTGATGGGGAATTAGAGAAATACAAATCAGGAGATTTTGGAGTAGTTTGATGGGGAATTAGAGAAATACAAATCAGGACTCTGAATGAAGCACCAGGTTGTTGCTGCAATAAACAGTTACCACTATTAGTGTGTGAGTGCATTCCTTCTGGAAGGTTCCTCTGGCCCTGCTTGGTCTCTCTTGGCTCTCCTTCCTCTCTCTCTTTTGTCCCTTTATCCCTTTTTCCCTTTTTCTTCCTTCCCTCTTTCCTTCCCTTTCTTACCTCCCCTGCTCCTCATCCTTCCTCTTTCCTTCCCTCTCCACCTACCCTTTTCTTACTCTCTTTTTCTCTTTCTCCTTCCTTCCTTCCTCCACTTTTTTGTTGCGCCAGCAGTGTCTCACTCTGTAGCCCAAGCTTGCCTGGAACCCTTTGTAGCCTACATTGGCCTTGTACTCCAGGAGATCCTCCTGACTCAGCTTCCTGGGTCCTGGAAGACAGGTTATGGCTTCGGAATATTCTCTCCTTCCACCATGTGGATTGGACTCAGGTCATGAGACTTAGTGGTAAGCATGTTCACCCACGGAGCCATCTTGATGACCCCAGATCCAATTTTCAGAGAGAAAAGAAGTCTAGATGGATGGATGGATGGGAAGATGGATATGTGGATGGATGGATGGATGGATGGATGGATGGATGGATGGATGGATGGATGGATGGATGAGAAGGTAAATGAATGGATGGGTGGGTGGGTAGATGGACATGGACAAATGAGTTTATAGGACTTTGTGGAAATGGGATTCCACTCACTGCACTTCCCCAAGCATTCCATCCCCACACTGAAGGATTTCAGCTATGCTGACAGAGTCTTTAAAATCTTTGTGGTGGCTCGTGTTCCAGAGCTTAGATGTAGAAATGAAACTTTTTCAACATTGCTTATGGTATGTGTTCCCAAACACCTTACTGGTTTTCTCTGTGCTCTGCTGGTATCCACTGTACAACCTCTCCCAATTGTGACTCAGTAAGAAATTTGAATGGTACAAAACATAAAGACCGTCTCTGAGAGCCTAACCGTTGGATTCTTTTTTCAGACTTGTGACATTTTTAGACATTGCTGTGTTCTATCTTTTTCATATCTTGTTTCTTTGCTTGTGACAAGCTCTTATATGTAGCGCAGGCTGACCTCAGAATCAATATATAGCCAAGGCTAGGTTTAAGGACTCCTCTTCCTGTGCCCACCTCCCAGGTGCTATGATCACAAGTCTATGCCATCTTGCCTGGCTTGTCATCCAGTTTCCTAGAAATGTCACTTTCCAGGAGCATCCGCTATAGCTGCTGTACCCTCCCTCAATGCTGGTGACTCTCGGTATGTGCTGTTGTCTCTCAGTCTCGGGCAGCTTGGGCACTTTGGATTCCTTTACAAATATTCCCAGCTGTCTGGATGACGTCACTCCTATTTCAAGAGTCCACCTTAGACTCCTGATCACAGCTTCCCTTTGGCACACCTGTCAGCACATTCAGGTCTTGAAGGTTTTGTCTTCCAGTCAAGCAATGCTTCACCAACCTCACTTCTCAGGGCCTAACCCTACCCTAGCAGTAACCCTAAACTTAACCTTCTAACCCTCTAACCCTAACCCTAACCCCTAACCCTAAACCCCTAACCCTACCCTAACCCTACCCTAACCCTAACCCTAACCCTAACCCCTAACCCTAACCCCTAACCCTAACCCTAACCCTAACCCTAAACCCCTAACCCTAACCTCTAACCCTAACCCTAACCCCTAACCCCCAAACCCTAACCCTAATACTAAACCCCTAACCCTAAACCCCTAACTCTAACCCTAAATCTAACTCTAACCCTAACCCCTAACCCCTAACCCTAACCTCTAACACTAACCCTAACCTCTAACACTAACCCTAAGCCAAATCCTAACCCTAACCCCTAATCCTAACCCTAACACTAACCCTAACCCCTAACCCTAACCCTAACCCCTAACCCTAACCCCAACCCCTAACCCTAACCCTAACCCCAACCCCTAACCCCTAACCCTAACCCTAACCCCTAACCCTAACACTAAACCCCTAACCCTAAACCTCTAACCCTAACCCTAACCCTAAACCCCTAAACCCCTAACCCTACCCTAACCCTAACCCTAAGCCAAATCCTAACCCTAACCCCTAATCCTAACCCTAACACTAACCCTAACCCCTAACCCTAACCCCAACCCCTAACCCTAATCCTAACCCCTAACCCCCAACCCCTAACCCTAACCCTAACCCTAATCCTAACCCTAACCCCAACCCCTAACCCTAACACTAAACCCCTAACCCTAACCCCCTAACCCTACCCTAACCCTAACCCTAAGCCAAACCCTAACCCTAACCCCTAATCCTAACCCTAACCCTAACACTAACCCTAACCCCTAACCCTAACCCCCAACCCCTAACCCTAACCCCTAACCCCCAACCCCTAACCCCAACCCCTAACCCCAACCCCTAACCCTAACCCGAATCCTAACCCTAACCCCAACTCCCAACCCCAAACCCCTATCCCCTAACCCCTAACCCCTAACCCCTAACCCCTAACCCCTAACCCCTAACCCCTAACCCCTAACCCTAACCCTAACCCTAACCCTACCCCTAACCCTAACCCTAACCCTAACCCTAACCCATCTGTCCAGGCCCTTGTCTGTGAATCACACTCACAGCTTCGTCCCATTGCATGGTTAGCAAACCCTGGTCCTCTCGTCTTTACACCTGGCTGGGACTCATCTTTATGGACTCTTTCTTGATTAATTCCACTTGGCTTTGTTTTGTAGCTGGAAGAACAAAAACTCAAAACAGCTAACAGTGCAGGTTGTTTGATCTTTTTTTTTAATTAATAAGCTTCAAATTTTTCTTGGATGACTTCAGACTTATAGGAAAGTTGATTGGAAAGTACCGTGAGTTCCCACAGTCCTGGCTTCCCTTTCCCAAGACATGCAGCATCTCCTCTTATTGATACCCTACAGCATGTGCTTGTAACTGGTGGGTTGATACTGATCTACTGTTACTAACAAAAACCACAGCTTACCTCTGAGTTTGCTTATTTTATACTCTATACTTTGACAGATAAAGGCATGTCTTTCTCATTGCTATATCATACAGAGGAGTTTAACTACTGGAAGAGTCCCTTATGGTCTACCTATTTATTCTTCCTGAACTTAAAATCCACCATCCTTTTGCTGTACCCACTGGTGTTTTTTCTTGGTAGATTCTGTATCCACCCACCCCTATTACAGCCCTAGAGTTGCAGGCATATTTTACTGTTTTTTTTTTAAAGATTTATTTGTTTATACATATGAGTACTCTATTTTCATGTATGTCTGCATGGTAGAAGAGGGCATTGGATCCCATTACAGATGGTTGTGAGCTACCATATGGTTACTGGGAATTGAACTCAGGATGTCTGGAGGAGCAGTCGGTGCTCTTAACCACTGAGCCATCCCTTCAGCCTCCCATGCCTGGGTTTTTACATGGATGCTGGACCTTTAAACTCAGGTCCTGATGCTTGTGTGGCAAGCTCTCTTAGCCACTGAGCCATCTCCCTGGCCCTGACAGCAGGCAACCTTTTAACAGGAACAGATGTTTTTAAAACTCTTGTGTCAGGACCAACTGTGATGTCTCTGTGGGTAAAGATAGCTACCAAGATAGATGACCTGAGTTCAGTTCCAGAACCCACATGGTAGAAGAGAGAACCGACTACCACAGGTTGTCTGGGGGTTTTACACACACATTTTGGCATGTGTGCATGTGCACACATGTACATATATACACAGAGAATAAAGAAATATAAATATAGTCATTTTTAAATCTTATGCTAGTGGGGATATTAGGAGGGTCAGCAATGTTTCTCCTTTATACCCCATCATTTGATTTCCTGTTCAGAGGAATGCCATGTATCTCTAACTATAGTTTACTTACTGTTTGCTTCCTATAACACTGGAAATAGAAGCCCAGGCTTTGTGCATGCTTCACAAGCAGGGCATTGCCAGATATCCCTGGTGCTCTGACCAGAGACACAGATATAATCAAGGCACATGATTTAGCCTGCTGAATTTATTCTTACTCTAACAAGATTGAGAAAAGCTGGCTTTCCCACAAGATACAATTCTTACAGAATCAGGGTTATTTTAGAATCTTGACACCACATAGTAATCACTATATTTATTAAAACTCCAGACACTGACTGGATGCCAGTAATACACGCAGCTCCTGGAGAGAACCTCACCCTTCCCTCAGCAGGCTCAGGATCTTAACTCTGATGCTTGTCTCATCTTTCCCACCGAAGTCCAAAATTTCTCTCTGTGGCTGTAATTGAAGGTTGCTTGCTTAGGGAAGCTTCTGGCTTGCTCATTAGCCACACATTACAAGCTCGTGAGTTAAGGGCAAAAGGAAAGGGAATTCAGGTGGCTGGATCTGGGGGGTTTCCTTGGTGTGTGTGTGTGGGGGGGTTGTCCCAGGGATGACTTCAGAAACAGAATGATGCTACCCAGAAAGTTTCTTCTCTTTTATTTTTTTCTGCTCCTCAACCATCTCATGGACACTAGAGATTCCAGGCTCTTATACATGCTAGGCGAATACTCTACCACTGGCTGCCTCTAGACAGACAGACACAGGGAACACTAGCCCTTTTTTAGTTTAATTTTAAGACAGTGTCTCAGGGCTCAAACTGGCCTTGAGCTCATCCTATATCCCAGGCAGAGCTTAAGCTAGTGGTCCTTCTATCTCAGCCTAATTGCTTAGGACTACAGATCTACTTCTTCCAGGCTGACTGAGGATCTTTTCTCTACATAGAGGAAGCCCATCTTTGTATCTTCAGCATCTCAGGCGGAGTAAGAGAGACTAAAGATAGACTGGGGGGGGGGGGTGACAACCTTTTGACCTTTCAAACAACCACATTTCAGTTCATCTTGCTCTTGTGTGCCTGGAAGAGGGGAAGATGGAGAAGGAGGGAGTGTGAACTCTAATTACAAACTTCGTGCTTCTTTCAGCTCTACTATTTTCAATCCTATATAATTTGTACAGCCGAAGTGTGGCGAGTGCTCACTTTGCCATGTGAAAACGAGGTGCCCCACCCCCACCCCCATTCAACTCTGGGGAAAGATTGACTGTAGGAAACTTCGAGAGGGTCTGATGATCTGTAACTTGCAAGCAACTCAGGCAACCACTTTGCTTTCCCAGGTCGGGTCCAGGGAGAGTCTGGGTCTCTTGCAGCCCCTTCACTGTTTACAATCCCTTTACCTTCTCTCGAAGGGGCTTTGACATAGCGGCACTAACCAGGAGCTCAAAAAAGATAGACTGGGCTTCTTGGGGTACTCAGAGAGGGGAATCAGCACAAACTCTTGTCCCCAAGGTAGACAAGCTTGGTCCTTGGTGGCGGAACAGCCTGGGCAGCAACATGTCTGCAGGATATCCAAAGAATGAGCCATTTATTGATTAGCTATTGTGGGGATTCCAGGTGAGTTTTATATGTTCAGATTTTCAATGGCCTGTTAAGAAACCATAACAAACTTTCCCCACCTCTGGGCGGCAGATGTGTTGGCTGGAACAGAAGTGGCATGTTTAGTGGTAAACATACTAAGTGGGCACCTGTCTCTCTGAGTAATAGACCCGGATCCTCTGTGCTAAGGAACCTTCTTCCTTCCACATAGAACAGAAGATGGTAAGGAAGTAGGGGGTCATTGTCACAGGACAATAAAACTCTTCCCCATAGGACAATAAGACTGTTCCTTGGGTTCCTCTACAGCCTGGCAACCGTTGTCTCAATGCTGGGACCAGCTTTTGCCTACTTGACTCCAAACATATGGAAAAGGGGAGAAGAAAGCCAACTGAGTCTGCTTACAAAACAGGGTGTTGTGTGGCAGACACTTCCAAAGGGCAGATTTGGTTGGCTGACAAACTTCCTTCCTTCCTTCCTTTCTTCCTTTCTTTCTTCCCTCCTTCCTCCCTCCCTTCTTCTCTCCCTCCCTCCCTCCCTGCCTCCCTCCCTCCCTCCCTCCTTTCCTTCCTTCCTTCCTTCCTTCCTTCCTTCCTTCCTTCCTTCCTTCCTTCCTTCCTTCCTTCCTTCCCTCCTTCCCTCCATCTCTCCCTTCCTTTTCTTTCTTTTTCTAAAACAGGATCTGACCCAATAGCCCAGACTGGCTTCGCACCTACTAGTTCACACAAGCTGTCTCCAAACTCACAGCCATCCTTCTGCCTTGGCTCCCAAGTGTTAGAATGGCAGGTGTGAGCAGCCACGTCCCGTCTCTTTTCTCATTTATTCCCTGTGTTTCCACATTACGCCACTCTAGCCATCATCATCCACGGGTTACAAACTGCAGCCCTTGCCTCACTTGGTGACTTGCAAATATTTTTTGTATGGGCTCCTCTTACAAGCACAATCTTCTGAGTCGCTTCAACATAACAAAACTGATAAAAAAGAATTGTGTTAGCATAATGTATGGCAGACATCAGTGTGTAATGCTGACTTATTTGTTTAGGTGGGGGAGAACAATGAAGGTGTGTTCATTGTTCAATGTGCCGGAGAAATTTGAAATCAGTTTTATGGATAGCATCTGTAGTCCTTTTGAACTGAAGCTCTTCATTTATTTTCTTTTGCTGTTACTTTAATGCTGCAAAATCTTGGGGGGAAAATCATGCTTTACCAAAATGGGGAATTGCAACTAATAACAGGGGATTTTGATTTACGAAGCTAGTGACATGTCACCTTAAGAATTTTCCCTCTGCTTCTACCTTACGCACCTAAAACAAAAAGAAGAGAAGGAAACTGTTGCTCTAAAGTCTAAATCTTCAATATCACATAAGAATTTTCACTGTTTCCTGGGTGGTGGCAGTGCATGCCTTTAATCCCAGCACTTGGGAGGCAGAGACAAGAACAACTCTGTGAGTTCGAGGCCAACCTTGGCTACAAAGTGAGTTCCACGACAACCAAAGATACACATAGAAACCCTGTCTTCACCCTAAACCCAAAAAAAGAATTGTGACTTTTTAATTGATACGATGTACACATCATGCACATCATAGCTTCCTGTAGCCTAAGTCTTCTTAGAGGTAGAAAATGTTTGGTTATAGCATCAATGAGCCTCTCATGTATGCTCTATAGAAAACTTGTGGGTTTTAAGTTTTTGCATTTGCTTTCCTGAGCCCGGTGAAGGTAATTCTAACCTTGATTCTCTGACGGATGCTTGGCTGCTGCTAGCAGGGTTCCTTTGGTAATCCAAAGCCAATGATTCAATCCAGTCATAGCAGTTTATGCCACACGGGGTTATTTTCATACATGAAAATCCACTCCTGACCAGCACGGAGGCTGCCTCTGTCTGTGATATAGTTGGTCATGGTGGTATTGTGACATTTTTGTACAAATGAACGTAAGAGTTTATAAAGGGGGAGAAGTGAGAATTGGAGCTACAGGTTTTCTGATGAGAGGACATCAGCTGTGTGCAACTGACACCATGACTTGGAAGCTTTCTGGTCTGAGCAAACCTGGCTAGGTGGCCATTGGCGGTCACCACCAGGGTGGAAGGGTGGAAGCTAGCGTTGACTTCTTGGGTGGCTACTGGCAGCAACGGAAGCAGATCTCCTGAAAGACTTCTTTGATACAAGTCAGCTACTGGGTATTAGAGAACAAGAGACTTCCCATCAGAGTGCAATAGAAGAAACCCATTCCACCTATCAGGGATGCTGAAGAGATCCTGAATGGGGCTGGCAGACATACGGCTGGTGTAGCCTCTCCTCTTGGACTATTATCTAGCCTAGTGATTTTCAGAGTTTAATTGTAGGATTATCACTGCATAAGAGACCTTCACTACGATCCTTGAAGGACATTTTAAGAGACTTTTTAGTCATTCAACAAATACATATCATGCCATCTTTGTGGGACTCCTGTGGCCCCTGAACCAAAAGTCTCTCTCCTGCCTGCCTCCAAGAAGCTTCATGCTAGCATAAAAGATGTGCCTAAGAAGGAAGAGGCTGGCAACATTACCTATGTTGGGGCTTTCAAGACCATGTAAAGACAGTGGGTATGAATCAAGGTGTCCAAAGGAAAAGGAAGATTGGGCTTTTGTTGTTGTTGTTTTTTTAAAGAGAGGGTCTCACTATGTAGCCCTTGCTGGTCTGGAACTCTCTATTTAGACCAGGCTAACCTCAAATGCATAGAGATCTTCCTGCCTCTGCCTTCCAGTTGCTGAGATTAAAGGTGTCTGTCCCCACACTACACCGAGGGTTGGCCACATATGGAAAATTGCATGAGCGGGGACCTCCATGAGCATGGTTTGTGCATCTCCAGAGTTAAGATCCTAAGACAGAGATAAGACTGGGTCTGGAAGGCAAAAGAGAACCTAGGGCTTAGTGCACTGACTGAAAAGTCACTGGTAAATGATAATAGCCAGGGGTATGACACCAGAAAGTTGGCATCGGACTCTACAGAGCCTTCCAGGCCTTGATAAGAACCAGCAGTGTTTTGAAAACAGGCATAGTAGGAGTTGTCACAAGCATAGTAGGAGCTGTCACAAGCATAGTGGGAATTCTCACAAACATAGTAGGTGTTGTCACAAGCATAGTAGGAGCTGCCAAAGGGTTTAAGATAGACACATTGGCCCTGGTTCCAACTTTAAAATCACAAGGATGATTTGACCCCACACTCTACACTTGGATAGGAACTTTTATAAACTAACTTCTGCATTAAGCAATTTTCTACTATGTGACAAATAGGGGCTTTTTAGAAATGACAGTAGTGAAAACTCAATTTAAAAATAAAATGCAGATGCCCTAAGTCTTCTGGAAGTTTTAAGCAAGTATAAAAGCTGCATACTTTCATAAAGATGAAATTAGAAGCCTTATATGTAAAATGTGTAAGTATGCTGCTACCACCTCGGTAAAGCTTATGCTGGGTACCAATTCTATTCCTTTCTGCTGAGCACTCTTTGATCGGTACCTTTGTATTGCTGGAGTCTTGTCAATCGTTCTGATAAGTTAGATTTGCTAACCAGGGAAACTGAGTCACCTACAAACCACTGGCTTCTAATGATATACACTACCGTTAGGAATAAGTATGTCTCCCCCTGATGTGCACACACACACACACACACACACACACACATACACACATACACACACACACACACACACTTTGAGACAGACTCACATGTAGCCAAGGCTGAACTCAAATTGATCCCACTTCTACCGCTCAAGTGCTTGGGTTGCCTGTATCACTGTACCTGTTTTGGGTGGTGCTGGAGACAGAATGTGCTAACTAGGCATGCAGCCAACTGAGCTACATCACCAGCCCCAGAAAACTCATTTTAAAGATTAAGGGTTTGGGGAGGGAGTGGCACACAGTTCTTTCAACTTTAGAAGTAAGTTATCAAATGGATGTTCCCGGGGAGCCTAGGATCACTTACTTTGTTCTTAAAATTGTTGGTATATCTGGAGCCATGCATGATGGGGCATGCCTGTAATCTCAGGATGCAGGAAGTGGAGACAGGAGGATGGGAATTCAGAAGTCCTCCTTAGGTACGTAGTGAGTTCAAGGCCAACCTGTCCTATGTGAGGCCTTTTCTTAAAACTGAAAAGGCAGACACACCAGGGTTGTATATGCCTCCTCTAACATTGTCTTTCAAACACAGTAGAGACATTTTGTAATTTTATGCAGGATACTGCTAGCCTTGATTTTGTGGGCCACAGCAAGCTTTATACAGTGTGTTTAGATTCCCTACTCCCACAATAATTTTTTTTGTTTGAGCTTTCATACAGGGTCTCTATATGTAACCCAAACTGGGGTTACAGCTATGTCACCACATCTGACTCTCCATAATAAACTTATGGTGGTTGATGATACGTGACCCCATGAGGCTGTATTTTATGGAAAGGAAACAATAGCATGTGAAGAATATTTTAGGCTATTGTAAGGGGAAACATATTTGGGATTAAATTGTTTAAACCCCTTTGATAAAGTGGAAATTATTTATTGCATGCTAAAGAAAAGCAAAACAGCATGTGTCTAAGTCCCACCTGTGGAATGTGTTTGAAATAAAATGGAGTTTTCTAGGCTCCATTTCTTGCAAGTCGGATTGAGGAGCCCGGACTGAGCAGACTTTTAATTTTAATAAGTATCTCAAGCAGGCTGACAGCGGGAATGGGGATTTTAAGAGCTCCCCCAGTGACAGCTTGGGGAAGGAATATTTGAGAAACACCACTGAATTCCCAGAAAAGTGTGAGCCTTGTGTGTACAGCACATATGAAATAAGTCCAGACATAGAGACCTGGAAAGACACACTCTTCTGCCCCGGCACCTTAGCCCAGGCAATGTCACCTCATCTGCCCCGTGCCTGCATCAAGGCTACTTTTAATTAAATTCAGGCAGCCTGCCATCCACAGATATCTCATAGTACTCAAAAGAGACCTCTCTTTTATATAAAACCACAATATTTTCTCTTCATGTTAAAAAAACTAATAATTAAAGTAAAAATGAGGCTGGTGGGGGGGGTGCCTATGTTGGTAAGATGCTTATACATTGTGGGGACCTGAGTTCAAGACATAGAAGCCACATTTAAAAAAAAAAAAGCTAGGCATGTTGGTGTGCATCTGTAATCCCAGCCCTGAGGAGACGGAGCTCAGCTCAGCCCTGGGGCTCCGTTCCCTGGGGTCAGTAGCACCCAGGGAGCATGCTGAGGGCCAGCAAAAGTCCCTGTCTCAAACAAACAAAAAAGCTAGGAAATGATGCCTGGGGTTAATCTCCTGTCTCCACATTCCCTGCAAATGCATATGCACTTACACACATGTACCCACACACATATAACCACATACTCACACAATAAGTAAGAAAAGCTCATACACAGATATATAGGTATAGATATAGACATAGAGATATTTCTTTCAAAGAGATAGAGATGATAGAGATATTTCTTTAACTAAGAAGCCAAATAAGTGATAAGTGCCATTTCCATCTCCTCTAAGCCTCTGGTACATTTCTATTACCTCCTCCATCCTTTTATGCTGCTTGGTTTTTCTCCCTCGGTTGGGAAACGAGGCTGTTTGTCTGGTGCGTTCCCCTCCATCTGGGTTTTGGTGATTACATCCACGTGGTGTCGGTAGCCATGTTCCTGTGGTTCCTGCACACTCTGGTATTCACTAAGAGTTCTAGAAGCTGTGTGCTGTTTCCTTCACTTCGCCTGCCTT
The DNA here is from genome assembly GCF_947179515.1 of Apodemus sylvaticus. NCBI lineage: Eukaryota > Metazoa > Chordata > Mammalia > Rodentia > Muridae > Apodemus > Apodemus sylvaticus. The sequence continues at coordinate 21,269,897 of NC_067485.1, forward strand.
TGTCTGAGCAGCTGCTGCTCGGCCTGTCGTCTTTGCCACAGGAGGGATTGCTTACTGCTGACTCCTTTTGCACGGAGACTTTGCTCCACACTCTCCAGCTAAAGAGGGTGTTTCGCAACCACTATAACCTCATTCCACTGCTCTTTTCTTCATTTATCTGTGGGATTCATTATTCATGAAAACAAATGCCCTTACATTTTAAATTCGTTGAGCGGATGCTTCAGGTTCTGTGCAAATGCTTGACACTTTCCTGTTATTTGCCATGGCCCGGGTTCATAGTGTTCTCTTGAGTCACCATGACTTAAGTCTTCTTGCTAACTCGCAGATGGACCCCTGACAGTGACTGCTCTTCAGACTCTTGAAAGCATGTCACTTCTGGCCATTGAGAGTCTACCAGCAGAGCAGCTGAATTCTTTGAGTACAATCATAGTTGTATCTGATGGTATAAAACAGTTTTACTTGGCCCAGGCTGGCCTTGAACTCATGATGTAGTTGAGGATGGCCTTGAATTTCTGATCATGTTGCCCCCACCTCTCAAGGGCTGGGATTACAGGCGTGTACCACCATTCTCTCCTGGTCTTTAATAGTCAGCTTTCTGGACTCTCAGTTTGTTCCAGGCTCCTTGTTTAAGGTTCTTTTATTTTCTTCTTCCTGACTTTAAACATTCAAGGCTTCTCTTAAAATGTTCTTTCTCTTTCATTTCTTTTTGATCATAAAATCATTCTTCCCCTCCACTCTGACTCCCTGGGGTGAGGGGTAGCTTTTGCCTTGTGTTCTCTCTTGTTTAATTGTCTTTTCTAATTTTTTTCCCTTTTACTTAAAATCCTGTGCCAACGACTGTGCTTCCCTTGATCTAAATCTTGAGTCTCTCCGGTCACTTCCAAGCCTCCCCATCCCCTTGGTTGCTCCTCTGTCTTCTCTCCCAGTCCTCTGAGCTCTTTTGAAGTATTAAGGTTTCCATCTGTGTTGTGGGCATGACTTTGTGGTGAGAATGTTAGTCTAAATTATTTTTTCCCTGCTCATAATAACAGCACTGACTCTGACCACAATCCTAGTTTGTTATTCATTCTTAAGTTAAATGAATTTTCCTGTATTTTTTTTTTGAAGGGGATGGGGCAGATGAACTAAAAGGCCATTTTTCAGCTCCAAAGCTCCTCCACAAAGCTTCTTGCTTTGTTTCTTCCAAAGACCCATGATTTGTTCACTCCTAGGTCTCTGCTTCCCTCATTTTGACTTGCCCTAGCATCACTGTCACGTAACATTTGATTCTCCTCTCCAAAGTTTCTCCATGAGCTCGAGGCGGTTCAGCAAGTAAAAATCACTTGCCATGTTTGCAGAGGACCCAAGTTCAGTTCCCAGCACCCACATGGCAACTCACAAATGCCCGTCATTCCAGTTCCAATGGATCCATCACCCTCTTCCGGCTTCCATGGGTATGAGGCAGGAGCATGATACACAAGCATACGTGTAGGCACTCATGAAGACACACAAGATGAAAATAAATACACCTCAAAAGAAAAGTTCCCCCTTAAGAGTAGCTTCACTGGGTGTGAAAGCTTGGCTTTATCTGTTTTGAGAGTTTATGGGCACCATGCCACTTACCGCAGGTTTCATGAACGGGTCCCCACAGGTCATACCACGTAAGCAATGCCCTAATGTGGAGACGGGGGATCTTTAAGCGGTAAATAGGCCATGAAGGCTCCACTCTTATGAGTAGGTTCGTGCTTGTATTGCTACCTTGGTGGTTGCTATGACAAAATACCTGACCAATGCAGCTACAGGAAGGCTTTGTTTCAGTTTGTGGTCCATCATGGCGGAGAAGCGAGGGCAGCCAAAGTGAACGGCAGCCTGTCCAGTAGCATCCACGGTCAGAACACAGAGAAGCGAATGCTGGTCCTCCGCTCCCTGTCTCCCCTTTTTCTGGACTCTAGCCCTGGAATGGTGCTGTCCACGTTCAGGGTGAGTCTCTCTTCCTCAGCTAACCTCTGCAAATGCCCTCACAAACATGCCCAGAGACACGTCTTCCAGATGATTCTAAATCCACTCAGGTTGACCTGAACATATACCACCACGATGCTATTATTTAGGGAGTAGATTGATAGTTGTCTTCTGATAATGCCCCCCACCTCGTCTCTTCCTCCCCAGGTGGGAATGTCCTTGACAGTGGACTTCCCAGAAGATCCGTAATCAATACCTGTTTGTTCTTTAAATGTCATCTAGCATCAGCTGTTCTGCTTAAAGCAGTACAAAGTAGACTGAGAGTTCACCTGGACACTGGCTCGTCACTCCCACGCTGCCGGATGAGTCGCACTACATCATTTGCCAGTTCGCCATTGCTGGCCTTAAAATTGCTCCTTACCTGCTCACCAACCCCTGACCCCTTCTCGGGACTCTTTGGCCCCAAGTCTTTTGGTACCTGCTCTCTTCCCTCCCCAAGGTCGTGTGCTCTAATGCCTTCTTCCTGGCTGTAGCCCTGTTCGGTTGCGCCCATTCCTGATGCTAGGTCATGGATTACATATTCACACCGCCCACGTCTGTCTAGTTTGGTGTCACCTGTGGCCCTTCCCCTCACGTGACCCCAGTTTCTGAGTTCTTGCCGCTGCTGCCATCATCATTGTCTTCAGCGAGGAGGAGGAGGAGGAGGAGGAGGAGGAGGAGGAGGAAGAGGGGAGAGGAGGAGGAGGAGGGGAGAGAGAAGATTGGGGAAGATTTGTAATCTGCCCCAACCTTTGGCCAGGGTACACTATTACCCCCAACCCAGCTTGAAGCCTTTCATGGGTTTTGGGAAGCTGTTTTGTTATTTTATTTTATTTTTTGTTTTCTAAATGCCAGCCTTCTGAACACAAGTGAAAACACTTGCAAATGCGAAAGGTTTGGTTTCAATCATATATTTTTAGTATTTTATTGGGGAAAACAAACCGGGAAAAGGACAAGGCGCTTCAAAAAACAAAGCACCCTGCTGCTAGTCATGACTTCTCCACTGAAACCCTTCCAGCTGAGCCTGGAGCCACATGCCTGTGCTTCCAGCACTTGGAGGCCACTGGCCAGGAGTTCCAGGCGAGCCTAGGCCGTCCAGTGATCCTGCCTCAAAAAAACAAACAAAGCAAAACAAAACCAAATAAAAACATAGCTTTTCTTTTCTAGATTAATGTAGTTGGAAAATAGTAGAGATGGAAGGATGTGGGCGAAGTCTTATGGGACTGTGAACCCTAAATGGCGGCCCTAGTCATTCGTGCATGTCCTGCAATGGCTTGGACAAGTCCGGGCTCCTAGGTCTCCACACTCTTCGCCCTAAGCCCCGAGTTCCCTGACTCCCAGGCCATCTCCAGCACTGAGAATTGACTTTGTAACTTATAAAATAAAGTTGTCTCTCTCTCTCTCTTTCTCTCCCTCCTTCTCTCCTCCCTCCCTCCCCCCCTTCACTCTCTCTCCCTCTCTCTTTCTTTTGTCCTTGTTTTCTGGTGAAATGAAAAGGGAACTCCCCACTTTTCCTGTTGTCCTTTTAAAAACCTTTTAGGTCCCTCGCCCCTCGCACCCCGGAAGGCAGGGTCAGCAGATGCACAGCTCATGGTTATTTATTTATGATTCTTTTAGCACCTCTTGCCAAAGGGCCTTGTCTCCTGAGCGATTTGAATCTGGATCTGCAGAGGATCAGTCTTGAGAGGGGAAGGTTTTGAGACTCCTCCTTGGGAAGCTTTTCTTGCCAAGTGATGAGAGCAACTGACTGTCAGACCTGATTCCCAGATGACATGAGACTCCTGACTAGAACCTCCAACTGTTTCTTTCTGCTTCAGAGTCACCAATCATGCCATGTTTGCCAAGTGTCTGCCTTCCATGTACAAAGCTCGGGTACTGGACCACCAGCCTCTTTTCCCCCTACTCTGTTATCGTATGAATTCCAGGATCTCCCACAGACCCAAGAAGCCCCATCATTAAATTTCTATCTAGTTCATAAGTTTTTCTCAGGTATAACCCTTACTGTATTTTTAAACAATATTTGCTTTATTGTTTTATAGTGTGTATATATTCTATCATGTGTAGGGGTGGATGCGGTGTTTCTGAGTTGCCCAGTGTGAGTGCTGGGATTTGAACTTCAGTCTCCACATTGATCAATACACACTCTTAACTGCTGTCCCATCCCTGCAAGTCTCCTCCTCTGCAAGTGTGACTTGCTCTTAGAGGAAGTGTAAGCACTGGTGCACTAGTCATTGGACTCTTCCTGCTGCCCATCTGTGGGGTTACAGAGGTGAACCGTAGAATGTTACAGGTCTAACTAAAGGTGACTGCCCACATGGCTGAGAGTGGGTGTCACCTCGAGCTTCCGCCTTGCTTCCAGGACAGCTGGCCCAGCAGGTGATGCACCTGGTATCATGAATGTGTTACACTTGTCATGTTAGTAAGGGATAAAACACACAGAATGTTTGTTTCCCTCTTAAGATGTAGTTTTAGTGTGTGCATGCAGATTGTGTGTGTGCATATATGTGTGTGTGTGCTCGTGCACGTTCACGTGTTGGGGGAGGGGTACAGCTGCCCTCAGAGGCTTCAGATCCTTTGGAGCTGGAGTTTCAGGCAGTTGTGAGCTGTCTGACGCCTGGGAATCCATCTCTGGTTCTCCACAGGAAACGTCAGTGCTCTTAGACTACGCCTCATCTCTCCACCCCAGAACGTTCCATCTCTGTTTACATCCCTCAACAGGACGGCTCTTTTCTTTCTTTGTTATCCAAATGGCAGACATTAGGTTTCTGGTCCCTAACCAAAGGTTATATGACTTAGTGGCATGGCTAACTACACAGCACTCCATGCCTTGGCTCAGGTCTGTGACAACATGTTTCAGTGCACGGGAAGCTTCCTCTCTCACACCACCCGCCACCAGCTTCCTGAATTATTCTGTGTCACAGCTAAGTCTGTGAACATAGAGACATCTCACGCTTTCAGGGACCAGTGCCTAGAAGTCATGCCATCCTATGGGTCAGGACATGCAGTACCCCATCTTTACCTGTATTTTGTTTCCCCCAGTTTCAGTTACCTATGGACAAGTACAATATAAGTAGGTAGATTTATCTTGTCTCTTTCAAGAGAGAGACCATAATTACATAACTTTTGTTATTGTATATTATAATAATGATCCCATTTTAGTGTGAGCTGGTGATCTCTTCCTACACATAATTCATAAGCCAAGCTTTATTATAGATGTGTATGTATACGAAAACTTCACAGTGTATGTGGGGTTGGAGCTAGGCATCCACTGGAGGTCTTAGATGGCATCTCACGTATGAGTGGAGACAGCTGTACCCAATTGTGCCTAGACTAAAAAGGAAGCTCACTGAGAGTGAGGGACAGTTTGTTCTCCTCCCTCAATCTTTAACTCCGAGCAACACAGTGCCTCACTGACAAGTGCTTGATTTAATCAAACAGAGTGCATCTGGTATCAGACAGGAACCTGGAAGAATAAAGAATACCTCTGGGCCAAGGGGATGACTTAGCGGGTAAAGGCACTTGCAGCCAAGCCTGACAACCCAAGTTCGATCCCCAAGACCCACATGGTAGAAGGAGAGTAGTCACTACTGCAAATTGTTCTCTGACTTACATAGGTACGCCATGGTATGTACATTGTAAAAGTGTTCACACACACACACAGACACACACACACACACCTGAGCAGATAGAAAATTGTACTATGTAGTAGTGTGCCCTAATGAATGCATAGACACAGATTCTATTCAGTCATCAAAGAAAAGAGGCTGGAGAGATGTCTCAGCAGTTAAGAGCACAGGCTGCTCTTCCAGGGGACCCAGACTTAATTCCCAGCACCCAAATGACAGCTTACAACCAGTTGCAACTCCAGTTCCAGGATATCAGATGCCCTTTTCTGTGATCTCTGGGCACCAGGCGTGTACATGATCCACAGACATGCAGGCAGGCAAAATACATACACATTAAATAATTTATTTTACAAAAATGAAAAGGTGAAATTTATTTTCCATTTTCAAAGGAAAGCCCATCCATACACGTTGAAATAAGTAAACATCTTTGAAAAACTTCTTTTCAGCAAGCGAAGTTTTAGAAGGTGAAAAGCGATAAAATCAGTTTTTTTGGGAAACACATTTCCCAATAATGCAAACATATATATTTTACATCCATAATATTTTCCAGTATTGCAAACACACACACACACACACACACACACTCTTTATGACAGCTGAGGAGAGTATGCCGGTAAATAGAGTAACAGAAATTAAGGAGATGGGTACATTGCGTTGTGTGTCATCCCCTTTCGTGCACTGCGGGAGGCTTGCCAGGGTGGCTATAAAATAGACAACAGCAACAGTGAGCAGCAGTGAGAATCGTGCATCATCTTTGCCTGGACAATTAAGACTTAGGTGGGTCTGTTTGATGTGTGCGTGTACATGGAAAAACATGAGCCCCAAATTATCACCAACGCCAATTTCTGAGGGTGTTTGGAATCTGTAACCTGGGGCATACGGGATCAAACCAATTTGGGCTTTCACTGGTCTCTGTCTGATGTGGGCGTACTGAGCCGTGAGTCTGCCTTCCAGGTTTGCCAAACGCTTTGTGAAAGCTTCTGGTTCAGAGGCCTGGGGTCACGTGAGGACCCCGACTTAGCAAATGGGTCAGGGAAGCACGAGGCCCGTTGAGGAGTGACTTTACAGGGCACAGGGGGCGATCCTGGGAAGAGCCCGAGACCTTGGTCGGCAGACTGTGTCCAGCTTTACTGTTTCTGCTCTTATCTGAGCACTTCTCCATTTCTTGCCCCCAAACCCTTCTTGATCCGTGCTGCTAGGCCTCGCCATATCCCTCGCCATTAGTCAAAGGGGGAGGGGAGCTTTAATAGAAAGTGGGTTGGGTAGGCAAGGGCTGTGCCCCTGACTGCGTCCAGACACCCATGTGCCCACAGCCCAGCGGTTTTAAGCCTTTCAAACACCTGTTTATCAGAAGTTGCCTGTTCTGTTCATGATAAGGACATGCTTACACTGGAGGGACACCTCTCCCTGTAGGTGTAGGGCTCTGGCTTTTTTCCACGTCCAAAATCTCCTAAGACCATTTTGCTTTGCTTCACCCACACACCTTGAAGCCAACCCTGCGGGAATTTAACATTGGTTAGTTTTTTCTCCTGGGGCCAAGAGAATCAGGTCTCTCAATTAATTGTGCTACTAAAGGCATGTCCAGATAGGTGAGAGGGACTGCCAGCGGCCTTGAGCTGAGCGGATATCTTGATGTCCAGTAGCCATGGAGACGGTATTGGACTGTCACCCAAAATACAAAATTCACATTTGTTCCAGAACGTGAGTTCAAAGGGTACAGCCTGCTACTTAAATGATCAATATTTCAATGTTTATGGACTTTTGAAAGGTTTCTTCCAATCTGCTGTCCCCACGAAGTTCCTGAATCTGATATACCACAAGATATGCTTTGGTGCAAAACCCCATCATAAGCTTGCCTTGCGTCGGTGCTGGAGACAACTTGATGTGCAGTGAAGGGGGTTCCTTACACATCTCTCCAGCAGAACACTGTTTGCTGTGTATTTTCTCTGAACTGAGAGGTGAGGATTGAACTTGGTAGTGCCTCAGGAAAAAAAAAAATCCAGAGAGTTTAAAAACATTCATTTTGAGAGAGAGAAATACCATCGAAAGTTGTGGGATGCTTGAACGCCAGCCCAGGCAGGCACAGGCGAGCCTTCCATTCAGACTCTGTTGAAAACGTTCACTCGGTCACTAAGCTCAGGCCCTTCATCATTTATAAGCAAAACTCACTCTCTCTCTCTCTCTCTCTCTCTCTCTCTCTCTCTCTCTTTCTCTCTTGAGATTGTCAAGAGGGAAGTGGGGGGGCACAGAAAGAAAGAAAACAGAAATAGGTTAAGCAAATTTCCTGGCTGTATGTATGTGTGCGCAGACATGCACAAGCTCCACCCCCACCCCACCCCCACCCCCTGCCTCTTTCCAAACTTGGAAAGCATATTTTAACAGCCCAAGTATGTCTGCGTGATGGCTCTGCATCAGTGCCTCTTTTTCTTTTTCTTCTTTTTCTTTTTTTTTTTTTTTGCTCTTCCTCTCATGCTTTTAATTGTATAGTTTAAATGTTTTTAACTATTAAGCCTGTTTGCTCTTCAAGCTGTAAACATCCCATGAAGCTAATACGCTTTCGGAAAGAAAAGGAAATTGATATTTTAGTATCGAGGTTCCACAGAGCCAAAGAAACACCATGCAAATGAACTATGGGAGAGACAGATTTGCATACCCTTGTTGGTTTCATGATGATATTCTCAGCATGAGCCTGGCACACTGGCTTTTTTTTTTTCCCCCTCTTGGGATGATGCATGTACTAATGGCAGAGCCCTACAGGGTCAATTTAGCGAGCGTTCCATGGTGATTTTCTGTTCGGTTTCTCAGAACCACTGAGCAAAAAGCCGTAATAAATAGAAGTGGAGGAAAATGACTTTTGAAGTAAATACTTTTGGAGGAGAGGAGAGAACCTTTTAGCACGACTTCTTGCCGCCCAAATCGATGAAGGTTTACAGACCGAGCTGAGAGTGCAGCTCCTTGTAAGAATCCTTGTTTAGCATGTGCAAGGCTCAGGGTTCCTTTCCCAGTGCACAGATAATCATGGTGAAGAAAAATATATATGTCCGCCGGGGTTGGGGAGATAGCACAGTCGAAGACGTGGTAGCACGAAGGCCTGATTTGCATCCCAGCATCTTTGCATGAAGCGGAACGCAGTAGCTGGCGCTTGTAACCCCAGCTCTGGGAAAGCCAGTTCGAAGAGATCCCAGAGCTTGCTAGCCTGCCAGTCTAGCCAATAGGTGAACTCCAGACCAATGAGAGCCCCTGTCTCAAAAAACAGGGTGAAGAATGATCAAGGAAGACACACCCATGTGGTATGTGGTCTCGGAACACAAGCAAACACACATAAACATATACATACATACATACATACATACATACATACATACATACATACATACATACATAACAAGTATACATATACATGTATATCCACCGATTTCACTACCACCTTGATACCCTAATGCTACCACTACCACTACTGTCCAGAGGTTGGTCCTTTAAATGAAAACAACCCTTGTTCACCTTAAGATGGCTCTTCAGAAATGCAAGCCAAGAAGCCTGCTTTTGCTCACCATGTTATAATAGCAACAGATAGTAGCTAGCAGCCAAGTTGTTTAGTTGACTGTTCACTCATATGGCTAGCTGCTGACCCAGTAGACGTGAACAGTTGCACAGTGGCTAAGAGGGATTTTGACGTTGTCAAGACCTAGATTTGAACCCAAGTGCGGCAGCGATTCCCTGTCTCACTGTCTCATCCATAAAGGAAGAGGAGTAAGAGGGACTCTTGGTCTGTAAGCAAAATTCCAGTGGAGGATTAACAGAGTAAATGTATGCATAATAATGCCTGGCAGTGGTCTTAGCTCTTAGAGCCTCCCACACTTTAACTGTGCTTTTCTTTGTAACATCAAAGTCGCATTCCTCTGCAGGAAAGGGGAATGAGATTCACCCCTTGAAATCCACTTGGACACTTTGACAGGGTCCCTTTCAACTTACAAAGATTTCTAAAGTCAATTTGCCCATTCCTGCCCACACTGGTCCTATAACATCCCAGGAATAAAATCTGCACTCAGGTTTAAAAATAAAATGGGTGGAACAAACTGAATTAGAAGTCCTTGGCAGACTACCCCCCAGCAGAATGTTCTCCCAATTGGCGAAATTGCAATAAAAGGAGATGTATATTTTTTTTTTCCCTCTTACTTCGCGCGTCTCCTCTATCTGTGGCTCTCCAGCCAGCTGTTTCTCTGTTCTAAAAAACCAGCTTGCTTGGGGTTTGTCCCACCAGCCCTCTGGTATCTCCCCAGATACACTGCTCCAGTCCCCGCTCCACGCCCCCAAACACCCACATCATCACAGACAGATCCTGGTCCCCAGAAGACAAAGCAAGCAGAATGATTCCCTGTCTGTACTCAACTGCCTCAGGGAAGGTCACAGGAGAGAGCTCTGATGTTCTCAGTTATAAAGATTGGCAAGAAAATAAAAGGGGAAAAATCTTGAATGTATCCATTTCCTCCGCCTTTCGTTTTTCCTTCTGTAAATACTCGGCCCTTTTATTCAGAGAGAAATGTTGGATAGTGTCTTATCCCACCTTGAACCTTGAGTGCTCTACTCCCAAATCCCCTAGGAATAATTCAGGAAAGAGAGCTAGAGAAAATGCACTTGGTAAGATAGGGTGGGGAATCTTTTTGCTCATCCACAGGCCCCTCTTATCGCTAGCATCACCCCAGAAAGGATGAAAATGCCTTCCCCCTTCAAAAGGCAGCACATGTTTACCAAAGGATAGAATTAGTGGGGAGTATTCTATGGCTGAGCAATATGCAAAAAATATGGATATCTGTGTAAATAACCACACACAGCAAGACAAATTATTGGAGGAAAACACAATTATTTCAAAACCATGTCTGACACCTTTAGTCCCAACACTTGGGAGGTAGAGACGGGCAGATGAGTGGATCTATGTGAGCTTGAGGCCAGCCTGTTCTAAAAAGTGAGTTCCGGGATATCCAGGGCTACACAGAAAAACCTTGACTTGAGAAATGGATGGATGGATGGATGGATGGATGGATGGATGGATGGATGGATGGATGGATGGATGGGTGGGTGGGTGGATGGATAGATGGATGGATGGATAGATGGATGGATGGATGGATGGATGGATGGATGGATGGATGGATGGATGGATAGATAGATAGATAGATAGATAGATAGATAGATAGAAAGAAAGATAGAAAGATAGAAAGATAGAAAGATAGAAAGATAGATAGACAGACAGACACACATATATACACCAAAAGCTTCTGAAGCCACTTTGGACCCCCTCCCTTTTCCCATGACTTCATCTACTTATAATTTCTTCCCAAAGATGCCAAATACGATTAATATATAAACTTGGGGATTAAGTCCCCAGCACTTGGATTTTTATGGGACAAGAGATAACACTCAAACCATAGGTCAGCAGGATGTTTATCAAGGGACCTATGCCAGCCCTTACCCCATTTTCTCTCTTCTCCAACGGCAACCCATGTTCTGACAAACCCTGCCTGCTGTCAGCCTCCCAGACTCCCAGGTTCATTTTTCACGTAAGCGCCTCTTCCACAGAGTCTTTCAACTTTCCAGACATTTGATTATTCTCAATCATTTGTTGTCTTAGCACTTGTTACAGCCCTGCCCCCGGTGGTGTGGTTAGCTGTGTGAAAGTGTAGCCAAGGAGGGTAGCGCTGTACAAGATGGTTGGGCGCTACCTGGTATGAACTGGCTGACGTACAGATCCCTCCCTTCCACTTCTCCATGTCTAGTTCCACATGCACAATCTTGGCTAATGAATAACAAAGAGGCTCTGGTAATGTAGCTCAGTTGGTAGACTGTCTGCCTCACATGCCCTGAGATCCTGGGGTCAGCTCCTAGCACTGTCAGAAATGTCAATGAATAGTATTGGAGCTGAGTAAAGAACTTTCTATTCAAATCTGAACTGGAGATTGGATCCCCAGAAACCACTTAAATGTAGGTCAATGTAGTGACTTGCCTCTAGTCCCAGTGGGTTGCAACTGGAGACAGGAGGTCCCCTGAATAAGTTGGCTAAGTAGACTATCTAAATAAGCAAGCTTGAGAGTTTGCGAGAGACCCAACCTCAATAAATAAAGCAGAGAGGTACCAAAGAAGATACCAGCTACAGCCAGATCACTATACACATTTACCTACGCACATATGCAAACATGTATGAAGACAATATAAAATACACATAGGCACATGCAAAGATGTCACCATACCAAGCTATGGTGGATATTAAAGAATTGTAAAACTCTTACAACCATGCAAGTGCTAGCTCAGGTATTGGTGGTGTAACAAGAGAAATGAGGTCATGTCTTGCTCATCTTGTATGCCTTGTGACTGACTGTTTTATGTATATAGAAAACCCAGTCCAGCAAGACCTGGTGGTGTAGACCTGTAATCCCTACCTTGCAGGGGGTTGGGCTAGGGTTCAAGGCTAGTCCAGGCAACTTGCTGAGACCCTGGATCAAAATAAAAAGTAAAAAGAGAAAGTGCAGGTGTAGCTCAGTGCCAGAGCATTTTTCCCCACATCCGTAAAGCATAGGTTTGTTGACCAATACTCTTACCCCAAAAGAAAAGTCCCAGCCCTTAAACACTATATTTCCCCATCAGATAGATTTATCAATGTAAAGACCTGTTCACTTGAGTCTAATAAATAATGGAGCATACGGCAAAGCCTCACCCTTGTTACTGAAAGACTGAGGAATTTTCCAAGTGTTTCTAAATCAGAATGTTGCAAAACCATGCCAGCCCTGTGGAATACAATTCAATAGTCTTTCAGTGTCAGCTTTCTCTTCATGGTGCAAAAGGTTAGCTAAGCCCAATTATCCAGTGTGTATCTGTGTGCCGTGTTGCTTCTCAGGAGCCCCTGCCTGAGCGTTTCAGCTCAGCTTCTGGGGTCCTGAGCCCTGGAGTTAGGATAGACTGCACTAGCAATGGATTCTTTGATGTTCTTCCCAAACCTGAGAAGCATTTATAGCAAAATGAAAGAATGTAAGTGTGAAAAAATCAGAAACAAGGGCACACCGTGTCTGGAGTTTCTATAATGGGGTTTCAGGGAAGGAGGCAGGGTGGGTATGGACAAGCATACCCGTGAGTTTCGCTTCCATGCAAGGCACAAGAGGGTGGGACTGGGAACATTGTTCAGCCAGTAAGGAAGGGCCAGTAGTCATGATGACCACAGGACACCTGCGATACCAGGGCTGGGAGGTTGGGGAGGCAGAGACAAGGTAGAGCCTAGGGCTTGCTGGCCTGCTTGGCAAATTCTAGACCAGTAACAGACCCTGTCTCAAAAAACAAAACAACAACAAAATATGGATAGAAATTAAGGAATGCCAACCATTGTTGGCCTCTGACCTCCACAAAGAAAACCCCTGTCTTTGGTCAACCAATCAACCAGCCAACAGATACTGTCCTTCAACAACAACAACAACAACAAAATATGGATAGAAACTAAGGAATGCCAACCATTGTTGGCCTCTGACCTCCACAAAGAAAACCCCTGTCTTTGATCAACCAGTCAATCAACTAACAGATAATGACTTTCAAAAATAAATGTTGGGCTTAGAAGTTTACCTCTGTAATTGTTCTTCGTCAGCAGAATAGATTGTACATAATTTGGCGACCAAAAATGGATACAGACATGAACTCCATTTTCCTCTTACCTGTAAAACTTTACCATGGACCACAGTTATAAAAACCTCCTGAGCTCAGTCCTGTGACTAAGCCCCGTAAACAACCGCTGCTGCTCACGGAATGTGAGGAGCTAAAAATACAAGTCCGGGACCTCATGGCTGTCCCACACCTTGGTAACAAAGCACTTGCAAGGCAGCACGCCTTGTATGTAGCTCTAGCACACATATAGGTTCACACCCTCAACACTCGAGGGCAGTTTTCCATTTGGAAGCAGATAACTCAATGTAAAATTTAATTGGTTTGATGTCCTGGGTTATAATTTGGTCCTCACCTGCAGGGGGCTCTTGGTAGTGCCTGGAGAGGATTTTTGGCTTGTCAGGTCTCAGGAAGAAGCACAACGCTGGTGTCTAGTGAACAGAGACCTTGTTAAGAGCACCCTGGGATCACAGGACATCCCACCCCAGACAACTGCTCTGCTCAACGCCTGACTATCATGGCTGTTGAAAGGTTACTTTCTCTCAATGGAAAAAGAACTATCTGGGCAGATGGTGACTGTCACAGCTATGCTAGAGAGAGCTAGAAAGGTCCACTTCTGGCTCTGTACCATGCATGTGTGCAAAACTTCTGCCTTACCCTAGTACAACCAAGTTCATTCATATCAGCGACATAGAAAGGGTTTATAGGGACCCAGAAGAGCTTGTTCTGACTTAGTCTTCCACAGGCTGGTAATTCTTGGTCCTGTGAGGTGCGTGTCCACTTGGAGGCCAGAGTTTGACGTTGGGTGTCTTCCTCAATCCTTCTGCACCTTTTATTTTTGAGGCATGGTCTCTACTGAACTTGGAGTTCAGCTAGACTGTCTGGGTGACAAGGCTCAGGGATCCTCCTCTCTCTTTCTGCTCCACAGTGCTGGGATTTCAGGCATGTTCTGCCTGCTATGCCTGACTCTATAGGAGAGTGCCAGGGATCTAAATTCGGATCCCCATGCAAGCACAAGTACTTTAACAGCTGAGCCATCTCCAAAACCCTTGATTTGGGTTACTTTGATTTATGTTTTGCCTCCTATTGGGATGTCTCTAAAAGGTGGGGAATGGGTCAACACAAAGGAAGGTGATGGGTAGGAGAGAGAGGCAAGAAACAGAAAAAGAAGCAGAGTCTCCCACAATTTAATGGTCTTGAATTTCCAATGCAACAAATTGCTACTGATGCCTCTTTAACCACACACACATACACACACACACACACACCACATGCATGCCAGGTGGTGTCTGCTTACATACATGGCTTGGCGCTATTACTCTTTGGCTGTGACCATTTCACACATGAACAACATAGCCCCTTCCTAGAGATGTGTCCTCCATCTGTCTACAGAAGAGCTGTCTGTTTCCCTCAGAAATCTGGTCCAATCAGCATTTGCCTTTAGTCGGGGTATTTAACCAGCAGCTCTTCCATAAGGTCTGCAACTATGAATCCTTGTGGCCATGTGTGGCCGTGTGTAGCTATGTGCCACACACGGCCACAAGGCTGTGTCTCTGTATCATCTCACAGCTTTCTTACCCATGGTCCACTCCACTGAGAAACCTTGTCAGAGTTAATGACAGAATCCACTGCCTTCTCCTAGGACAGATTCATCCTCAGTACTTTACAACAATACCTCCTTCATTTTCAAAAGATCTGAAGATATTCTCTCTCCCCAAATAATCCCCCTTCCATGGTAAAGCCATGGATGAGTGCCTTGTCTGGCGTTCTCTCCAAGTCCTGACAGCAGCAGCATTGTGGGCAAACATGCCATGGGGCCTTTCTTCATGTCTGATCCAGCCTGGCTTATACCGTATGTCTGTGGCAGATAGGGGTTCATATCAGGCTGTCAGTGAAGTCAAATTCTAGTATCACAATGCTATTACAGTGTACAGACTCTACACACACACATTATATTCCAACAGAGGGTGGTCTCCTCTAGGTGTTGAATAGTGACTCAGAAGTTGCAACTATTCCCATAGTTAATTAAGGCACTGTAGGACAAGCCTCTGAGTGAGAGGGGGAATTCTCAACTTTCCTAATGCTGTGACCCTTTAGTACATGTTGTGGTAACCCACAACCATAAAATTACTTCTGTTGCTACTTTGTAACTGTAATTTTGCTACTGTTAAGAGCCTTAATGTAAATATCTCTGTTTCCCTATGGTCTTAGGTGACCCCTGTGGAAGGTTTATTTGACCCCCAAAGGGGGTCACAAACCCAGGTTGAGAACTACCATTCTAGAGGGTCCTGTTTCTACCATAGCTCTTCCAAATGACTCTTACTAAATCTTGACTGTCAAGCCATACTGTGGGTGAACACTTTGATTTTATGATATGAAGTGGGGACCCCCTTCTTCCCATAGGTGAAACTAATGTTTGCAGAAGGATTTCTAATAATATAAAAAATTCAAAGACATCTGTTTCACTCTGTGCACAGAACTCTGAAGACAACATTTCCTAAAAGAATTTGAAAGTCTTTTACAAGGTGACATTTTAGAAGGGAAAGGGGGCTCAGCTGGGAAATGACCCTGGTGTTAAGTGAGCGTATGAGCAGTGGGCACCTTCTAGAACAGTTGGCAAGTGTGTCTGAAACTATTGGCCATGTGGATTCCTGGCTACAAGATGCTGCAGAGTCCCCAACACAGACCTAGTGCCATCAGATGGTCCTAGAAGGTCCTCAAGACTCAATGAGGCTATTTCTAGAGGTGGCCAGAGTTGTTCTGAGTTCTCTTGAAGATTCTAAGGGACCCATTCCAGAGATGTCCTTCAAAGTCCTGGAGCACAGCACATCTCCCTTCCCCAAGCTCCTCTCCCTCCCCTTCCTCTCCCATGCTGATCCATCCAGAGGTCACAGCAGATCTTCCTTGTTGAAGCCCTTGTGAATCGCATCTTCCAGGAGCTTCTGCAAGTGTTTACCGAATCTGCACTCTGAATGGAAGGGTGGGTGGAGTTACGCTTTGGCTATGCTTTGGACACTTGGTCCTCAGTTTGTGGCACTATTTGGGAAAGTTGTGGAAACATGAGGAGGTGGGGCTTGGCAGGAAGAAGTAGGTTAAGTGAGGTAGGACCTAGGGGGTATGTTATCGCTACAGAAGTAGGTTAGTGGGGCAGCTCCTTGGGGGTATGTCACCCTGTCACTCCTTATCTTAGTTCCTGCTTCCTGTTGTCACAGCAACTGTCTGTGTCTTTCCTGCCCCGATGGAAAACCCTCTAAATCCATGAGTCAAACCCAAACATCTCCTCCATCAGGTTGTGTCTCTCAGGTATTGTAACCATAGTGAAACAGATACTAATACAGATAGGAACAAGACAAGAATCCCATTCTGTTTCCCACAGCAGTGGCTACTGCATGATAGGACAAGAGCTTCTCTGAAGGGTTGTGTCCAACAGGGCAAGCACTGGCACAGCCTTCAAGTAAATTGAACAAATACTGATATTAAATGCTAAGGTTTTTCTGCCTAACACAAACCTAGTGCCACCAGATGGTCCAGGACAAACCAAGAGGGTAAGGTGGGACTCTCAGTGAGGTTTCCCACAGGAAAGCCTCTTTCTCTGTAACTTTCCAAATGAGTCACCTTATAGTTGCAAGCCACTGAATGCTGTCTGCTGGCTTCACCCCAGATACATGTATATACCAGCTTAAGTACAGTTGCCTTCCTTCCATTTGCTATCATGGCTCTGATTCCATTTGCCATGTGGATGCAGTTGCTATGGCAAAAGAAACCGAGAGCTTCGGTTCAGAGTTGCAGGCTGCACTTTGCCATCTGCTTTCTATTGGCTTAAGATAAAGTGCTTCTCCTGGGCCCTGGTTTTACCCGAAGGATCAGGTGATCCCAGGGATGTAAATTCATTTTCGGGAGGGATAGGATGTTTGCATAAGGAGTTCTTACAATGCTCTGTGTGCCTGGCCAGTAGCCATGAGAATAAGCAAGCTGAGAAGGCTCATCTAGCTCTCTAAGGAGCCCGACTTGATAGCAGCTGCTTAGGTCTGCTGCATTAAGAAAAGTGACTCAGCTGGATCTGGTGGCACAGGCCCGTAATCCAAGGTACCCGGGAGACTGAGATAGGGGGATAATGGGTTCACAGAGTGAGTTTAAGGCCATCTCAGGCATCTCAGTAAGGCCTTCTCTCAAAACAGAATGTAAAAGTGGGGCTGTAGTCACTTAGAGAGCATTTGCCTTGTACGTGTGAAGCCCTGGGTTCCATCCCCACTACTTAGAGAAATGAAAGCCAAATGACTCACAAAAACACCATCATATATCACAGCAAGCATCCGTCCTTGAGCCAGGCTTGCAGGAGGATGGGTCCCATCGGTTTCCTGATTGCAGCTGAAGCCAAGGGCTTGTTTGGAATCATCTTAATGTCTGTACACTCATAAAACATCACCTGTCTCCTCTCCTGTCCCGTCTTCCCATGTTGACCCTTGAGATCTTACAGACCAGGTGAGGCCCCTGCCTTCCTTACATCATTCTCCCTTCTCTCAAGGTTTCCATCCTTCCGAGCAACTCTACAGCCAAGAGTGCGTGAGTGAATGCAGATTTTCACGTGTCCCACAGAGCCTACGGGAGGGGAAACACCATTGTTTTCTCAGGTTATCTGAGAGCCCTCCGTAGGCAGAGTGTTTGGAGCTAGCAACCCCTGGAATGACGTCACCGGGCTCAGTTCCTCAACAGCATCTCACGGGTGGTACGGAGGGGCGGCTGCAGGGAGAAGATGAGACTTAAGACTCAGCGGTACCTTCATTCATCTTGCCTGTGTGTTCAGCACAGCAGGAGCCATGACTGACAGGTGATGAGAGCTCGCTTAGTGAGAGACAGACGGGATGTTGTGTGCACCGCTGAAATAGTGAGAGATCGCCCGATGCAAGATGACAAGGTCTTCAGGACTGTTCAGCTCAGACTTGCGCAGGCACGGGCCAGATGCAGCTCTTCTGTTTTCCGAATGAGGGGCTAAGAAGCAAACTGCGATTTCTAGAGAGCTTGGTGTGGGCTTACAAGCATCCCCCAGTTGACTTTTTGTTCAAGTACATTTTAGAATTCAGTCTCCAGAATTCCTTGTCTGACTCAGATCAACCATCTTGGGCAATACTATTTTTTTTAAAAGCACCTTATTGGAAATACTTTCCAGTAATATATTAGCAACATTCCTGGTGGCCTTCTGACTTGTGAAACTTAAAACTAAAATTGGACCACATTTATTTCCCCAGCTCAAGAAAATACAGGTGACAGAGGTAGCACAGATCAAAGGGTTACTAGTCTGTGGACAGTGGAGCTCTTGACTGCTGTAGGTCTCTTTGGAGTAACATTTTCCCAACCTGTGAAGCTGTCCTGGAGTCTTTATAATGAGAGATATTGCCTGGTTGACTGATTTCTGGGCTTTGGTCAGTTTCCTCTGCCATGGACAGAACCTCTTCCTCTGGCTGCCAGTTAACCTCTTAGAGAAATGTTCCTTCAGAAGTGGGGTAGGATTCACCATCGCAAAATTGCCAGGCTCAGAGCGTCTCCAGAAGTTTGTTGTCCGAGCATCTTCAAGAAAGCACAAACCAGTCCAGGGAAATAATAGTAAGGTACCTAAAAAGCAATTAAAGCTGACCTAGGGATGACCATGCCCTTCAGGCAAAGACCCTGGAAGCCACAGAGGCATTGGGGCTGGAAAGGCAGACACATACATCAGGGCAAGCAGCAAGGAGAGAGTGAGCTGTGATGTGTCCCACGGGCTAGAGGTTCCGTTCCATCACCGTCCCCCAAACCTGCATTGCTGAGAACCTTCACATAGTCTCTCACTGACCTATCTAAGTGTCTGATTTTTTTTTTTTGAGGCAACCTACCCACTGTCTCTGGAACCTCAAAAGGATAGCCTTCAGCAGTATACCAGGGCTGCTGTTCTCTAACTCAGAAGGGGGGATAAAACAAAGATGCTCCAGCCACCATTGGTTCAGCACACAAAGAAGTTGAGCATCCTTCTGGGAACTGTCTTTTGCAACAGCATTAGCATATTAGGTGCTGCATCAGTGTATTAAAAAAAAATACCATGGCTATGAAGTGGGCTTAAATGTCTAACTCCACCACCTGCACTGGTTTTAGTGTTTACTTCCAAAGGGGAAAAAACATCTGTTTGGGACTTTACTGTGACTGATTTTCATTTTTCAGGGTTGAGGTTGTCCTGATTACTACACACTTAGTATTCAGGAATGTGCCTGCATGCATTCATCGACTCTTTAGCAACACAGCACCCACACCCCCCAATGTATACATGTGTACACATCCATGCCCGTGCCCATGTATTCTCAAACCCTGGTTTTTTTTTTTTTTTTTGCATGCTCACACATAAGGATGCATTCACAACTGCATAGGTGTACATTCTCTCATGTGTGCATATGTGTATACATGCACCCCTGCATGCTAGAATGTTGCACATTCACTTCATACTTTTGGACACAGGCATACTAGAAGCACGCATTTGCTCTAATGATATAGAATGCTCACAACCATACACAGATGTGTGCACTCATGGCCACATGTGCATACACACGAGTTTCTCATGTTTATACGCCATATACATCGCTCTGTGCTTCCATATGTGACTCTAACTTAAGACTAAGTGCGTAGTAATCAGGACAACCTTAAATATGTGTATGTGTGTGTGAGTGTGTGTGTGTGTGAGTGTGTGCATGTTTGTGTGTGTGCATGTGTGCATCCCCTAATTCTCACATCTGCATATACATGCACACTCTCCTCTGCACACCTGTCTGCAATTGCACTTACCTCCCATAAGTGTGAGCGTGTACACGTGAATCATCTCACAAACAAATGTCAAGCTGTGTCCCTGTGTCTTGCCCACACTCTTGAGCCTGAGACTTGCCCTGTAGAGTAAGTGGCAGCCCAGAGTTTAATTCCACATTTAAGATGTTGTTGAAAATATGCCCACTTAGAGAAACAGGAAAGACTCAAGCCTAAAATGTCAGAGTACACTGGTTCCCATCTCCCAGACACAGAAATGAAGCAACCCATTATCCAAAAGTTACATATTTTAGTCATCCTTCGTCCAAAGTGGGAGGGGCCAGATGCAAAAGTGAGCAGCCAGCTCCTGGGCTCCTGGCTCCTGGGCTCCTGGGCTCCTGGGCTCCTGGGATCCCTTCAGTGTCCTTGATACTGTTAAAGTGACACTGGATAGTTCACTGGGGTTGGTTCCTTGGTTTTGGTTTGAACAGCCTCACCCTGTGATACGTGTAATCTCATATTTCTCACTGCATTAGAGAGAAACCTCAAACAGAAAGGCCGGGGCAGCTTGCACTGGAGGGACCTCATGATCCAGGGTGGCATCTACTGTGTCCCAGCTGGTACCCCTAGGGACTCATGTGTGACTCAAATAGGGGAATGCGAACCCACAACCAGTGTGTTTCCTGCCACGAGGCAGGAAATGTGATCATATCACACGTAAGCCAGAGTCACACGGGGACATCAGACGTGAAACTGGAGGGTTTTTTTTTTCTTTTGTCTCTTAGCAGCTTAAATATTTAATTAAATTAGGAGGGAGGGAAGAATGGGGAGAGGGACAGACAGAGGCAGAGTGACAGACTGACACAGATTTCATATGTTCTGTTGTAAGGTTTTTGTCCCCCATGTTATTTTTATGGGCCTTTCTATCTAGCGACAACTTAGATTATAAAACTGTCTCCCAGCTTCCCCAAACTAATGTCTGTTTTCTCGCTTTCTAATAATTTCTTCAGGTCTTAGAGTAAAGCCTTGTCATAGAGAATACAGATGAGAGTTGGCTTTGGGATACTCAGATATGTGGATTGTTTGGTTCTGCCTTTATCCATTTTAGGCAGAGAAACCTGATTATTTTTGAAGGTTTGTTTCTAGTCAGACTGTGTAGACATAAGAAGAATACCAGCGTCACTTTCCAACTGATCCTTCTGATACTCCATATGGGAGTAGTTAAGCTATTTCTAATGAAAATATGCAAATGTTTACAGAGTTGTGTCTCACCTCCATCCTCAATATTCTTTTTCCATTACAATGCATCTATCTGTCCGTTTGTCCGTCCATCTGCCTATCCATCCATCCATCTGTCTCTCTCTCTCTCTCTCTCTCTATATATATATATATATATATATATACACACATATATATGTATATATGTGTATACATATATATGTGTATATATATATATATATATATATATATATTGTGTGTGTGTGTGTGTGCGCGTGCGTGGGTGCGCTGTGATGTACAAGTAGAAATCTAGGGACAGAGAGATGAATTGGTGCTCTCCTTCTACCATGTGGGTTCTGAGGGTCAGACTCAGGTTGATAGTAAGGCCCCTTTACCCACTGAACCACCTTGTTGGCTCCTCCATCTTCAACCTCTTAAATGAAGCAGACAATAAATACGTTCTAGCTTTTATTTAAAATGTTGTCCTGGGTCTGGGGCTGAGCTGAGAGGATGCTTGCCTACTCTGTTCTACACAGTGGGTCAGTGAGCCCCAACGCTGCATAAACTAGGCACGGTAGCTCATGTCTGTAATCATTGCATTTATGAGGTAGGGGCAGGGGGATCAGATGTTCTTGGTCATCCTCCACTACAGAGTGAGTTCAAACTCAACCTGTGCTATGTGAGACCCCATATGGTTGCTTTTCTATTGCTGTTATAAATTACCATGACCAAAGAAACTTGTCAAAGAGTTATTTGGGCTCGGGGTTCCAGAGAGAGAGAGAGGGGGGGGTTGTGATACAGGGGAAACGTGGCAGCAGGATACAGACATGGTGGCTAGAGCAGCGGACTGAGGGCTCAGGTCTTAAACTGTAAGCATGAAGAAAGAAGAACAATCTACAAGTGAACCCTCGAGCTGCCAAAGCCCCCATCCCCACGGAAAGACCGTAAGAGGCAGAGCACGAGGAAGTCCGGTGTGAAACAGTCTTCCCTAGAAATGGCTGCAGTAAGAAGTCCAGAACATGGCGATCTAGGTAGACATGCTGACATAGAAGGGGAAATTTTTCACAGGGTCCCAGCCCTACACAAAGGACCATAGGCAACTAATGCCTGCTGGGGAGGGAGAAATGGCCTGTCTCGCGGAAGAGAGCTCCCTTCTTGGTTATCTAATACAAAGAGTCACCCCTAAACCATATACACACAAAGAACAAAAATGGGCTCAAGTTTATTTATATATTTGTGTACACACACACACACACACACACACACACACTGCATGTGTATGTGTATGTAACAGTAATAAAGACAAAAGAGGCTGGGGAGAAAGAATGGTAGGCATTGGAGGGAGGGCACCTGGGTGGGAAGGACCAGGCGGAAGAAAGGGAAGGGGTAAGTTATATAATTCTATTTTAATATAAATTTAAATATTTTAACTCGAATAAAAAAAAATCCCATCCTCAATGATAAACTTTCTCCATCAAGGCCACACCCCCTAAGCCTTCCCAAACAGCTCCTAAACTAACTAGGGTCAAAGTGTTAAAATATAGGAGTCCACGAAGGACATTCTTATTCAAACCACCACAGAACCTCCTTTCATGCTGTGATGAGCGTGACTGTAGGCATGTCATGAGTGAAGTTGACGGACCGCATTAGCATGTGACTTTTCCATCATACATGCTGTGTGTTTGTGATGCCACCATGTGTCTACCTGCAGGCTATCTCCTGTGCACCAGGTGATATGCTGCGGGGGTATTAAGTTACAACCCAGCCCATAGCTCTGTATAGAATGAAAGGTCCTTAGAACGCAGCCAACTAGGCTAAAGACTGAGGGCCTATCCTTTAAGAGCTTCTCAGGATGAGCAGTTTCTCCATTCTTCACAAACTCCCTGTGCCCTCTGCCAGATTGGAGAGGTGGAGCCCAGCACTGG
This sequence comes from Apodemus sylvaticus, assembly GCF_947179515.1. Lineage (NCBI taxonomy): Eukaryota > Metazoa > Chordata > Mammalia > Rodentia > Muridae > Apodemus > Apodemus sylvaticus. The sequence goes on from NC_067485.1 coordinate 21,293,037, forward strand.
GCAGTTGGGAATTAGATGGTATTATATTAGACAGTGAGCGTATTCTTCTGTTTAGTTCTGGTCTCTATACAGAGTCCTGTTTGATGGGGAGTAATTTCCCTTGAGGGTAAGACAGAACATCTTTTTTAAAGATTTGCTTATTTGTATTTTATATGTATGAGTGTTTGCCAGAATGTATCTATGGACACTATATGCATAGTCAGTACCCATGGAAGCCAAAGGAAGGCATCAGATCCCCAGAAGCTAGAGTCAGTCATGAACAACCATGCAGATGCTGAGAACTAAACTCAGCTCCTTTGCAAAGTTCTAAACCTCCCAGCTGTCTCTCCAACCTTGACATCGATCATCTTTGATTAGGCTTCTTGGAGAACACGTCCTGGATTTCTTTTTAAAGCCTGGAGTTATTTGGTAGATATTTGTAATATTCCCAAATCGCAAGGCAGAGAATCCTACAAACATTGTGATTTTCTTCCTCTGCTCATTGGGGTAGGAATGGAATGGAATGTGGTTCCCTTTTGCTGTCTACTGAGTGCTTCAACCCAGACTAATCTTAATGTTCGCCATGCCTTTGTAACCAAAGTCTCCCCTGAATCCTTGAACTGGTTCTCTTCTGGCATCTGCCTGCATTATATGATCTGTTTGCATGCAGCATGGGTGGAGCCCCATAGCTTCTGTTAGGATAGATCAATCCAACCAGGCAGTGGTGGTGCATGCCTTCAATCCCAGCACTTGGGAGGCAGAGGCAGGTGGATTTCTGAGTTCAAGGCCAGCTTGGTCTACAGAGTGAGTTCTAGGACAGCTAGCGCTATATAGAGAAACCCTGTCTTAGAACCAAAAAATACAAAATTTAGGATAGATTAATCCAAACAAACTGTGCCCCTAACAGTTTGCCCTTAAAAAGAAGTATATTATAGAGAATTAATTGGGGCTCACAAAAGGATGCTTATTTATTTCAAGGAAAGATGACAAAAATTATGTATTGTAAGAGCCGGGGAAGTGGCTCAGTGATTGAGTGTTTGCCTGGTACTCACAGTTCCTAGCTCTGATTCCTAGCAGTGTGTTTACATGCAGACACACATGTGCACAAGTATGTACGCGTGCACACACACTCATGCAGACACACATGTGCACAAGTATGTGTGCGTGCACACACACACACACACACACACACACACGCACACGCACACATACACGCACACATGCATGCACTTACAAGGTGGAGCAGGCATCCATTAGGCCCCAGCTGTTACACTCCTATGATGTATTCCATCACATACTTATTCACTTATATAAGTATTGCTTATATTCATATATTTGTCCAATAAATACTTAATAAACACCTGTGTTGTGTGAGGCGTGAGCTGCATCCTACTGGATACCCAGTGAGGATGAAAACATACAACAGAGGACTTCCGACATATGCATTCATCACTAGACTGCAGAGAGAAAGGTGCAAGACACCCAGGGAAAGCACAGTGGACTGGAATAGACTTAGGAAGGTTTAGACTCTGTGCCAGGATTACACAGGTATCCAAGCAAGCTAGGTTGGAAATGGCTTTAGGTTCATGACCTAAGAAGATTAATAATTCTAGTTGACATTTATGTATATTAAGCATTTGCCAGCCACTCTACTGAGAGGTTTTTTTTTTTCAGATATTCTTCTTAGATTTCCCCCTCCACAACCCTGTAAAGTACATATTGTTCTTATATTTTATAGATTTCCCTATTGAGTGCTCCATGGTTACAGCAAACCGTTTCCTTCAAAAGGCCCCAGGGAGAGGAGAAAGGGAAAAGGAGATGGGAGATGCAGTATTAATTATTGAGCTAGCAAAATCTCTCTAATTTAGACGGTTAAGAGAGAAGTCACTTTACATGAAACTGTGGGGTTCTTCAGAAGAGAAGATGTGTTCCTCCAAGTCCTCACTAAAATTAAATCAATACAAACTATCGACCTTTTTTTTTTTAACCCACCAACATCATTTTACAGAAACCAGAAATCCAACACTATAGGCCACCCTGCAGGCAAGGTGTTAGTAGAGAGGAGAGAGCTGACAAGAGGTTGTGTTTATGGATAGATGAAACCGTTTTCCTGTGACCTTTGCCTCGACCTTCCTAAGGTTCGCGACTTCCATTTTAAAAGAAGGAAAAGGAAAAGTTAAATATTGCCTCTTTGTGCTCCTGCCTTGAGATCCTTTTGCCTCCAGCAGAAGTGCAGGGAGCCCTCAGAACCTCTTTACACGTGGACACTTCATCAGCAGAGTAAATGAGGCTGGGCACTTGCTTTGGCTATAATGAGCTTCCCAGCCAGAGAGAGAGAGAGACAGAGAGAGACAGAGAGAAACAGAGAGACAGAGAGAAACAAAGTGTTCTTTAATTGACTCCAGCGTGTGGGCATCGGGTATGCAAAGCTGTCACACGCTTTCCCAAGGCGGGGTGAGTGGGATCTGAGACTCACTTGTGGTTCCTTGACTCCTTCGCCTCCACGACTTCTGCCCAGCTCTGTCTCCCACTTGCTCAGAGGAAACCAGCATTTGCTCATGAGGGAGATCAAACCCAGCACTTGTTTTAGAGCATAAATCTTAATACTACCCTCACTTAATCCCTCATGTTTTAAAATGACCGCATCTACTGTAGGAACCAAGGTGTCCTGGCACATGGTTGGTTTCATTACTAGGAACTGGATCTGTCAGGGGGTTGTCATAGAAACCAAATGAGGTAATGTTACTGTTTCTTGGGCAAAGCCTGACATGGAAAACAGCTGTCTTTTGCTATCCTTGGGGTGGGGGAGGAGCTATGTCCACCTATGACTACCAAATCTGAGGTTGCTTAAGTCACTTTAAATAAGAGAGATATACTCACCAGATGTAACCTATGCCTAATCTCTCATATTTTTATATAAAATACTTAAAGTGCCCAGTGACAGTGTTTAACATCACTCCAGCCATGTGCTTTTGACACAGTGTTCATTTTTCAGTGTATGATAAAGTAAATTCACGGTTCGCTTTTCAGGGGATATTCTGGGTTGGTTTTCCAAAATAATTCTGCTCTGTAGTTGGTTAATCTGTGGATGGGGCGCCTACAGATCTAGGACCTGTGGGTCCTTGGCTAATTATAACTGTTGTTTGCTGCTCTAAGATCACACAACCGTGCTTTTAGCTCATTGTGACAGACAGGAATCCATAGATCCTTAAAGTATACAATTTTGGAAATTTGATTTGAAAAGGCTGGAGAATGGGATCCACTGGAAAAACTCCAGCCCACCAGTGTAGTGAATCGAAGGAAGGGCTAAGGCTTTTTCCTGTGAGTGCTTCAAACAGTGAGTATTTTTAGAAAGCTGACAGCGGCTTAAGAAGCTGTGACTGTGTGCATACAGATACACTCAGAAAGACCTGGGTGAGGAGGTCCCAGAGGGCTAGCTTGTTGTTCAGTTATGTATGCTTGTCTTCAAGCTAGTGTCTGCCTCTCAGGCTGAGAAAGCAGCTAGTGCAAATTTGAACTACTCAAAGCAGGTTTGAATAAGTCTAGACATTTGGTTATCTTCTGTCTAGCATTCATGTGTGTCGTGGGCGCCACACTCTTGGGATTAGTGTTTCATTATGCAGATGATGTTTTATGTTTAGCTGCCTTATAATAGCTTGCAGTGAATTCTGAGTGGTGAGTGCTGGGCAGCCCTGAAGGGCTATAGCTATAGGACAGAATCACGATGAGCCTGGGTGGGTTTTAACAGTGACCAGTGAACCACATGACCTGTCTAAGTCCTTGAGCTGATTACCTGATGTCTTAGCACCACTATGAGTGTGCAGGATCCCAAGGAATTGACCAGAGTCCCTGAGCAGTAAGAGATGGAATGACAGAATTGCATTTCTGAACTGAGTGTCTAACACTTTGTATAAATGAGAACTGGCCATGTGTAATTATCTGCCCGTGGAACAGGAAGGGCCTACCCAGTGCCTCTAAGAACATAATCACGGCCTCCACACTTTTTAATTAGCTCCTTGAGGCTGCAGAAAGGAATTCTCTCCTTATCTCCCAAATTAAGCATCTCTTCTACAAACAATCAATGTTTCATTTTCAAAGCTGAAAAGTGCGGCTGTGTTTGCTATTCCTGTCTTTGAGAATCAGTTTTGGACCCGCATCACAGAAATGTGAAGGAACTCTCATCGACCCAGATTAAACCCCCGACTCTCCTTATCTGTTCCTCTGAGCTAGAACTTTCCAAAGGAAACTTTGGCTTTCAGACTGAGCTTAGTTCTCAGTAGAAATCAGCATCACACTAGGTGGGTCACCTGCCACTGAGGAAGCTCAGACCCACCACACACACACACACATACACACACACACACACACACACACACACACACCGAGGCTGTTTCCCCAGGCACCAAAATAACACGTCACATGACTCAAAACCATGTCCTCCTGTTTTTTTTTTTTTTTATACGCTGGTATTGGCCAGTCTGTGTCCATAGAGCTTAGACTTAGAGGTGTATTTCCCAGAGCTTCATGAATGAAAGGCTTTTCTCCCTAGGAGAGGATAGGGAGTATCTACCCCTTCCTCTTAGCGTCCTAGTGGTAAAGCCAAGTTTGATCCCACCAAAGGTCTCCCTGAGGGACCAGTGACTGTACTGGGCTTTCTTACAGAGCACGAATGTAAGACGGAATGTGGGGGACTCCCTTCAGCTTTAGAAAATGTTCCCCCACCACGGATGAGGGTCTCCTCCCCATAGCTGCATAGATGGCGCCCCCTTCCTCGTGTCTTCCCCATGTAATCTAGTCCTTCTTGTCTTTTGCCAAGACTCCAAGGCTGAATGTAATTAGGTCAGTTATAGTTGGTTGAGAGGAGGCTCCCGTGACCTTCCTCAGGTCTTCTTCTTTGAGGGAGTGTCAGCAGTCAACAAGCCCCACTGAGATGATCTTTAGCAAGCAGCATGGCTGAAATGATAATAAAGATGGCTGCTGTTTGCCTCAGAGGGTGGTTCCTGCACAGCAGAGGTTCCAGGAACACTATGGGGATCCCCTTGATACTAGGGTATGGAAGAACCTGGTCTCCTTGTCTTCTCTGCTGGCTGGCATGTGAGGTAAGTGGTTCTATTACATGTCACCAACACATGCCACGATCACCAGAGCCTAGGTTATTAAGGTCACTTGATATTTAACCAGGGCCTTCAGAACAATGATAACTAAAACATTTGCTTATGTTGACGTTAACTTTCTCAGGTATGGGATTATAGTGATGGACTAAGCCAACATTGCTGACCGAGTCCCCGATGAGCCCGTCAACCTTAGCCTCATTACCTCATGGATTTATTCCCTCACACACCGACTCCTATTCGTCAGCCCGTTTATTAAGCATCCATTGAATGTAACATCACTGATGTGGATACTGGATTAGCCTTAGGAAATGATGGCTTTCTTAGTACAGACATGACTCATGGTGCCAGAGGCTCAAACGACATTGAGTGGTATAGCCTACACCTTGAACAGATGCATTATTAGATCTGAATCCTTGTCTTCAAAGTGGGCCAATCACATCTTCAGGCCTAAAAACAATTCTGCCTTATGGAAGACAGTGTGCTGTGTGCTAAGAACATGTTAAAATCCAGACAGGCCCAGGTTTGAGGCCCTGCATCTGCAGTGTATCTGCTTAGCATTTTGAGGAAGATTTTTTTTTTTTATAAGCTTCAGTTTGCTCCTAAATGAAGCAATCATTTCTGCTTGTGGGGTGGTGTGAGAGTGAAAGAGAAAACACGCAGCAGTGTGATCGCCACATTCCCACAGAATGCTCATCAAACGCCTGCCCTGCTCCTCGTGCCTGAGATGGCTTGGCCTGTATACTCTTATTGTACATAGATAGAAACCTCGTCACCCCGATGCCAGGGAGCCACAGGACTTCCCTCCTAACAGTCCCTAGGGCAGCACCTTGCAGCCAGAATGTCTGGCTTCACGACTCTCAACACCTGGCCACAGCAGGTATCTGGAGTGTCACCAGCTCCCCCAGGGAGTGTATTTTCCTCTGCGTTCAGCCACCATGCACTTTCACGACGCCTTTAGCTCCCAGCAGAGAAGCTGGGGGCCCCACAGAATGCTGAGGCACAAGCTCTCACTGGACTGTCACTCCAGGGATGCTGTGTTCCATTGCCAAGCTTACGCCCTTTGGGAACTTTGGGGAATTACTACTCTGTGTATGTGTGGGGGTGGGGAGACGGATGGAAGGTTTAAGGCTCTATATGACAAGGGCTTTCTTTTTTTTATGGGATTGGGCTGAATTTGGGCTTTACACGGCCATTGGGTTTCCTAGGGTATAAGATTTAAGTAATGCCTTGAAAGGTGCTGAAGCTGGCACCATTGAGGCCTGTTTACTTGCGTTGTTCGTGGAGGTGGAGGACCCTGGGAGGGAAGTCTCTCAAAGATGGAGAATGCCACCGTAGGCAGACCTATCTGGACACTGGAAGTTAGTTTGGCTCTTTGGGATTTGTTTATGTTTTAGGATAATTCCAAGTGGGGAGGAGATCATGTGCCTCTTGGCTTTGTGGGCTTCTGAGATGAGACAGCAAAGATTCCCAGCAGTTATCCCTAAGCATCCTAAAGCCGTGGATTAATTAATCTTAATAGACTCGCTGTTGAGACTGTACTCATTTTCTAGTTCAATTTCCTACTTTTGAATTTGAGGATGCTTCCCGGCACGCCTAGCCTGTAGATCAGGATTTCTACAAAGGTGACCCAGGAATCTATTGATTACAGTACCTTGACATAATGCCAAAAGACTAGATGCTCCTGCCAGAGTCTCTGCTATTTAGTGCTATTGGAATTTGGGGATCATTGTCCATAGTGTACCCCTCAGGGAATCAACATTTTTAAAAGATCCTATTTTCATGTATATGTGCATATATACCTACATGTGCATAGACTCGGGAGCATGTATGTGTGTTTGTCCGTCTGTCCGTCTGTTTCTCTCTGTGTGTGTCTGTATTTATGTGAAGACTCAAGATTGACACCAGGTATCTTTCTTGATCACTCTCTTTGCCTTTCTTATTGAAGCATGGTCTCAGTCAGAGCAGAGATTTCTGGTTCACAAGTCTGGCTACCCAGCTTGTTTCAAAGGAATTCTGTCTCCAACTCCAGGGCACTTAGGACCACAGGCAGGCCTCTTTGACTTATGGCTTCTATATGGATTTTGAGGATATGAACTCTGGTCTTCGTCCTCACACAGCAAGAACTTTACCCATAGGTGCATCTCCCAAGCCCTAGGGATCAGTGTTTGTCAATCTAATTACAGATTAATCTTATTAATCTCAGGATTCCCCTGCAAGATACTATGCATTTCTACCACCCTGATACAGCCAACCCCTGTTTCGCACATTCAATCCTGTATCCAACTAATATACCTCAGGTGCCTTCCATGCAAGATATCGAGAGATGAAGAAATAAGCTAAGGTTTTCAAGTTAACCTCAAGAACTGGCAATCGACGAAAGGACCTGTGTAAAGACATCTTCAACACTGGGGGAAAATGACAGTGTCACCTCAAGTGATTTGCTGGCTTACAAAGGGCTTCGATGTGTCTCAGCGGAGCTTTGAGTGGCTGGGAACTTGGTCCCTTCCATACACACGAAGCCAGCAGCATGTGCAATGTCCCGGCCTTCTTCTCTTCCTCAGTTATTGGCAGGATTGTAATAGCCTTGGGCACTATCGAGGGGCTTGGATACTCTTCTCATCCTCTTCTGTCTTGCCCCATTGTCAAATATCTTAAATCCTACTTTATCTCACAATATTGCTTTCTACCTTCAGGAGGACATGTAGAAGAGTCTAGAAAATAGTCGTGACAGTTGCATGTAAAGTCTTGCTAGGTTGGAGCAGCCGCCACATCCGTGAAGTCTTCCACTGAGTCCTCCCTAGTCATAAGGCTCCTGAGTTTCCAACTGTTGAGTGCAGTGCTTACTAACATTAAAAAACACTGGATTTACTTCAATATTAATATTTAAGTAACATGTGCTGATAATAACCATGACAGGCAATCATGTACTGTAGTCAGCAGTACATGGAAATGAGTTGTTTATTATTATTATTATTATTATTATTATTATTATTATTATTATTGATAATGTAATATCATCTTGCCATTTTCTTCAAGAGCATAAGCCAATAGCTAATCTTCTCAAGCATTCCTTTAACTTCTTCTTTTTAAATACTTCCCCTCTTTAGGAGTGGCCTGCTCATTTGAAAGATGCACTGTTGCATAGATAAGAGGCTTTGTTCAAATTATGACCTAAATATCTAGGACTCTAATAGACCTGCAGTCTACTGAAGGTTCACTATTTGAACACTGACCATTTAGGAAAAAAACATGACAATTCACTGAAGGGATTATTTATACTGTTTTAAGTCTTTGGATTTGGGACCTATTAGTACCACATGAAGTAAGAAACTAGTCAGAAGCTGGACAATGGTGGTGCACACCTTTAATCGCAGCACTCAGGAAGCAGAGGCAGGCAGAGCTCTGTGAGTTCAAGGCCAGCCTGGTCTATAGCACAAGTTCAAAGACAACCAAGAAAACACAGAGGAAAAAAAAAAAACAAACCAAACAGACAAACAAAAGAAGTAAATCAGAGAGCATCCTTACATAAGTTTAGATGGTTCACTGGTTAAACTGTATTTTTCAGAATATTGAAATGTGACGGAAAGCCCAGCGTAGCGGATGAGGTAACTGTTATTCAGAACTCCCAGTGCTGGCAGCACAGAAGAACGTTCTCTCCCTTGATGCTCCTGTCTCCACAGGTCACTTCAGGTTCCTTTTCCACGACGGCTTTCAGCACGTGGATTCTCTAATTGGCTTTCGGGAGTTCATCTCTTATCATCAAGTAGATTATAAATCCCTTCAGGGAAGAGATGTCAATTAGGTTCATGGCAAAGTCATCGTATTTCAGACCAGGAGGTAACCATAAGGGCAATGCTGGGCCAGACATGGTTGCAACTTGCCCAGGGTCACAGAAAGTGACAGAGAGAGTGGGCCAAAGGCTGGATCCTCTGACCCCGCCACCTCCACGATCCATGCCAAGCCCTTCATGTGCTTTTCGTGATTAGGTTCCCACATTTGGAAGCCAAACAGTGTTCCTAAGTCCATCCCAGTCTCGAGTGAGCGTTAATTTTTTTTTAAGTGCTAAAAGCTTGCTCTACCATAGCAGAAACCTATCCCCTCACTTTTGACTTTACACCCAGCATCTTGTCAGCTCAAGAAGCTTCATGAGTGGCCAGCAGGGGGAGCAGAATTTCACAAAACTTCTGCAAAACTTCATACTTGCATATGCGAGTGGAACAAAAAGAAACCCGGGTCTCTGTGCATCCAAGAGCCTTTAAATTTTTCTTAAGAGCAGCATGAAACCAGATACCTTCGCTTTCTAAATTATATGACTTTATATAAATCTCCTAGATGAATTAGAAACCACAAGCCAGATTCTTAAGACTGAAAAACCAGATGCCTATGACAATGACAATGCTTTGAGAGAGAGAGAGAGAGAGAGAGAGAGAGAGAGAGAGCTTTTTTTACACAGGAGGGGCAATGCAAGCGCCGTTCTGTTAACAGGAATCCTCCTCATGCAGATACTAAATACAAGAGCAGAGCTGCATTCTTCCTGGAAAATGTCAAGCAAGCGACTGTCACATATTCCTAGGCAGCAAGTATCAATCCTTTTGATTATAATGACCTTCTCCATCATAATAAAGGACTAGGGGATATTTAACCAATTTAGGGGAAGAATCAAGCTCGTTGTGAGCTCGTCTGGTTGACTAAATCTCACAATATGTTTATCTGCTGTAGCCACTGTGTGTGTATGTGTGTGTGTGTGTGTGTGTGTGTGTGTGTGTGTACACTTGTCCGTGTATGTACACATAGAGTCTGGAGGTCATGTTGGTATCAGATGCCTTCTTCCATCTCTTTCTCCACTATTATTGTTGAAATAGTTTCTCTGGCTGAGTCTGGAACTCAGCCTTTTAGCTACACGCACTGGCCAATGAGCTTCCTGGGGCTTCCTACCCTGCTCCCCCCAGTGCTGGAGTTACAGGCCTGCTACTGGCTTTCTTTGTGGCTGCTTGTCTTTGAACTCAGGTCTGCATGTTTAAACAGCCAGGGCCTTACCCACTGAGCCATCTCCCTATCCCTGGTTACTAGTTGTTGGTTATTATTATTATTATTAAGCACCTATTTGTGTACCACTGTAAGCGCCCATTGGAGTAGAGTGAATGTTAGAATTTGACTGCTCTGGATTCATGTTCTTCTGCTGCTGTCCACTAGCCGTGAGAATCGAGACTAGTTATCTGGCCATATATATGTCTTTTATTTCCTCTTCATAAAACCATGGGATATTTATAAAAGTAGTAGGTGACAAAATACATGCCCTACCCTCATAGTTGTATCCCTTTTCTGGGATCTTCCTCTATTGCAGAAAAGCATTTTCAAGACGGAGTCTTACTTAACGTTTTTTAATCATGAATTGGATCCAGAGGTCGAGTGATTGGTTGTGAACGCAGGCTTTAGGGAAGCCATTGCTCAAAGTGTAGTTAATTGGAAAGAGACTCTAAGTCACTTATTTCCATAAGTCCCCTGGTCCCCTTCAGAAAGGTCATGTCAGCACCTGTTTCTACCCTGTGACACCATGAGGTTTGTTGACTGGCCTATCTTTTTCTCTGTTGCTAAGTACAGTAATAAAATTAACCCTTCCATCCCTGAATAGTAAACATTATTATCAGATCCCCAAAGTGACAGACCTCCCAGGTCCTTATAACCTGGGAGGGTGGCTTACCCTCCCAGGCCTGCCACCCAGTGGCAAGGTTGGTGGGTGTCATCTCCTGAAGCAGTGGAAGACAGAGAAGATGCTTCCCCTGTAAGAAACACGAGCTTCCTCCACTTAGCTCTTTCAACCTTTCTTATCTCTCATTGTATTTAATGTCTGTTTTCATGTCCTGGTATTGTGATCTTCAATATAGACATTAGCTGTACTCTTTACACATGACAATCATGAATAGCAGCCAAGACCAAGCATCAAGTATACTGCCAGCTCTACAGAAAGAGCAGAAGAAGAAAGAAGCCAGGAACCTGGCTGAGGAGATGGCTCAGTGCTCAGCCTAAAAGCCTGAATTTGGATTCCCAGAACCCACGCAAAGACCAGGTACAGTAGTCTGTGTAAGCATCTAGAATCCCAGCAGTCCCAAGGAGGAATGAAGAGCAGAGACAGAAGACTCTGTAAATTCAAGGATCCACTAGCTTGAGGAGTCCAGATTGAATAACAAAAGAGACTTTGTTTCGAGGTGGCAGCTTCCTGAATTACTAGCCTGCATCCCTTACAACTCCTGGAGGAAGTTTTGCAGAGTAACCTTGTAACATAGATCTAGTTTTGCGTTGTAACATTGTAACTTAGATCACAGGCTATCATCCGGTGGGTAGTGAACTTCAAGGAAGTTTCTGAGTGAAACTGAAGCAAGTAGACTGGAAAATTAAAGGTTTTGTCATGTATTCATGACTTTTCTTATCACCATGACCAAGTACCTGACAAGAAGCAACTTGGGAGGGAAGGAGGCTTTATTCTGGCAAACAAAGGGAGTTCTGTCCACTGCTGCCTGAGAAGCATGGTGGCCTGGTGCTCTAAGGTAGTGGCACTGTGGAACTGAGACACCTCACCACCTCGCATCTGAGTGGAACGGGAAGCAGGGAGACAATGCTCAAGCCATAATGCATGGATGCAACCAGACTCCTACGGGAGAGAGGTGAGCTAAGAAACAGGGCAGGAACCTGGACGGAAAACTGCCTGCCCACGTGACAGCCTGGCTGGGATCTGGCTTGAATAGAGCAAGTCTTTGCTGACAGGAAGGGAGGCTGGTTTCTGCCTGGTGCCAAGGAGGTTATCCTAAAAAAAATGCAGCAGAAAAGTGGGCAAGATGGTTCCCAAGAAGGTCAAAATGTCCCCTGACTCAATGTGTCCCAAGGTCTCCTCATTCAGAGCTTTCTGTGCCTCCTTAGAGATCTGGACTCCATGATAGAATGTGACTTTGGGACTGGAAGGATAGGCTGATCCTTCCCTAAGGGCAAAGCACCTTTTAGTATGACTGGGGAAGAAATCAGGCATGGCCAGAACAAAGTTCACTTGGTCTGATTCTGTGTGTGTTTCTTTACTCTGTCTCTCCAATCGTCCTGCTTACGAGAATCGTGGTAGCTTTCCAAGGAAAAGTGTTCCGGGTTCAGTTTTGAAACGGTCATGTGAGAGCCAAATAAACAGCTTCCTTGTGGGCTGAGGAACACCAAGGTCGGGATATTTTATTGACCCATGCTCCCACTGCGCACGAGTCCACCACCACCACCACCATCACCACCACCATCACCACCACCACCACCACCACCACCACCACCACCACCACCATCACCACCACCATCACCACCACCACCCCTGCAGGTGACACTCACCTCAATCCCCTGTTTAGAATCCAAAGTGGCCAATAAAAGATACAACTCATCCCGTCATCCCCAAAGCAGTCTTCTGTATTGGTTTTTGAGTACCTATTTTCAGCACTGTTTCCATTACTAGGTGTTTAGGGCTCCCTCCAGTGTCTCTTTATTTACTTTAAATTTAAAAAAAAATCACAAGAATTTTCCATAACAATGGTTTGTCTTACTTTCCTTACCTTTGCTTCCAGAACTTGAGCAAAACCCAGAAATATCACATGTGCCTCCATGACCTGGAGAACCCCACCCCACCCCGCTTCTTGTTGGTCCTTCTTTTAGAACAAGGACTTAGGAAATAAAAAGGGCAGAAGAAGCAGTGAGAGGGTGACACTGAGGGCAGGGGTAGTGCAGTGACTTAGTATGGAAAATGCTTAGCACTAGCACAGACCTATAATCCCATCACTTTGGAGATGGAGGCAGGAAGATCAAGAGTTCAAGGCCTGCCTTGGCTACTTGAGACTCTGCTTTAAAAACTATAAGTAGCTGGGTATGGTGGTATGTGCTCTTAGTCATAGTACCAGAGAGGCAGAGGCAGTTTGAGGCCAGCCTGTGCTAGATAGTTAGATCATGTTTAAAAAACAAAGATAGATAGATAGATAGATAGATAGATAGATAGATAGATAGATAGATAGATACATATACATATACACACATAGATACATAGATATTACATAGATAATAAATGGATGATAGGGGTTCAGATATATAGATAGAACGATAGGTAGATGCATACATACATATATATATACATGCATACATACATACATATACACACATAGATACATAGATGTTAGATAATAAATGGATGATAGAGGTATAGATATATAGATAGAAATATAGATAGATACATATACATACATAGATACATAGATGTTAGATAGATAATAAATGGATGATAGAGGTACAGATATATAGATAGAAATATAGATAGATAGACAGACAGACAAATAGATGCTTACCTTGAAAACATTGACACCTCTGCTCAGAAACTGGAAGAAGCCTGATTCTTCTGTTGAGCAGCCCCTCTGGCCAGCTGTCATAGGAGGCAGCATCAAAGGTCTTTTGTGGTTTTGTTTCTGGTGTTAAGAAAACTGCACACCCAAGGTCTGAATTACTCTGCTATAGTTGACCTCCAGCACCAGTCTGGTTTATGATAATGTCTCAGTCTTTTGTGGTATAAATGTGAATCGGCATATGCAATGTGTACATGTATATGTAATGTGTATGTTTAGATAGACACACAGTGGTCTACTTCATAATAGTGTCTCATTCTTTTGTGGTATATACATATGCCTGTGTCTACAGTATGGATATGAATATATAATATGTATATTTAGATATGTACACACACACACACAAATACACACACACATAGATTGCTATATGTATATAGTGGACCCTCCGTGTCCTTGTGTTCCATACCTGCAAACACCACATCTAGAAATTCAACCAGCTACTGTTAGAACTTTTTTTCCAAAGCTTGCGTCTGTAGTGAGCATGTATAGACTATTTTTGTTATTTTGTAATTAATTTAACAGCCATTTTCATAGCATTTATACTGTATTAAATGTTATAATCTGCAGCTGACTATAATTATAGGGGGTGCATGGTTATATAAGCACCTTACCACCTTCTATAAAGGATTTGAGCACCTGTGGATTTTGATTTCTGCCCACAAGAGTATCCTAGCTCCCTTTGATGTGAGGGCATGCATGTGTATGGCCCATAGACATTCAAACTACAAAGGATTATTTTAGCAGTTGGCTTTGTTTGTTCATTTTTTGTTTTTTAATTCTAAATTTGAATTCAGACTGGGCTAAAACCATCTCCCCCAGTTGGATGACCAGAGAAATCTTATTGAGGTGTGTGAAACTTCTAAAGAGGTGAGCTAATGTCTGATGGGGGCAAAGATGATGCCTGTATCTGATTTCATTCAGCCTCAGACCCCTGAGACCTCATCCACTGTTCTTCAATGATGTCAGCCACAGGGGAGGCTAGGGACTGGGACAGAGACTATTGCAGCTCCATACTGCCCCCCGTGGTTCTTTCGGAGATCTGCACTTGTATGACACCTGCATTCTTTTTTTTTCTACCATTTTTTTTCTAAATTCTTTGTTTACATTCAAACGCTTTCCCCTTTCCCAGTTCCCCCCCCCCCCCATATGTCCCGTAAGCCTTCTCTCCACCAATTCTCCAACCACCTCCCTCCTTTTTCTCTGTCCTGGTACTCCCCTACAATGCTGGATCAGGCCTTTCCAGGATCAGGGCCCTCTCCTTACTTCTTCATGGGAGTCATTTGATATGCTACTTGTGTCTTGGATATTCATAGCTTCTGGGCTAGTTGATATCCACTTATCAGTGATTGAATTCCATGTGTATTCTTTTGTGATTGGGTTACCTCACTTAGGACGATATTTTCCAGTTCCAAGCATTTGCCTACAAATTTCATGAATTCATTGTTTTTAATTGCTGAGTAGTATTCCATTGTGTAAATATACCACATTTTCTGTATCCATTCCTCCATTGAGAGACATCTGGGTTCTTTCCAGCTTCTGACTATTATAAATAAGGCTGCTATGAACATAGTGGAGCATGTGTCCATATTGCATGCCAGGGAATACACTGGGTATATGCCCAGGAGTGGTATAGCAGGGTCATGTTCAGTTTTCTGAGGAACCGCCAGACTGATTTCCAGAGTGGTTGTACCATCTTGCAATCCCACCAGCAGTGAAGGAGTGTTCCTCTTTTTCCACATCCTTGCCAACATTTGATGTCTCCTGAGTTTTTAACTTTAGCCATTCTGACTGGTGTGAAGTAAAATCTCAGGGTTGTTTTGATTTGCATTTCCCTAATGACTAATGATGTTGAGCATTTCTTAAGGTGCTTCTCAGCCATCCGAATTTTAGGTGAAAATTCTTTGTTTAGATCTGCACCACATTTTTTAATAGGGTATTTTGGTTCCCTGGGGTCTAACTTCTTGAGTTCTTTGTATATATTGGATATTAGCCCTCTATCGGAGATAGGGTTGGTGAAGATCTTTTCCCAGTTTGTTGGTTGCTGTTTTGTCCTTTTGACAGTGTCCTTTGCCTTACAGAAACTTTGTAATTTTATGAGGTCCTATTTGTCAATTCTTGATCTTAGAGCATAAGCTATTGATGTTCTGTTCAGGAACTTTTCCCCTGTGCCGATGTCCTCATGGGTTTCCCCCAGTTTCTTTTCTATTAGTTTCAGTATGTCTGGTTTTACGTGGAGGTCTTTGATCCACTTGGAGTTGAGCTTAGTACAAGGAGATAAGAATGGATCAATTTGCAATCTTCTGCATGCTAACCTCCAGTTGAACCAGCACCATTTGTTGAAAAGGCTATCTTTTTTTTCCACTGGATGTTTTCCACTCCTTTGTCAAAGATCAAATGACCATAGGTGTGTGGATTCATTTCTGGGTCTTCAATTCTATTCCATTGGTCCACTTGCCTGTTGCTGTGCCAATACCATGCAGTTTTTAACACTATTGCTCTGTAGTATTGCTTGAGGTCTGGGATATTGATTCCTCCAGAAGTTCTTTTACTGTTGAGAATAGTTTTAGCTATCCTGGGTTTTTTGTTATTCCAGATGAATTTGAGAATTGCTTTTTCTAACTCTAAGAAGAACTGAGTTGGGATTTTGATGGGGATTGTGTTAAATCTGTATATTGCTTTTGGCAAGATGGCCATTTTAACTATATTAATCCTGCCAATCCAAGAGCATGGAAGATTTTTCCATTTTCTGAGGTCTTCTTCGATTTCCTTCTTCAGAGACCTAAAGTTCTTCTCATACAGATCTTTTATTTGTTTGGTTAGAGTCACACCAAGATACTTTATATTGTTTGTGGCTATTGTGAAGGGTGTCATTTCCCTAACTTCTTTCTCCTCCTGTTTATCCTTTGAGTATAGGAAGGCAACTGATTTTTCTTGTGTTGATTTTATAACCAGCCACTTTGCTAAAGTTGTTTATCAGCTGTAGAAGTTCTCTGGTGGAGTTTTCTGGGTCACTTAAGTATACTATCATATCATCTGCAAATAGTGATAATTTGATTTCTTCCTTTCCAATTTGTATCCCTTTGACCTCCTTATGTTGTCTAATTGCTCTAGCGAGAACTTCAAATACTATATTAAAAAGATATGGAGAGAGAGGGCAGCCTTGTCTAGTCCCTGATTTTAGTGGGATTGCTTCAAGTTTCTCTCCATTTAGTTTGATGTTGGCTACTGGTTTGCTGTATATTGCTTTAACTATGTTTAGGTATGGGCCTTGAATTCCTGTTCTTTCCAAGACTTTCAGCATGAAAAGATGCTGAATTTTGTCTTGCCAACCAAATCCAACACATCAAAACGGTCATCCACCATGATCAAGTAGGCTTCATCCCAGGGATGCAGGGATGGTTCAATATAAGGAAATCCATCAATGCAATCTACTACATAAACAAACTCAAAGAAAAAAACCACATGATCATTTCATTAGATGCTGAAAAAGCATTTTACACCTGCATTCTTGACTATGCCTTGTTCAAGACAGGTCTGTATGACACAGATTCACCATGGTGCTCCTGGAGAAAAGTACATAGGAGAAGAGAAGTTCACAGCCTAGTATAGGTGTGCGCTTCTCAAAATCTTAGTATTTGAGATATTGCACTCAAATATCTTAGTAACTACCATACAGAAAGCGGTTGTCATTTTTTTCTGAGACACAGTTTAATGAATCCCAGGCTGGCCTTGGACTCACTGTGTAGCCAAGAATAACCCTAAACTTATCCATGTTCTCAGATTATATATGTGTGCTATAGTGTCCAGTTTTTAAATACCAGGAATCCAAGTAAGGGTCTCTTACATGCTAGTCAAGAATGCTGCCAATGTTTTATAAATGGCATCATAGGGTGTTTACTGCAGTTTATTAGATAGGCATACAGTCTAATAAAAACCATGGGTCACAAGCTTTGAAGGGATGTCTCCATATCAAAGGAGTATTGTCTGGCATGTAGGCAGGCTTCATAGTAAATGCCACAGTAAATGTGTTGTGGTTCTGAACGCTCAGCCGGCGAGAGACTTCAGCCAGACTCCAAGGCTTCCTTTCTTTCCTGCGCCCCCATGATTGTCATCTTTCCATGCTGCCTCAGTGCAACAAGAGTGGTGAGCCCAGCACAAGCGGGACTGCAGACCTTCCCTGTCCCTGCAAATAGTCAGTGGGAGAGACAGCTGCCCTAACTACAGCCAAGCCCTAGTGCACTGTAGGTCTGATTCAGAGCCATGGGCAGGGTCTCATACATGGTGTCTGATATACTCTCCGCCTCACCTATTCTGTGATTCCTGCCCTGAGGACTGTGTGTGTTGTTAACCAGAATATGACTATAAGCCAGTTTTATCAGATATCTTAGGGGCGGGGGAAGCATAAAACCCTACCACTGATATGTGCTGTCTGTGGGTCGTAAAACTCCATCAAAGGTTGCATGAGAAGGAAAGGGGGTGATCAATGTGTATACAGGACAGCACCCCGCAAGCTCCCACGGGCTCTGTTCCTTCTTCCAAGGACTTTGGAAAATGCCAATGTTACATCCTAGAAGCAACCTAGTGGATGACAAGCACTGGTATGGGAAGTGTTAAACTCTCAGCAGAGTTCAGTCAGCATCCTTGCCAGCTGGGAGGAAGAAAGAATAACCTTCCAAAGAACATGTTGCACAGGGCTAATAAAATAAGGATCAGCGTCTGCACACAACAGTTTGCCGGTTAATGAAGTAAGCTTCCTGCGAGCAACCGATGTGTTTCTTGATTACGTAACAGTTATTTTCACATCCTTGTGGGTACCCAAGTTTTAGGATTCCTAGGATCTTGCAAAGGTTGTAGAGGGAGGGAGCTTAGAAGTCCATGCATAGCTTAGAGTTTCATCCAGCATCTTTCTTTCTATTCACAAAACGGCTTTGTGTCTTCCACGCCTTTTTTAGTTACACCCAGGGATGAGAGGACTCTGTCACCATTAGCGTCTAGTTTGAAAGTCAGATTTCTAGAATAAAGGTACTTATCCAGCAACAAAAATGCCCACACAAATAAGCACAGATGTTGACTTTCTTGACCTCGAAGACATTGTAAATGATCCCTTTGCTTGTGCGGCTTCTTTCTAAGTGTACGTATTCTGTGTTGTGGGCCTGTTTCAGCAAGTGCCCTTCAGCTTTGCCATTGAAGACACAGCATGGATGTAAGATTTACAGGAGATGACCTGGCCTTGGAGAGCAAGCTGCTGGATTTGGGCTTGGATGTTTCAGGGCCTTGGAGACCGGCAGCCAAGTGAGAGCACCAAGGCTCGGTGACTCAGAAGCCACTGAGATAGGGACTTGTAGCTGATTGCAGGGTAAAAGGATTGGTACAGAGCAAGGACTGCTTCACATCCGCAAAGGGGGAAGAGTAGAGGAGATTCAGGTCCAGTGGCTGGTGAGCAAGGAGGGCTTATGGAGGCTCCTATCAAATGACAAAGAGACCAGGGGACAAAAGTTGAGCCTTTCTTGGGCCCTTCTGACCCAAGCCTTCATTAACATTAACCTCCTTCACTACCCTTACCACAGCTCAGTATCCAATAATTACTCTCAATACAGAGCCAACTGGCCAGGAAAAATGGTAGAAAGATAAAATCACGGAAATCTATCTCATTGTGCTGGGGCAAGGGGATTGCCAAACAAAGGACCTCTTACATAGCCAATGTAACCACGCTATAGTTAAAGAACCACTTTTTAGAAAATGAATAGAAATCACTAGGAGTAGTGTGGCACAAGCAATAATCCAGGCACATGAGAGGCTGAAGCAGGAGGATTGCCACGACTCAAGGCTCTAACTTGCTCAGTACTTAGAAGAAAGACAAGACAGTTTACCATGCCAAAGTGAGAATAATATAAACTTGGAGTTGGGGGTATACATGTAGAAGTAGGAGGGACTTACTATGATGGTTTTATTTTCCTTTGTGTCCAGGGCTCGGTTCCAGTTCTCACACCCACATGTTAGAGTGCTTAGCCAATAAAAATGGCAACCCCTAGTCCATGACTTCTCTGGAACTTTCTCTTCCCTGTGGAACTGGATGCTGGTCTCCATGGTGCCACTTCTAGCGCCAAAATAAAAACCGCTGCTTTTCTGGATGTGAAGCTCTTTGAGAATGAGGAAATATACTCATTAAAAAATCTTGAGCTCAGAATCAGGTATAAAAGAGGCCTTCCACTGATGTCGGATGAATGAATGGATGTTCTGAAGTGAGTGAGAAAAGAGTGACGGTAGGAAAGGCTAAATACCCAGGAGTCCTTGTGTGGAATGCCCATCTGCATGTGTTACCACAATGGCCAGAGTCAGAGCCTGGGTGGGCCCTGGCCGCCTGAACAAGCCAGGCTCAGCCATCCACACTCATTAGGCCAATTAAAGGCACAATCAATAGTGAAAAGCAGATTTATTCAATATGGCCACATTGGGACGGGGAACAGAGAATCCCAGTGACACCTTTCCAAGTCTGTCTTGGGGTCTTGGCAAAAGGAGTGCGTAAATGCAGCTCCAGTCTCTGACCCTAACAGCCTCACAATACGTATTCACTGAGGAATTCCACTCAGAGGAGAAATGAGAGGAAGGTTACCTAACTAGACCATCTGTGAAGCCAGACAATGGCTTCCCAGGGAATGGCATTTAAAACCCCAAAAGCAAGTGGCTGTGTGGTCCAGGCATGGCCATCTAATGCCAGGAAAGAAGGGATTTGTGATTGCAGATAGAGGAGAACACATGGAGGCACACCCGTACCTGAGATGAGAGAGATGGAGAGGAAGGCCCTGTTTGTCCATCTGCTAGGTAAAGCAGCACCTTGCAATTGTAGCAATCAAAACCAAAGTACAGCCAAATTTCCCTTCAAAGAATAAAAATTCTCCAGATCGAAAACACAGTTGAGCAGGTAGGGACTAAAGTGACCCCTGTCACCACCTCTATCTCACATCTTCCTGATCCATGAGGCAGAGTGGTAACTCGTGAGTGCGTGAAGCACACCCCAGCATTAGTTCTGTCTTTAGAATGCAGAGAAACTATTTGCTTGCCTTTTAATTTGACAGCCTGATTACTTTAAGGTGTCCCCATGGAGACTGGCAATCAGACCCATTAATGTGAAATCTTAATAGACTGTCCGGGAACATTCCTCCCAAGAACATGTTGTCCAAGGAACCTGGCATCGCTCACTCTAAATGTCACCACACACCCACCAGAATCCCGAGGTCAACTGGAAGTACCATCCTTTAATGTGAAGATGACAGTATTGGTAGCCACTGGTAACCTCTAAGAATCCATCTGTGGCACTTCCGTGGCCATGGGTACGCTTGCTTCCAGGGTCTCCAAAACACTTCCCAGCTATGAGGTCAGTCACATAATGAGCCTCAAAAAGGTAGGGGACAGATGGGCTTCTTATCTGTCACTGGCCACAGTTATCTGCTTAGCATACTGAGAAAACATCTCGAAGGCTCCACTCTAGCCGGGGTCATGGGACTGAAATGAACCCCTGCCACAGGACCCAGAAGCTGGTATCGATCAATCAGTGGGCCCTTCCCCTCGAGCCAAAGAAAACCAACATCTGGACAGGTTTTCATCCCGCGCTCCAACAAGCATGCATCATGTTGAAAAGTCGTCTCCAAGTGCCACAGGTCATAAGCAGTGCTGTTCGTCCTGGGAAAGCTCATGTCTAGCCAAGCATTCTTTGCATTCTTCCTGGAGTTAAGTCATAAAGCCACTGTAGCCATACTGCAAGGATAAAATGGGTACACATTTAATAAAGAGAAATGAAGGCTTTTGGGTTTTTTTTTGTTTTTTGTTTTTCTGTGTGAGTCCCTGAGGAGGAAAAAAAGCAACCTAGTCACAAACATTAACACATGTTCCCACATGTGTGTAGCTTGCTTTCCCTATCATGGAGAATATATATATAATAAATCACAAACATGTGTGCAATGTGTGCATGTATGTACATGTGTATGTTGTTCATACATGTTCTTTTATTTGTGAATAGCTTGTTCCCCCCTCCATGAAGAATATGTATATTTTTTAAAAACATAAAAAATACTTATGATGTGTATGCATATGTATATGTGTATACATATTCCTATATGTTATGTAACTCATTTTTTTCCATCATGGAGAATGTATACAACACACACATATACACATGTATACTCATGCACACATACACACATACAAACACATGCACATACACATGTACAGACATACATGCACACATTCTTACACATGTACACACATCCCTACATTTGGCCTTCCGTATTCACTAGAGTTGTATCTGTGGTCCCCAAATGGGTAATAAAATCCATGAAGGCTCCTTTATAAACAAATGGCATGGAATTTACATGTAACTTCCACACATCCAACCAACTGCGGCTGGTCTGTATTACCTGATCCAGTAATTTGCTGCATGAATGACTGTCACACCGTGCTGGACAGGGAGGAATGATAAGAAACAGCCTGTGCAGGTTCCAGGTGGGTCCCCTGAGGGATCTGTGCTTGGCTGCATCTATAGATGTGCAGTCTGTGGAAATGGAGGGCACAGCGGCAGAGGGCCAGCCCAGTTCTTCATTTCTCACTGTGACTGCTAATGTATGCTCAACAGCTTAGATGTTTCTCTTTGGATTGGAAACACTTAGATCCAAAGTGCATAACTTTCTCTATATGCCCACACACCTACAACATTCTTAGGGGCAGAGGTGTGGAGTATCAGACTCTGCTGTATTTCAGGTGTTACAACAGTATGGATATAGTTTCTGCCTGTGGTGAGGAAGAAGCA
Source organism: Apodemus sylvaticus (assembly GCF_947179515.1). Classification (NCBI taxonomy): domain Eukaryota; kingdom Metazoa; phylum Chordata; class Mammalia; order Rodentia; family Muridae; genus Apodemus; species Apodemus sylvaticus. The sequence goes on from NC_067485.1 coordinate 21,315,344, forward strand.
GAAATTCCTGGGTTGCTCTCTATAAATTGTAGGTATAGCTTTATCAGAACTGGCTACATTGCTGATCATAGGAAGGGAAAAATCTTAGACCATGGGTCTTTAAAAACAATGAAATAAGCAAACACTGTAAAGACATTACATAAAGCAGTAATCTGTGGTAGAAGCTAAATGAGACAGAGCTTGGCCCTCAGACTTCAGCCTGGCTGAGCAGCTTTCTGGCCATGTGGCCTTGGACAGGGCACTTCCCCTTCCGGTCCTCATCTGCTGAATAAGAATAAGGAAATGTAACAGTGGTTACCAGAACCAAATGAGGTAAGCCATCAAATTCTGTAGACCTGGTGAAGGATTGCACAAGTGCCAAGTGATTATTTTTTTTCTTTCAAAGATAGTATTTTTGTCAGTATTCTTGCAAACATACACATTTCTGAGTCAGACAAATTTTAGTGGCAAATAATGGAGAGGATTCAGGAATAGATCAGTTTGCCATGATCAGCACAGTGTGGCTCAATGGTATGTGTCTGAGCTATAGTGATGATAAATTGATCAGCTTTATAATAATAATTATTATAGCACTATAAGATTAAAATATATGTTGATTTCTCTGAAGTGACTTCTCTCAATGGGACAAATTTCAGTCAGCTATTATAACATCACCAACACAGGTTTGGGAAAAAAATGCAGGTGCTATAGCAATACTAATTTGTGTGTGTGTGTGTGTGTGTGTGTGTGTATGTATGTATGTGTGTGTCACTATATATATTAATCTCTACTGAATAATAATTGCAAAATAGAATAAAAATCAGAAATTGATAAGCTATAATATAATTTAGTTAGTCAGAAATTTATATGGCTTAGTTTTTGATAATAGCTTGTGAGTTGTGAATTTCAGTGTTCTCACAGTACAAGCCACCTTCAGTATGCCACTGTTTTTCTTTGGCACCATAAAAGCACAAGATCATACTGTGGATCAGCAAATTCAGGACCACCCTTGAGAGCCTGCATGGGAAGCGCAGTTCTCAATGGTCTTTTATTCTGTGGATTTTGGATGAGCTATGTACTTGAGGTTTCACATTCTCCCCTGTATTTCTTTGGCCAACAAAATGATTATTGAAAAAAATGGTTCATGGAGCCAATTACTTAGAACTTTGTTTCATCTTTGGGAAAATCATGAAGCTGTAGATACAGCAAAATTTCTTAGGCTTATCCATTCTCTTTATTGGTCATTAGAAAACTCTATAAAATAATTCTTAAAAGAGAAGGTTTTTCCTTTCTTTCCTTCTGAAAGGTCCAAGAGAAAATGAAGAACAAAGGATTGCCAAAGTAGACCATCCGTGATTCAGATGCAGGGAAGGGGACCAGCAGGTGGCCCGTCGCCACTTCCATAATCACAAGTGATCTATGGGCTGTCTGATCTCTGATTGACAGCTCCATTTCGGCAACAGAGAATTTCAGAAAACAGAAACCTGTTTAGGAACCTGGACCAAAATCAAGTAACAGGCAACCTTTATAATCAAAATTGACAAAGGGTCCGAAAGCCAAGCTAAACAATATTTCAGAGCTGGCTTAAGTCAAAGAAATGCCATGATATTGGGGCCAAGCAGAGGTTACAAGCTGAGGAGGGCAGGCTGTGAATTGCAGGAAAAGGGATGGTTCCCCCTTAGAATCCCACATTGCAAATATCTGGCACTGTTAAAGAGTTTTTTTTTTTTTTTTTTTTTTTTTTTTTTTTTTTTTTTAAGGCTGTTTTAAAACCCAGTCAATTTTTAGCAGTGTCTTAAGACCATTCTGGTCATATCTTATGAATTACATAGAAGTATTTATAGATAAATAATTGTGTGGAATCTCATTTACAAATAGAATAATATATCATGATCCTGTCACTTTATAAATTATGTGTTGTCTTATATTGGAGGACTGGGTGGTCTTTTAGTTATCCTAAGTAAATAGTCTTAATCAAGAAAGAAAGTCAGGCAGGGTGGTGGTGGCTCACGCCTGTAATCCCAGCACAGCCAGCAGAGGCAGGCGGATTTCTGAGTTAAGGCCAGCCTGGTCTACAGAGTGAGTTCCAGGATAGCCAGGGCTATACAGAGAAACCCTGTCTCCAAAAAACCAAATTCGAAAAAAAAAAAAAAAAAAAAAAAAGAAAGTCAGTATGAAAGTCAGTATGAGATTGGTTGTGAACTTTCTCAGATAAAATGGTTAAGATTTTGAAGGTTCTTGCAGGATGATGCTGGGAAGTGGTGACTTTGTGGGACATCATTCTAATCTCATGAGTTATCATCCTAGCATCATGAGTCATCAGCATTATGGGACATCATCCTAGCACCATGAGTCATCATCTTAGCATCATTAGTTATCATGAGTTATCATCTTAGCACCATAAGTCATCCTCCTAGCATCATGAGTCATCATGAGTCATCATCTTAGCACTCTGAGTCATCATGAGTCATCATCCTAGCATCATGAGTCATCATCTTAGCATCATTAGTCATCATGAGTCATCATCTTAGTATCATGAGTCATCATCTTAGCATCATGAGTCATCATCTTAGCACCATTAGTCATCATGAGTCATCATCTTAGTATCATGAGTCATTATCTTAGCATCATGAGTCATCATCTTAGTGCCATAAGTCATCATGAATTGTCATCCTAGCATCATGAGTCATCATCTTAGCATCATTAGTCATCATGAGTCATCATCTTAGTGTCATGAGTTATCATCTTAGCATCATTAGTCATCATGAGTCATCATCCTAGCACTATGAATCATCATCTTAGCATCATGAGTCATCATCTTAGCATCATTAGTCATCATGAGTCATCATCCTAGCATCATGAGTCATCATCTTAGCATCATTAGTCATCATGAGTCATCATCCTAGCATCATGAGTCATCATCTTAGCATCATTAGTCATCATGAGTCATCATCCTAGCACCATGAGTCATCATCCTAGCATCATGGGGCATCATCTGTGCTGGTTAGCTTTTTCCTCAACTTGATACAAGCTAGGGTCATCTGCAAAGAGGAGAACCTTAATTGAGAAGATGTCTCTATAAGATTAGCCTGTGGTCAAAACTGTGAAAAAAATTTTTGATTAACAATTGGTGGGGGATAGACCACTGTAGGCAGTGCCATCCTTGGGCAGGTGGTTTTGAGCTATATAAAAAGCAATGTGAGCAAGCTATAAAAGAGCAAGCCAGGATCTACAACCCTGTCAATTTTCAGCTCTTGTCCCCAGGTTTTGTCCTTGAACTCTAGTTTTGGTGTCCTCAATGATGAACTTTGACTGTGAGATACGAAAACCCTTTCCTCCCCAAGTTGATTTTGGTCATGATGTTTATCACAGCAGTAGAAAACAAACCAGAGTGTTGTCCCAGCCCTGTGGGACATCGTAGAATAGCCTGTCAGCATCACTAGGGGAGCTGTCGAAGCAGATTACTGGGCTCCATGCCCAAGTGTCTTAATCAGGTCTGGAATGAGTGCTTAGAACCTATTGGCCAATTTCCATGTTAGCATACATGCATCTGGTCCAAGGATCACACTATGCAAACCATTAACTTAGACTTTATAGATAACGAGTGGGTTGAAAAGTGGCCTATTCAACCAAGAAGCCTAAAGTGATCACTAATGCCATGACCATGCCAGACCCAGGAATTTAAGGAGAAGGAAAAGTTAGGCCAATTTAAAAATAATCTGTGAGTGGAAGTCACTCAGGTCCCAAGTGCAACTAAGCTTGGTCGGAAGGACAGGAAAGATTGTCTGGCTCACTGTGTGCATTTCAGCTTCCACAGAATGGTGGAGGGTCTGCTTCAGGGTCCGTGGGCCTTGTCAGGGAGAGCCTGTTCTGCCTTGGTTTATGGCAGCCTTCCCCTATGCCATTTCTCGGCTGGCCATTACTGAAATGTCTCTGACAATGAATAGCCCATCTGGGAAGAAGTCAGTGATGTCACTGATGACTACTAGCTAATACCATTTCTACTGACATCCAAGACCTCTGTCAGCATGCTCTTGGTCTCCTCTTGGAATAAGTTTTTCTTCAGGATAGAGTATTCTACTCCCAGCTCCATCTCTCTGCCTCCCAGACCCTCCCACATTACAGACAGTCATAGATCCTGGGAACAGTGAGGGCTTCAGTCATCCCTGCCCCATACCCCTCTGCCAAGCCTATAGAGTAAGCCTGGTTCACAGAAAACATTCATTTTCCTTAACCTTCCAGTGCCCTCCAAAGCTAACTTGCTTCCTGGAAACTTCTCTAACAAGTGAAAGTTCTGGTGGAGTTTGAAAGACTGCAACAAAGAGATTCCAGCCTCATGGATCATAATTGCCCTTAGATTTCTCCTGTCACTGAGAAACATGCTCTTTTTAAAGAACAATTCCAAAACCTAATTGAAGAGAATCCTCTGGGGATATGGTTGGTTGTTGATGGTTTGTTAGTTGGTTGGTTGGTTGGTTGGTTGGTTGGTTGGTTGGTTTTTAAATACCAATTGGTATGTGCTGCTCCAGAAAATACAAATTCCATTGGAACTTGGGGCTATGTGAGAATATGCACTGCCTAAAATGTGACTCTGATGCATGGCCTTGCCCAAGCACAGCTGACAACTTCCTAGTGCCCAACTGGAATGGAGCCTTGGATCTGATGTGCTTCACAGAGAAGCAAGTCATTTTTAAAAAAATGTAATCCGTAACAGCTTCAATCTGCATCGTGTTTGCTTGCTTTCAAACGACCTTTGTAATAATTGTTTTCATCCAAACTTTCTTTGGAAGGGAGAGTCAGGAAATTTATCAGAGGCAACATGTCTCTTGAATGTAGCTATGGAACAGAGATCAGAACTACAGCCTGTCCCTCTTTGGGAGTCAGTTTCTTGTTTGTGTGACAAAGTACCTGAGACTATTAATGTAGAAAAAGAAAGCTTTGTCTGAGCTTATGGTTTTAGTCTGTGATCATCTGGCCCTCTTGTTTGAGGCCCGAGGCAGTACAGGGCATGACAGTAGAAGGAAGCCAGATCATCTCAAGATGATTGGGAACTAATAAATGGGAAAGACCTGGAGTCCCGGTTCTCTCCTCAAGTATACACCCCAATAGGTCATGTCTCTGAAGCGTTCTCACGACAGTGTCTTGGGGTCAGGACCAAGCATTCAATACATGAGTCTTTGGGGTCATTCAAGAAGCTTCCTATCTGGTATAGTTTCCAATACTCCATTATTGGCGTGTGTGTGTGTGTGTGTGTGTGTGTGTGAGAGAGAGAGAGAGAGAGAGAGAGAGAGAGAGAGAGAGAGAGAGAGAGAGAGAGAGAGAAAGAGAGACAGAGACAGAGACAGACAGACAGAGAAGAGATTTTATTCAACTCTGCCATTCTTTTCAATAATGAACAATCTCCCCACTGTGAATGAAAGCAGGAGTGGGGGCAGATAGTGAAATCAACTGTGGGGCTGCGACAGGTCCCAGAGGTCTGAATGAGTTCTAATCAAGGCAGAAGGCCTGGGTATATGTGCTTCAGAGAAAGAACAGTTAGGGCTGTTCATCATGTATGGAAAAGCAGCTTAGTCTAAAAGAGAAAGTCCCTCCCTCCCTCTCCCTCCTCCTTCCTCCCTTCTCTCTTTCCCTTCCTCTCTCAAACATACAAGATGGAATAGTGGAAAGCACACTGGACAGGAAGCTAAAGGCAGGTCAGAAAGGAGACCTTGACAATAGATACCGAAAACAGCAACAAACACACCACAGTCCAGAGGGAAGATCTCTCATTGCCAAACATGCTTGGGCAGTGAAGCAAGCTTGTGGCGTGGGTCAAGGCACTCAGGAGTGCCAGGTGTGACTGGATACAAGTAGAAAGCCTAGAAGCCCTCACCAGGCAGACATGCATAAGTACTTTACATCACCTCAAACAAGCCTTGCCTTCCTCATCTGTAAAGGGTTAGTAGGTTAATCTGTGTGCAGGCCTTGCAGCAAGGAAATCTATCATTGGCAAATGAAGAAGGGAAAGGGCTGTGTGGGGCTGGAGGAGTTTCCCGGTGAGCGTGCACCGTCTTCAGCACCAAGTCTGTGTTAGCATGTCACTGCAAGTGACACCTGCTTGGGGAAGCAACAAGCTCACACAGTTTGCTGCAGCAGTATGAACCCACCACCAGTCCGTGGCTGGTCTCACTGATTGCCAACACAGCTAACAATACCCACAGTAGTCATCATCAGGTTCTAGAATGTTCAGTTAATGGTTCCCATTTGACCCCCTTCTTGGGCCTTTTTTTCTTCTTTCTTGTCATCTTTCTGCATGGAAAATGGGCAGAAAAGTATAAACACTTGCTTGTTATCTGAGGTGTCTTTCCTGTTGTGAAGGGATTTCAGATGAGCTCATACACCCAGACTGCTTCTGCCGCCCTCCCACCTCCGTTCATGAAGGAGTTTCACCAGCCTAATAAGAGACAAGAAAATTAAGGGCTCTCACAGTAGCAGGAAGTCAAGTGAGGTTGGGAAGGGGAGTCTATATAAATGCAGCACTACACGCCTGCGGTTGACAGCTAGCTCATCAGCCGCTGCAGGAGCCACATTGTGTGGAAGCTGTCTGTCCATTTACTAAGGCATGCTGCTGTCTTTGTCATGTAGATAGGAAAGGAGAAGGGTGTGTGGCAGTTTGGTAAATGGCCGAGGTGTCAAAGTAAGGTAGAAAAACCTCCTGTTCTAGCTGAAAACATTCATGAGGGTGGACTGGGTCCGATCAGACACCCACAGCTCACCGGAACAGGCAGCAAGCATCCCTTCATTTGCACTTGCAAAGATCTCTATGAAGGAGTACAGATGCTGTCGGATGCAGATGCTCTTGGGCTTGAAGTTTTAACCCATGGGCTTGGAGAGATGAGCAGGACAACAGTTATAACACCGGCGGTTCCTCCAAAAAGCCTGCGCTTGGCTCCCAGCACCCTTGATATGATGCTCACAGCCACCTGTCAATCCAGTTCTAGGAGTTCAGATGCCCCCTTTATACCTCTGTGGGTATCCACGCTCATCTACCATACACATACACACACACACACACACACACACACACACACACAATCATGCATGCACATGCACACGCATGCACATGTACACATACAAATAATTTTATCACAGAAGATGTAACTCTTACATACTGACATAAAACATTAAAATGAGCTACTGACGATCATGAGGCAATCTACTAGCTAGATTATAATTCGAACCAACAGCCACCCTAGGCCTCAGCTCTTCTGATTGCCATCAAAATCCTGCTGCCTCTCTGGTATGGTCTATAAAAGGTTGAGCAAAAAGTAAAATCACTTGTGAAATCCTTAACTATGATACCATACATTTCCTTTCAATGATATTTATATCAGCCACATTTGAGACCTTTCGTTTAAACTGGCAGTTTGCAAAACACACTCTGCATGGCCTCCATGGATCTATATGGAAGAGATGTATGGACATTAGTGAGTACTGTTCAGAGGGACCATCGCTTCCCAGTTGTTTGCAGGTATTTCATGTGTGTGTGTTGGTGTGTGCACGCACACGCACCCAAGGGTATCTGCATGATATAGAGGGCAATCTTGGTGTCATTTCTCATGTCCCTTCCACCTTTTGTTTGAGATAGGATTACTCATTAGACTGAAACTTCGCCCAGTGAGCTAGGCTAGCTAACCAGGAAACTCCAGGGATCCTCCTGGCTCCTCTGCCAATCCTGCCACAGATAGAACTAAAGATGTGTGTTATCATGTTAAGCTTTTTACTGGGTTCTGGGTAGCCAAACTCATGCCCTCATGTTTGCAAGGCAAGCTCTTTACTGACTGAGCTAACGCCTTAGTCCTCTGTGTATTTTTAGGTGTAGAAATATTCTCGACACTGTTCTGTATTTTGGGAGCAGAGATCCTGGCAAGAAGGTAGCCACATACATTTTGGGACCCGTGCACTGTGCCAACTGAAAGAATGTTTCCGGGGCCTGCAAGAGAAGGCATCCCACCAAGACTCTTGTGTGGATGAGACTCTCCTAGTGGTATAGGTTATGTTCAGACCTTCTGAGTCTTCATGTGCCTAATACCTTGCAGGCTTTAGGTATTGCCTACCATGTAAACCAATACCATTGCTTACTGATCACAACCATTTAGGGTCAGAAGATCCTGGGTTCACATCTCCACTTATGGGAACTTTTGCGGCCAGATGCTTATTTTCCTTTCTGGCTGAGTTTCCTCCTCCAATTGTCAAAAACCAGTCTTCCTGCACTTCTTGTGGTTGAAATCTAATCTTGTGTTAGATAGACATGACACATGACATGAGGGGATGAGTAAATTGTGCTTATTAATATTATTGTGAACATACACAGACAGAAGACCTTTCAGAGAGAATTCCAATAAGCTGAGCTCGATATTTGACGCAGAGAGAAGAACTAAGTACAGAAGGACCTAGAATTGTGCCATCTGGTCCAGTGACTATCTTGTTAAACTTCCTATCGTTCGTAATGCAGCAGACAGAATGGCCCCCGGCTACACGTTATTCTCTTATGCTTTGTTTTGTGGTGTGTGTGTGTGTGTGTGTGTGTGTGTGTGTGTGTGTGTGTGTTTCGACACAGGGTCTCATGCTCCCCATGGGGCCCAGAATGATCTTGATCTTCTTAACCTCCTGCCTCTGCCTCCTGAATGTGCTACCTTGCCAGATGTATTCGGTGCTGGGGTTTGAACCCAAATGCTTCACGCCTCCCTGCTAGGCAAGCTCTCCCTCAGTGCTATAGCCCCAACCCTCCTTATCTCTCTTATGTAAACGTTCCGAGGCTGACAGCTCAGCCTGCGAGGAAATGTTCAAGTTCTCAACATAACCGTGCTAACAGTCTTGTGCCTTTGCAAGTACACATGGCTCGTCTCAGCCCCCCCCCCCAGCTCCCATTTTTCATGGTTAACGGGCTGTCACCATTATCTAGCCATCTTCAAATAGCAGCAAGTGCAGTGTGCAGACCTCGATGTAGATAGCATTGGAAGCAGCTGACACATTGTCACCACAGTGGGGGCAAAACGGCAATGCCGAGTGACTGATGGGACATTGTAGAGCAACCTGCCCTCAATTAGTTTTGCATGAATTTTCAGAATTGCATCCTCTTTGCAGGCTGTGATACTGCAGGCTGTCATGGCCGAACATGTGTACTCTAGATGAGCATGACTCCCTTGGATTTTCAGAACCCCAGGCATCTGTCTCACTGCCTCGTTCTTTATCTTCTTGGGGATCCATGGCCTCAAAGGTGAAGCAAAGGACAGAGACTCCAACCCAGAGAAGCCGGAGTGATTGGTGGTGTTAATCAGATGGATGCCCCACAGCCCCGTATCAGGGCGGAAAATGTGTTTGAGATTAGCACATTATCAAGAAAATGCTTGCACTTATCTTATTCCGTGAATAAGTGACAAGCTCTTTCTCCTTGTTCACAGCAGCACACTAGTGAGCCAAATCTGGATTCAGAAGATGTTGATACATTGTCAGATGGGGAGAGTTATTTTTGCTTGTCTCGGTTGCCACATGGCTAGAACGTACTGGGTCCCTACGGGGTATAGGCATTGGGATAGCTTCGGTCTCAACTGGACAATTCTTAACTCTGTTCCAGGGGCATATTGGGACAGAAGTGAAAGCACTGAGTTAGAGACAAGCTGTCTGTCCTGGGCCTATGGAGATGGCTCAGCTAGTAAAGTATTTGCGGAGTTCAGTTCCCCAGCTCCTATGTAAAAGGCCAGGCATGGTGCACATCCATCAGCGGTGCACATGCATAATCCCTCTGCTAGGGAAGTAGAGACAGGAGGCCAAGGGCTACAGATGAATGACTAGCCTGAATGGTGAGCTCCAGGCTCAACGTGAAAATGTCTCAGAAAATGAAGTAGAGAAGTGATTGAGGGAAACCCCTGATGTTGACGTTAGGTGCTTGCACACGCTTGCACACACACACACACACACACTCACACTCATGTGCATACATGTGCCATACCGGTGCAAACACATTCATGCACACATACACAAAAAGGAAGACTGGAGGGAGGGAGGGAGAACAGGGAAAGGAAGGGACAAGAAGAGAGTAAAGAACGGGCCCTGGGGTTTCTTCAGCGTCCCTTCTGTGCATGTCCCCAGGAGATAGGTACCCATATCCTGCTCCCTCCTGAGCCTGCATTCAACCACTTTGTAGCTCTGATGTGTCCAGTGACCCTCTCCTGCCCACTCGCCATCCTTAGTCCCCTAAACTGGGTCTCATACTAGTTGAATACATCGCAGCAAACCTCCTGATTTCCATCCTTTCCCTTCCCTGTGAACTCAACTACCTTCTGAACGAGGACATGGCCCTATTTAACCCCAAAGAATCTCCCTGGCCTTCAAGAGACATCTTGGGGGGAAGGGGCGGGGCTTCTACTTACCCACTTCCTTCCCTTCTTTGCGCCATGTCTGTACTTCCTTAAATGTGGTTCGTCCCCTTCTGTGCCTCCACATGCCTCCCCCAAATCTCCATCCTCTACCTAGAGCTATTTTCTTCCTGGTTTCATATGGCAGTTCCTGTGCGTGTTTCAAATGCAATATGGCTGTCACCTTCAGGGAGCCGACCTTGACTTTCTCCATGTGGTTCCGATGAGCCAGACTGTGATTCCCACCCATAAAACTCTAGGGTTTTCAGTCTCCTCTCTGTGTCTTTGCACACTGGTAGCTGTCTTTCTGATCTATTTGATGTCTCTAGTTTAGAGCAGGCAAAGCACTGGAAGCTTACTCATCAAATGGGTGAAATCTTAACGGTAAAAGCGAGAGTGGGTATAAAGGGATGCCGTGCACTGCAGTCTGTCGTCTGTGCCACTCCCTCAGGCCACGTCTCATGCTTGCACCACTCCAAAGTAGGCCAGATAGTATTTTCAAAGAACCCTGTGTTCAGCTTGGTAATCCTAATTACTCCTTGTTGCCCCCACCCCCGCCGTGGACTCATATGTGAACAATCAAAGAGAGAGAGTATTTTTGGAAATGTTGACACGGGTATATAGAGAACTCCAGAAAAGACAGATGTAGTAGAAGCAGCATAGTTGCAGCTTTCTGAAAGTGAAAGGGTTTGAATTTTGCCATTCAACCGGCATGAGGAAAGAATCACTATGCAAATCCAACCAGACATCTAAAAAGCCTTCGACCTACCTGAGCATTCAGAATAGGACTCAAGTGTCCCAGGCCTGTCCAGCTCCCCAGTAAACAGGAGGTTGGGAGTGTGTCTGGGCTGCTTGTGAGATAGCAGACAAATGCAGATAAACAGATGGATGTGGTGACCCATTCCGGGAGAGGGGTAGCCTGGAACAGTGGGGCATGGTCCTGCTTTATAGCTTGCCTTGGGGATTGTGCAGTTTAGGTGAGCGGCCACAGCAGATAAAGAGGGAATTGGAATCCCACGGCTGTCAGGGTATCATAACTACCTTCCAGGCCATCCCTTCACAGGACAGTGACATCGTGTTACTACAATAGCTTCCCAGGGCTGCCGTGTCAAACACCCCAACACAAGTGGCTTAAACAGCAGAACCTGTCTCACCACTCGGGAAGCCAGGAGTCAGAGATGGCTGTGTTGGCAGGGCCGAGCTCCTCCTGATGATGTTAGGGAAGAATGCACCCCAGCCTTCTCTCCTAGCTTCTGGAAGCTTCCATGCTCTGCAGCACCATCATTCTAGCTCACATGCTATTTGCATGGTATGCATCTATATCTAGATTTCTCCTTTTCATAAGGATGCCAGACGCATTGGATTAGGGCCACACCCTTTCTGCATCAGCACCTCATCTTAACTGATTGTATCTGCAATAACTCCAGAGGGTGAGACGACAACGAGGCTCACATTTGGAGGCTTGCATGAATCATGCCTCCACGGTGACCATTCCCAGTGGTGACCATGTGCCTATTAGTTGTGCATTCAGCCAGCGACCTATCTGGAGAGATGACTTCAGGTAACAAGGCCCTCAGAGGATGTGATGTAATCTCATACTCCCCCGGGAGCTATTTATGGCCCACAAGCCTGTGAACATTTGAATGTGTTCGAGCAGAAAAGACGATGAGCCAGACAGACAGACTTCTCCGCCCACTTAGGAGCACTCTCGTGGCTCAGCCGCCCCTTCCTCCAGCTCCACAACTGATGTGATATGTGAGGTGGGCCTGGCGCTTTCAGGTGGAGGAGCCTCTCCACAGCATCACGTGGGTGTCAGTTCTTACACGAGTCCCTAAATGAGTCCAAACTCAGAGGCCCACGACGACGATATTAGATCATAGATCATCAGTCTTCCAAGATCCTGGGAACCCAAATGCATGCAGCATCGTGATGGTTAAGGATTGCTAAGCTTGGATCTGGCTACTCTGCACAGCCTGGAGTAGACACTGTGCAAAACCTTATGAACAGGAGCTGGAGAGATGGCTCAGTGGTTGAGAGCACTCGTCGGTCTTGTAGAGGACTGAGGTTTAATTCCCAGTAATACTGTAACTCCAGTCTCAGGGAATTCAGTGTTCTCTTCTGGCTTCTGAGAGTGCCAGGCATATATGTGGTGCACATATGTATGTGTAGGCAAAACATTCATACATGCAAAATAAATAATTTTTTCTAATTCATGAATAACTAACAGTGTGTTCCCCAAAGCATGATTTTCAGGTCCCTTTCTTTCTCTTGGCTTCTGTTCTAGAAGAGGAGACTTGCCTGCTTTCTAGTATCTTACCCATACAGAGCAGATCACAGCTGTTTGGCAGGCATTGACCATACCTGTATGAAGAAGTGCCTGCTCTATTATGTTATAGACTTTCCTTTGAAGAAGATCCCATAGCCAACCCAACCCAGTGCCTGCTCAGGGGAGGTAGAAGCCTTCTGCACTCACTTACTTCCATCATTATGGCTGTGCAGAGAGAGAGGGGGGGGGCAGGCAGTGGTAGTGCATGCCTTTAATCCCAGTACTTGGGAGGCAGGGGCAGGTGGATTTCTGAGTTCGAGGAGAGCCTGGTCTACAGAGTGAGTTCCAGGATAGCCTGGGCTATACAGAGAAGCCCTGTCTCGAAAAACCAAAAAAAAAAAAAAAAAAAATGGGCAAGCCTGGAGCAAAGGAAACTGAGACCAGCTACCCCGCAGAATGAACTTCATTAGGAGAGAAAACTTCACAGTCATTAGGTAGGGAGGGGCATGGCTGGAGCTTCAGCTGTGAGAGCATTGCTAATATTTGAGAATATTGGGAAGGCAGTTTAAAGAGAAAGAGTAAGACAGGGATCTGGCCCATACATCAGGGAAGGGGATCTGAACAGGCACTAGAGTCCCATCAGAGGAAGCCTCTAACCTTATAACATTTTCCCAGGTGTTGGGGGAGCCTGGCTGTGACTCACACCCATCCAGTTTGGCGGTCGATGTCAGAGTTGCTTGCTCAGTGCATCAAAGGTAAGGAAGAAGGGTGTTTATAAATCCCTAGTGCAGCCTCAGAATGCAGAGACCAGAGTGGCAGGAGAGACACAGCCTGATTGTGGGGTGAGAGATGTCAGCTGGAGTCTGTGAGAAAGTAGCCCCCCATTCCTCCTCTCCCGCTGCCTTTTCTTGCTTCTTGAACCATTTGTTGAGCCTGTGTCAGGGGTGACAGGATTGGAGGCATCCCCGCACCCTGGTGGGCAAAGCTGGGCACTGCCTTCTCTTTCCTTCCTCCAGCATCCTCACTGCTTCGTTTACCCAGAACTCTCTAGCTTGCCCTGAGTTGTAACAACCTCTGCATATATCTGGCAGGACATGAATCTCAGTTGGGTTTCACTCCTTTCCCATTACCCTGTGCAGAACCTGGCTTGTGCTTACTGGGCATTTGGTAAACAGTTGTTGAATGACTGAATGAGATCCTGCTTTCTTCTTTATTAACACTGTTCTTAAAGTGTGCTAGAGGATGCAAATAACTAAATTGATATCATTGTAAAAGAATTTATTTAGTAAGCAAAGAAGAGCCTCCCCCCTACCCCCTACGATCTTGGTATAAAGACTCAGGAGATTCCAGCTCCAGTTCAGATTCACAGGCTGCATGTTCTGTGACCGAGGCTTACCTTCCCTGATCTGAGCCTCAGTTTAGTAGCCGGAAAAGAGGCTTTTTGCTTATCTCAGAGAACTACTGGAGGAAGTATCATGGGGTGACAGACATGAAGGTGCCGTGGGAGGGTGTTGTATACAGCACGGGTGTTGCTATAGCACAAGCTGGTATCTGAGATGGGCTCCGTCGGTGGGTGGAATGGACTGGAAACATTTGTTTCTGAGCAAGTGTCATGTGCTGGGCAAGAAGGCATTTTTAGGACACTGAGGCTGGCCTGAGCTTTGCAGAATTGAGGCCATCTTAGACTGGCAGAGGGAGGGAGTGCAGTCTGAATAGCTTAGCATCTAAGAGCAAGGAACAGGTGTGTGGGAAGGTCAGAGAAGGGCCCTGTTGCTGTTAGAGGAAGCCTGGGGGAACTGGGATCGTTCTGCATATCATGGAGTAGGCAGAGGGCGTGTAAACTCATAAAACTGGGCTACATTGCCAGTGGTGTTCTATACGTATGGTGTATACATATGTTCTATACAGTGATTGTTCTGTTCTAATGCTGCAAGACTCAAGCCACAGAGAGCCACTTGCTCGTGTCTGGACACCCTGCATGCTCGTACCCGTTACTGCTTTGGACTCACTCCTTACTGTTTAATCAGGATGCTTCCCGTCAGCCATTGGTACCTGATCATCTTTCAAAAGTCCGCCCTGCTGTAGATTTCTTTGCGCTGGAGTATCCACAAAAGCAGCCCCCTCCCTTTGCCTGATCCTAAATACACACACACACACACACACACACACACACACACACACACAGGGATACTTATTCTGCTCTTAGATCTCTCTCTCTGTATAGTGTGATGGTTCCACTGGCATCTTGGTCTCCTGGAAACTATGAGCTCCAGCCTGCTCAGATTGCCCCTATAGATTCTGCAGTACAGTGTATAACTTATTCCGTGTGTATGCTCAGTGGCTAAGGGCAAACCTCTCTGAAAACTCTGCATCCTTGACACAGAAACACTGGCCCATCCCTTTGCCAGTAGGAAGAGCAATATCTGAATCACCACCGGGAATCATACAGACAGTATGGTGAACATTGAAGTCCCATGACCCATCAAGAGCCATTCTCCAGACCTTTAGAAGGGATAGCCTGTTTAGGCCAGTGGAATTGTTTCAAGCTCCTAACTCTGACTTAGTTTTAGCCTCAGATGGCATCTTAGTCCATTTGTGGGGCAATAATGAAATATTATAGGCCAAGTACCTTAAAAATAACAGCAATGTATATCCCATGGGAGTCTAAGATCAAGTCAGCAAAAGGTTTGATGTCTAACGAGGCCCATTCCTGGTTCCTAGATGCTACCTCCTCGCTCTGTTTATGTGGTAAAAGGGAGGACAGCATTCCCCTGGGCCACTCTTATCTGGGAGCTGATCCCATGTCTCTGCTGTCTGCTTCTATGGTCTGACCACCTCCCAGTGCTATAATGTTGGGGTTAGAACTGGAGCGGAAGGGCTGGAGAGATGGCTCAGTGGTTAAGAGCACTGACTGTTCTCCTGAAGGTCCTGTGTTCAAATCCCAGCAACCACATGGTGGCTCACAGCCATCTGTGATGGAATCTGATGCCCTCTTCTAGTGTGTCTTAAGACAGTTACAGTGTACTTGCATATAGAACTGGAGCAGAGGTAGGATTTAGAATGTTGAAGACAGATAATGGCGGGGTGCTGTCTACTAACAGAAATGGTAAATTATAGTGTGGGGTTTAAATGAAATATGACCATTGTAGGCTCAAGTATTGAATACTTGGTCCCCAGTCGGTGGTACTGTTTGAAGAGGTTTAAGAGACGTGGCCTTGCTGAAGGAAGGTGGGTGCTTCACTGGGGTGAGCCTTAGCATTTCCATTGCACTGTCTCTGCTGTGTGTATTTAGTAGAGGCGTGAGTTCTCAAATTCCTTCTCCTTCCAACATGCTTGTTTCCAGCTGTCCTGCTGTCCTGCTGTCCTGCTGTCCTGCCTTCCAGCTGTACTGGAGTCTTATCCCTCTAGAATCTTAAACCACAATAAACTGTTCCTTCCATAAGTTGCTTTTTTGGGCCATAGGACATAGTGTTTCATCACACACAGCAACAGAAAAGTAACTAAATACATAGGATTTGTCTTGACATTTTTTTCCCATTAAAGCTACAGGGATACTGAAAATTCATAGATGCTGCTGCTTTAATTAATTGATTGATTGGTTGATTGATTGATTTGTTGTTTTTGTTGTTCTTACATGTTATTTTGAGACAGTGTTTTGCTATGTAGCTCTGGCTAGCCTTGGAACTTGCTCTGTAGACCAGACTAGCCCCAACCTTGTAGCACTCCATGTGACTTTGTCTCCAGAGTGCAGAGATTAAAGGTGTGTACTACCAGCCCAGCTCAGTGAAAGAGTTTTCAAATGAGCTCCCTGCATCATCCTGACTGTTTTCTGAGACTTGTCTCTCACAAATAGCAACGGGTCTCTTCACACACAAACTTCCTTGAGATCCTTGAGTATTTATAAGTGACAAGGCTTTTAAACTGAACAGCCCCAAACTGGGATGATTTGGACACCAAAAAGTTTAGTTGAGTATCAAGACTTTTTTCAAGGGCCTTCACAACTTTTCAAGTAGATTCCGGAAGGGGCCATGTAAATTATGTGCTTGAGACATTTATTTTTGTGTTCTAAATTCTTAGAAAGAGAAACTATTTTTAAAAGATGATAATTTTTTAATTAAAAGGTGACTCTGGGGGCTGACACGTTATCCTTTTGCCTTTGAGAAAATGAGTGTTAGCACAGCTTGTCTCTGTGATCTTATACACCTGTCCGCACCTTCACATCTGCACAGTCGGTGCTGGCCTCACCACCATCACTGTGTGCTTGTAGTCGCTGCTTGGTGTAAACTACCAGCCAGCAAAATTCATTTAAAAAAATTAATACAGGTTTGGCAGCTCAGTCATTGTAACACTCACTCAGGAGGCTTAGGCAGGAAGATTCCAAGTTCAAGGTCAGCCTGGGATATGTAGCAAGGCTGGTTTTTTTTTTTAATTATTGTTATTAAAAAGGGACAAGAAAAATCAAACAAACCAACTCCAAATCTGATTGGTACCAAGATCTTTTAGGTGTAAATCTGTGGATGCACACCATGGTCCTAGTACAACCCCTACACACCCCAAAAGAGTGTTTCTTCTCCCTTCAGATATACCATAGGCACAAAGAAAGAACTTAACCCAGAATTCCCTGGGCCCTGGTTTGGTGCAGAGTGTAATTTTCCCCTCTCTGGCCCCACAGCCAAACGTTATCAAAAGACTTTTTTTTTCTTCCTAATGAAGCATGAAAATTGATTGTATCTTGCCAGGAGGGTTCTTCCTAAGTCCTGAGATATTAAAGATTTTATGAGAACCCTGTGAAGAAATATCTTCTTGAATCATTTACATTTTCCCCTTTTGTGGGCTTATGTAACCATGCAGAAAATCTAAGAATAAGTGAGCTATTAGCGTGCCGTGTGCTCCCCTGCAGGCAGCCAGGCTGTGGAGGTGGGAGACATTAGTGCCAGGGGTTGTTCTTACCGTGAAGGGGGCACAGATTTCTGAAGGAAAGCCCCAGGGAACATCTGTAGCTAATTGAACATCTAATCAATTATTATTGGGCTTCCCCCTCCCTCCTGTCTGTGTTCAACTGTCTCTTTTCTGTGGCAACAGGCTGGTGGAGTGGCCCTGAGCCTTGTACCTGAAATGTCTCTTCCGGTACAAATAGCCAAGACTATTTGGATTCTCAAAGCATTTTTGACAGATCCAGACAACTCAATTGTGGGTCAGAGAGAATTCTAATGTTGTTTGCATAGGAGAGCAGTGGGTACCATTATCATCGGTGTATTAGCTAGCACAGCTCCCATTCAGAAATGACAGGAAGTTAGTCCAGAATTCTTCCCACCCCAGCATGTGGTTACAAGTTCAGCTCACATCCCCAAAAACTTTCATGTTGGTCAAGGACAGAGAAGGAGGGGTGGGGTCTTTGGATTTCCCTGATTTTCATAATTAGAGGTCAAGGGTCACAATAGTGAGCTCAGGCAGTGTATTAGTATCTGTGGGAGATCCAGACATTGCAGAACAGTTGACAGCTGTTTCCTCAGACTCATTTCTCCTGAAAACATTTATCAATCACTCTGTATACCATAGCTGTAATCATTAATGTGTAACTGTTTTGTGTTTAAGGAAAAGGAAGATAGGGAAGAAAGGGGGTTGGAAGGGATGGAGGAAGATAAAGAGAATGGGGATAGAGGAAGGGAAGGAGGAAGGAAGGGACTTGCCTGTTTAAAAGGTGACTTTGTCATAGACATAGCTTGGTGTTGTGATTTAGAGTAAAATGTTACCCATAGGCTCCTGTGTTGGAACATGTGATCCCCAGCAGGTGGCGCTGTTTTGAACGATTAGGTAACACTTGGCAGGGAGAACCTTCTGGAGGAAATTGTCTCCTTGGGGAAGCCCTTGAGGTTTTATAGCCTGGCCTGGTTTCTTGTCCACTCCCCACTTATTTATTTTATGTATGCATTATGCATTGTGTATATATGTCTATCTACATGTGGAGGTGTGTAAGTACCAAGGCATATGTGTGGGTTATCACAGGAAAACTCTCGGGAGTTGGCTCTCTCCTGCCACCTTGTGGGACCCAGGGAAGCAACTCATTTTGTCAGGCCTGTGAACAGCATCTCTCCAGCTGAGCCATTATCTCATGCTGCATAAGGATTCTGACTGCAGAAGCAGCAAGCTTTGGCATGGGGAAGGACTAGATATCTCCTTGAACTATAGACCGCGACAAATCCATCCTTGGGTTCCTGTTGCCTGATGTTTTGTCTCAGGAGTAAGAAAGGTAGTTGATTCTGTCTAGCAATTACACAGTCCTTCTGACTCCACCCCTGGCAATACCATGGCCTCCCTCCTCTTTCTCCTGGGTGTTCTCCCTTTAATGTGCCAGTTAGAGCCTGAGCTCAGCTAGACTCTGTGTGACTGGAGAGAGGCAGGGAACGTTGACTCTATCCACCAGCTCCCTCTCAAAGCCCCCGCCGCCTGTATATGTGTGTGAGTGGGCGTCTTTGCTCTGTCAGCCCAAGCTGAGTTCTGAAGACAAGTTAGCAGGCATCAGCTGCTGAAGCAAGGTAGGTCAGAACAATTCTTTTTTGCTCTGCTGCAAAATTAGACATTGTCAGGGGTTCAGGTTGACCCCCACACCCTGTGCTCATCCTTGGAAAACTACCAGAAAGCACACAGGCTACACTGTAGGGACTCCGTTTCCTCCTGAGATACTTCTGTTCTTTTAGCATTCCCTTGTCAATAGCATCACCATCAGAGTTAACTACTGGCGTTTCCTCCTTACGTCCTAGGTACCAGTTTAGCTCCATGTCAGAGAGGGCAGGAGCTGCTGATCCTGGAGGGACACACTTACCTTGCAAAGCCCTCTGGCCCCACAGGTGTCCTTTCAGCAGTGTGTCACGAGGCAGCAATGGCATGGCGGGTGTATCACCATTTCCACCTTTGGAGACATCCCCTCTCTAATTGATGCTCTCTTGGACCGGAGCTGTTCCGTTAAGGTCCAGAGGTGCTCATTAACACGGACGCCGGATTGCGTGGGAGATGTGGCTTATCGTTATGAATCTAAGACGGAGCTCTGAGGAATGTGTTATGGAGGGCATTTATAGATTGTTAAATTAAAGGATTAGTGTTATACTAAACCATTTTCAGGTTAATCAGTTGTGGGAAACCAGATCTGATGTTTAAGCAGACTTGAACTATGGCTAGAAAAAAAAGTTACTAGGCTGCTTTTATTTCTAATAAACTATCCAGCTTGCTAATTGAGCATATCCTGCAATTTTACACCTAACTAAATATCGGCTTGTTCCCTCATTTTCTTTTAATGTATGAGCCAAACTGGATATGCTTTTTAAATGGGAATGTATGTATATTATTTATATATTAAATATATTAAACATGTATATTTTAAGTAAGAATATATATTAAGCATACACACACATATCACACACACACACACACACACACATATATATATATATATGTGAGAGAGAGAGGGGGGAGGGGGGTTTCATGGAGTAATAACTTATTTATTTGAGAATGGTTTCACATTATAACTCTCACTTGTTTGACTCATTCTGTAGCCCAGACAGGCTTCCAGTTCAAGGCAAGGCAATCCCCCTGCCTCTGCTCCCTAAGTGTTGGAATCACAGACAAGTGCCATCACACCTGGCCTCTTTTCTGTTTGTCTGTAGGCATGTGGGTATATATATATATATATATATATATATATATATATATATATATATATAGAGAGAGAGAGAGAGAGAGAGAGAGAGAGAGGGAGAGACATATATATACATATACATATATTTATACATGTTCAGGTACATGTGCATGTGGAGACTGGAGGCCAGCCCTAGCTCCTGTTCCTTGGGTGAATTTCACCTTGGTTTTGGAGACGGGCTCTCTCCCCGGCCTAGAGTTCATCAAGTAAGCTAGGCTGGTCACTCTGGCCCCTCGTGCTGGGACGGCGGGCATGGACCACTGTGCGTGGCTTTTGTATATGTGTTCTATTGGTCCCGAAACCTTACGTTACAAGCACTTTATCAACTGGACTGTCTCCCTAGCATTTTTTTTTTTTTGCAAAGTCTGATTCTACTTTTGATATATCCATAGAATATGGTGATCTATAGCCAGTGTGGTATTAGCAATAGGAAAAGTGCTATAAGATTCATACAGATGGGCTGGTGAGATGGCTCAGCAGTTAAGAGCACTGACTGTTCTTCCAGAGGTCCTGAGTTCAAATCCCAGCAACCATATGGTGGCTCACAACCATCTGTAATGATATCTGACACCCTCTTCTGGTGTGTCTGAAGACAGCTACAGTGTACTCACATATAATAGTAAATAAATCTTTAAAAACAAAAAAAGATTCATACAGATGTAGAAAGAAGATGTAGTCAAGAAAACTAATCCAGGTGTGATGCTGTTGCCTGGTAAAGATGAGACCACAGAACTGCTCGTGGGGGTATCCTCAATTCCTTTGCCAAGAAGTGTTGGTGGGTAGGACTGATCAAAAGACCCGTTTGCATTTATCTTCAATTGTCAGTAAGTCACTGCCTTTTAACTAGACACATTAGCATGTGCCTGGAGCAGTTAGAATAGTCAGCGAGGAAAGATTCCATATTAAGAGACCAGAAATGTTCAGTCATTTGTAAGGGAGCATCAAAGCACACTGCATCATCATATTGATGGATACAAAAAGCAATCACAGACTCCTGGGGACAGAATGAGCCAGCATGAGGGTTACTCAGCTGCAGTGCCCATCAGTGTCCTGACCCTCCTAATGTAAGAATTATCTAATCCACAAGGCCCAGGGACCCTCCCCACTGGAGCCTCATGCTCAGACTCCTGTCCCAAGCTGCATAGCAGCCCTGCCTACATACACTCCTGTTTCTTTAAAACATCTGGATTACTCAGAGTCCTTTACAGAATCACAGAGGATATCGAAGAAGTATACAGTATAAAAGCAGGTTCACCAGGATAACTTATGCTATCCGGACTGGCCAGTCCAACAACAGCTGTCTACACTCTGGAGAAGCTTAAGAAGTCTGAATCTGTTCTGTCCGTGAGCCTAGCTGCCTGGGAAGTTTCTAGAGCCTCTGTCACTGAAAAATGTCAAAGCTCCTTGAAGAGTCTCCCATCTTCAGGCCACATTTGAAGGCCAAGATGCTGAATTCTGGCATCCGCACATGGTGGCTAGCCAGGTCTGCAGCAGCAGCAGCAGGATAGAAGCTCTTGACAGGAAGGAGTAAAGTCAGATAGGGGAGTATGCAGCACCTCTCCCTGATTTCTGCATATCTGTGCAGCCCTGGAAGGTAGCATTAGATCTGAGAGGTGGATCTTCTCTGCCTTCATGGTGTTGGGATAACACGGGCACAACCCTAAAGACCCTCCCAGGTGCTTATTATTAGTTAATAGACCCAATCAGGTGCACAGCCAAGGTTAGCCATCACAATGCCCAGCTCAATGTGCCAATCTAAAGGAGTCATCGGATTAAACACCTGAAGCCTCACATTTCTGAAATGGCCACTATTGGCAGCTGTCTGTATATGGAGCTCACTTTGTTAGGCTGAGGGTGCAAAGGGGCCCTGTGTACTGTCACTGTACTTCAGGTCTGGAGACCTTCACTCAGTTGACAGTTTTCCTTCTAACTCATGCATCTGTTGTACCTGTGAGCCTTCCTCCTCTTTCCCTTTTGCATTTCTTGATCTTTCCTCAATAAGCCGACTAAAAGGGCCAAGCTAACAGTGAAAAGCAGAAAAAGATGTACCCAATTGGAGAGAGCGATGAAGAGATTCAGTGACTATTCCCCCATCACGCCACATTCTTCGGAATCCTGACATGATGGTAGGGTTTACAATGAGACCTAGAGGCAGTACTGCTAAACAGTCAGCCCTGACATGGTCCCCTACTTACCATGGCCTCAGCCCCTAGACTGTCCTACAAGGTCAGTCTCTCCTGCAAGGTCATCTCATGAGTTGTAAGCCTTTCTCTGAGAGACAAGTGTCTCCTTCTGCTGTCCCTTTGGAGTGAGCCATTTCATCTCTCCTGTGGGACGTGCCTGGGGACATTCTAATTTCTTGGGCTCCATTCTTAGGGGAGAGGGCACAAGTGTCTCTTTAGTGTTTGTTCCAGACAAGCTAGTTACAACCTCCTGGGCACAGACTCCTACTTAGAATTCATTTAGCTGCTTCCTGGTTTCCAATTCCATCTGCTTTTATAAATGAGGAGTGCTCTGAACAATGTGTATCAACAACATTCTATAGAGACATCTGCTTGGATCCTCACGTTTGCTCTCAACTTCATCAACTAATCACTGTATGACTGAGATTTTATAATAGCACATGGCCCAACAGAGAAAGACCTCAAAGAAATGAACAAATTCCTTTCTCTTTAGACACTTGGGACTCACTTAAATTAAAAACTTATTAATGTGGTTCGGATTACTGTTTTATATTTCTTCAGAGGAGACTAGCATTTTAGTGTCATGTTCTGCTAACCTGGCCAGCTGATATGGGAATCATACTATTTAAAAACCTATGAAGTCCCTTATATCCTTATATGATATTATCACTCACATGCAGGCGAGAGCATGGTCTGATTACAGAAAAGCTTAGGAGGGCTGGGGATATAGCTCAACCCGTAGACTACTTGCCTAACATGCACAAAGTCCTGGGTTCCATCCCCAGCCATGCATAAAACCTGACAGGAGGACAGGCACCTGTAATCCCATCAGTCAATAGGAGGATCAGGAGTACGAGGTCAAGGACCAGCCAGGACAACAGGAAGACCCTATCTCAAAAGAGAAATGAAAACCACAAACAAAAATGACTACCCTGTTCTTAACGTCCTGTATTACCTCATATGGGGCGCCTATAGGTTTTGAACAGATACTCATCATTAATTAACAAAAATATTTGCGTGCAGTTGTGTATTTTTAAAGCAATTAGGATGTTCCTTCCTGTAAGTAAATTAAATGCTATTCTTAGAGTATGGGCTACACCATTCATTTGCCTTGCAAAAAAAAAAAAAAAAAAAAAAAGGAAGAAGAAGAAGAAAAGAAAAAAGAAAAAAATGTTCTCTCTAGATGCTGTGAAAGCAAATGGAGCCAGCTCTTCTAGATTCATTGCATTTCCCTAATTTCTGAGGTGTTTAATATAAGTATAAGCTCTCTGCCTAGATGAGTGGGAGTCCCGCTGGCCCCACCAGCACACCCTAGGACCTTGCTTGTGCTTTGCCTTTTTTAATTGCTTAGCTCAATCAGCATTTGGCAACTCAGGAAGATTTAGTTCTGTTGATTTACATGCCAATGTTGTTGTTATATGCCAACACTATTTTGCATTTGACAGTTAAAACTTCTAACATTTTATGCAGTTTTCTTTTATTCATCTTTTGTCTAATTTTTTTTTTAAGTTGAGAGTCAGAGATACAGCTGGCTCAGTCAGCAAGCCTAGCTGTGTCGATTCAGGTCCCTGGCTTCATAGCATCGGTGTGTGAAAGCCAGGATATACACATCTGTGACCTCAGCACCTAGGTCGGGGAGCAGGGGCGCGAAGACAAATAAAGCTCTGAAGCTCATTGGGCAGACAGCTAGAAAAAGAATCAATGAGCTCCAGGTTCTGTAAGAGTCTCTGTCTCAAATAATAGAGACAGATGGATGGACAGACAGACAGACAGACATGCAGGCAGGCAGGCAGACAGACAGACAGACAGATAAATAAAGTTGATGGTAATCCAGGAAGACATTTGAGGTCAACTCTAGCCTCTGCACATCTATATATAATAGAAACACAAACAAGTAGACCACTACACTACACACATAGAATCTATCTTATCAATCAAATTATGATACAATGTTAGCATAGTGTAGAAATGAAAATTATATGTTCAAACTAATTCCAACATTTAGTTATATAAGTATATGTGAGCCTTAAAAGAAAAAATATTTTACATGTCAGATTCATATGGTTCATTTTAAATCTATATATGTATACATAGATATTATAAAATATATAGTGGGTATGCCTGGCTTGTGAGATATAAATAAAACTAAATATAAGTTATATATAACTATAAGATCTAGAGATTATGATCAGTGTTTTTCCAAATATGAATGTCTGAGTGTAATTTTGTGTATGTGCAGATGTGTGTGTGTGTGTGTGTGTGTGTGTGTGTGTGTGTGTGTGTGTGTGTGTGTGTTAGGTGGGGTATATATGGAATCCAAAGGTTAACCTCAGGAGCCACCCATTTCATGTTTTGGGATGGGAGTCTCTCATTAGGAACTAGGTCTTGCTAGTTCATTAAGCTGACCATGGAACTCCAGGGATTCACCTATCATGGTGTGTGTACACATACACACACACACACACACACACACACACAGAGGGATTACAAGCACTCACCACCATACCCAGCTATGGGTTCTGGGGGTCAAGCTCAAGTCTTGATGATTGAATGGCTAGAACTTTTATCTAACGAGCCCACATCTCATAGCCGTAGGTATAGCCTACATCCTAACCCTAGCCATAGAAAAAATGGTTTACCTTTGCGCTACAATGTTACTTTGCCAGAAAATTCTCACTCTTGGGAGAAAGTCATTTCTTCTCTTATCCTCTGCCCTCTTTGCTTCACACCCACCAGCCTCTTCATGACAGGATTCAGGGTCTTGCTCTGTTGTGTTTCTTCTTCATCCTTAGGCCAATGGGGAAACAGTTGTAGTTGCTTCTCTTTTTCACTAGTGGACCATTTGGATCTTGTGTGATTAACCTAGAAAAGAGTGTACTCATAGTAGGACACACTTCTCAAATATATCCTGGGTTCCATGTGAGAAGTGAAACCCTCTGCCCCAGAAGCCAAGACTAAGTCTCTTCTGGGCTCCATCTATCCCCTGGGGGTGTACCACTGAACTAAAAGCAGTTCCCTCTTTTGTCTTATGGTACAAAGTGCCCCCAGCATAAGGAGTTACAAGGTGAATATCAGAGTTGATATTTGGTTTTGTAGCCCAGGCTAGCCCTGAATTCACTGTGTAGCTGAGCATAAGCTTGGAATTCTGATCTTCCTGCCTGCACTTTCCAAATGCCAGCATTACAGGCACATACCACCCTACTGGGTTTATAGGGTCCTGAGGTTAGAGCCCAGGGCTTTGCCTATGTGAGCCTAGAACTTTACCAACTGAGCTACATCCCCAACCCAAGAGCTGCAGTTACAACAAGTGGTCAGTTTGCCCTCTCTCAACATCTCCAGGGCATAGACACAGCATCCTTTGTGGGGGTTGAGACAACACATTTCTCAGGACTGATAGTTTCAAGTCAAGGTGTCCGACTGAAAGGAACCAGAGAAGGGGGTATGTCTAGAAGGGAAACTAGCATTTCAACAGGTGGTCGGTGTTATCAAAGATTCTTGGAGGCAGGGTCAGGGAGCATTAAAGAGGCAGACCTTTCTGTGTCCTGCTATGGCCTTTTTTTTTTTTTTTTTTTTTAAGATTTATTTATTATTATAGGTAAGAACACTGTAGCTGTCTTCAATCACCAGAAGAGGGCGTCAGATCTCATTACAGATGGTTGTGAGCCACCATGTGGTTGCTGGGATTTGAACTCATGACCTCCAGAAGAGCAGTTGGTGCTGAGCCACCTCTCTAGCCCCCCTATTATGGTCTTTAAACATGAACGTGTGCTTACCAGGAGCCAAGAGGGAAGAGGAGGGTTATGTAGATGCTAGAAGTCAACCCTCTTCATGGATAGTCTCCAAATGAGGGAAATGGCTCACCTGGTATGAAACTATCACTCTACAGCTCCACATCTCAGCCCTTTTAGTGAAAAATTGCTTGGCTTCCAAACTTCTGAGGCCTAACAGCCAAAGGAAAAGAGCCACCGGTATACATTAGTTTTGTTTGTTCAGTGGGTAAAAGTGCAATTACTTGCCGGAGGACAGGAGGAATGGGACAGGTACCTGTCCCTCCATTGTCATGATCGTTATGAAAGGCAAAAAAAGGGAGGAGCTTTAGAAACAAGGTTGGTGAGCTAGGGACACAGCCGAATTGGTTGAATACTTACCCAGTGCACACCGTGTTCTGGGTCCCATCCCCAGCACGCAAGAGCTGGAGGCAGAAGAATCAGGAGCTCAAGATCATCAACAACAAGATCAACAACAAGATCAACAACACAAGAAGTTTAAAACTGGCATGGACTATAAGAAAAGCACAAAGGACAAGATGGGTATCTCTGTGTGACTGGGTCAGCGTTCTATCTCAGAATAGATAGAAGAGTACTTTAAGAACATCAACCTGTGGTCACTTGGCCCCATGAAGCAGCATGTAAGTGTAGAGATTATATTATACACCAAACCTGCTCATGGCAGTCATGAAGAAAGAGGGACTGGGATCCCGATTGTCCCTTTAAGCACATGCCTCTAAAACCTCACTTCCTCCTATCAGACTCCACCCTCTAAAGCTTGTAACACTGTCCAATTATGCTATCAGCTCAGGGGAAAAACTTCAACATGTGAGGTGGGTGGGGGGGCATTTACTACCTCAACCTTGCTGTGGTAAAGGCAGTCAAAGCTCCCAGATGCTGAGTGGCTGTGGGTAATTTGTGGACAGGAAGACTGAGAGGCTTCAGGGAGAGAAAGCTAATTTCCATGTCCCCATTAATTAGATTTAATAAGTGTGTTGTCAGCTCACTCATTTCCATCGGTTTCTAGGGTGTTTGGGAACTCACAGAAGCATCTCAGGGTCCGTTTGATAGCTACAGTGCTCTGTTTATCTCATACGCATACTGAAGTAAAGACCTCTTTGAACATCGAAACACCGCATCACTGCCCAAATTTTGAAGAAAAGAACCCCTCTATTTAGCACTTCCTAAAACATCAGCGCAAATTAATAGCAGTTCATAGATTTATGTACTAAGATTGCAGACAAAGCCGTATGAAAGCTAATGAACTTCACAGGGAAGACATTTCCTCATCTATTCATTACTTTTTTTAAATTATCTAATAGCTTATTCCTTGAATATGTGTGACTTGGGATTAGATGTGCCAATTGGAAGACCTTAGAGGTTCAGAAATTCACAGATGAGAAATACCAAACTGCATTCATTTAGCAGGTATTGAAAGGCATGAATAGAGCCTCGACCGTCTACTGTGAGAAGGAGATTAAGCAG
Organism: Apodemus sylvaticus; assembly: GCF_947179515.1. Taxonomy (NCBI): domain Eukaryota; kingdom Metazoa; phylum Chordata; class Mammalia; order Rodentia; family Muridae; genus Apodemus; species Apodemus sylvaticus. Next base: position 21,343,114 of record NC_067485.1, read on the forward strand.
AAGAATAATTAATTTGCCAACACTACTTCTGGGATTGAGACATTATCAAAGTTGATCTTTATTCGTTAGTATCCTCATCTGTAAAAATGAAGTCCTGTGGGGCTTCTAAGGCCAGACAGTAACACACATCTAGGCGTCTATTCAGGTCCATGTTACAAAAAGAAGGGTTAGGGAAGAGGGAAGGGGCTACATAAGGATTTCAAGGCTAGCCTGAGATACCTAAGTCTATCCTTCTCCATCTCCCTTTCCCTCTCCCTCCCCTCCCTCTGGTGTGTGTGTGTGTGTGTGTGTGTGTGTGTGTGTGTGTGTGTGTGTGTGTACCTATGTACCTACAGAGGTCAGAAGTCAACCTTGGCAATCCACCTGGTTTTTGTTTTGTTTTGTTTTGTTTTTTAATGTATCAGACAGTACCTCTCACTAGCTTGGGGCTTACTAAGTGAGCTACGATGGTTGGCCAATAAACCCTAGGGATCCATCTTCTTTGGGATTACCAATGTGCACGAAGGTTGGTTGGATGGTTGGTTGGTTAGTCGGTTGGTTGGTTGATTGGTTGGTTGGTTGGATGGATGGATGGTTGGTTGGTTGGTTGGTGGTTGGTTAGTTGTTTGGTTTGTTGGTAGATTTAATCTGGATCCTCGGGATCGAACTCTGGTCCTTGTACTTCCAAGGCAAGCACATGACCCACAAACCTTTCTCCTCCGCATTTTGTGATTCTACTTTTTGTTTAGATCTATGATTATCATTTTGGGCCTAGATTAGAAATCTCAGGTTGATCTTTGCATGTGTGAGAAGCAGTCTTTATTGCAAAGTGTTAAGATTTTCATCTAGTAACTCGGCTGCAGTTTCTAGCTGCTAGCCCCTACTCCCCTCCTCACTGCATCAGTATAAATGGTGCCTAACCCTGCATTTCCACTGTATGATAGTGCATGTATGCTTTTAACTTATGTGTGCCTATTAAAACTTCCTTGGGGTCTCTGTGTTAAACCACAGGGTTTTCTCTGTTAGGGCAAACATAGGCAGGGAATGTTAAAAACCTTTAACCTGGGCTCTGTATGACTGTTTTTAAATAACAAAGAGGACAAAGGAATCACACATTTGTACATTTTTAAGGCCCCCATCTTAGTAGCTAATTAAGACTAGGATTTCTCTGTTATGAGCCAACATCTCCCTTAGGATTGTTTGTGAATATTACACACAGGCTTGCAGGAGGCTTCTGTGTTGTTGTTTCATATGTATATCATTTTTAGTGTCTCTGAGATTCTTGAGCAATGGACAAAACCCACAAGTCCCTTTTGTTTCATTTTAGCTTCATGCCTGTTCTTTGTTATAGCCAAGGGGCCAGCTGATAGGCCGGCAAAACTAAGGTTGAGCTGGAAAGTGGGTCCTGAATTAATATGGTGTTTGCGGAGTGATATGCCGTCTCCTAGGAAACAGCCTGCATCCAGCTCACCTCCAGAAGTTCAAGTGGTCAGGAAGGCGCTGATGGTATTACAGCTGTCACTTTTAACAGGCGGCCATGTCCGGAAAGCTTGCCATCTCTGTCCCTTTTCCATATATCAGAAGACCTTTTCCGTAATAAAACGTAGACATCCGAGATTGCTTCTCTAAATTTCACTGTTGGTCTGACCGAGATTGAGCTACAAATATAAATGAAATCGCCGAGCTGAGCTGAGGTCAGAATAAGTTGAAACACAGGAGATAAAAGAAGTAAACAGAAAAGAAGACACCATGGCAGTGTGTGGGAGGAAACAGAGACGGTCTCTAAATAGATCCATCACATACACAGACATCAGTAAGTGCAACTGGTGTCTAGCGGTACGGTACTCACAGCTAGTTCTATGTAAATGAGCAGTACTGCGTCCCTAAGGCTGGGACCGGGAGGAACGGGTCAGTGTTGAAAACCAAGGCACTGCAGGCTGTTTCCCATCGTCTTAGTTAAACATTCTAAAGAGTCTTCAGTTGACTAAAAAGCACACTGGCTCACTAAGTACACTAGCAGCCTGGTAGCCCCCAGAGGGAGTCAGGGAGATTCCCTCAAGTCCTAGTATTTGGGCAACACAGCCAAATCTCATTTCAAAAGGAAGTCCCATTCCTATTGCCCTCCTCTCTTTCTGCTAACAGCTCTATCTAAGGCCTAGGGTCATGTCAGCCTCGATAATATCAGCCTTATATGTACCACCACCCTGCTGGGAAGACAAGCAAACACATCCCACCCAGGGTGATCAGTGTGTTCCTGTCCCTGTGCAGACCTGATGGAGGTAGACCAGCAGACCAAATTCTGCTTCAGGCCCCCACTAACCAAATGTTGAGCCTAACACTAAAACCTTTGTTGAATAATCAGAATGAATGGATCACTTTTAGTTCAGTAAAATGGAATTAAATCTACTTATATTACTTTATTATATTAATATATTAATAAACAGTGTGGCATCTATCCTTTCGGTTGCAATAACCCAGGTCTCTAGCTAGGCAAATACTCTTAGCATTGAGCTACATCCTTAACTTCTATCTCAGTGGGTCTCGACCCCTTTTGGGGGTAGAATGACCCTTTCACAGGGTTTGCCTAAGACCACTGAAAAACACAATATATTATGATTTATAACAGTAGTAAAATTACAGTTATGAAATAGCAACAAAATAATTTTATGGTCGGGGTCACCACCACGTGAGGAACTGTATTAAAGGGTGAAGCATTAGGGCCAGGGTTGAGAACCACTGGCCTGCTTATTCATTTGTTGGTTTGTTGGTTTGTTTTTAATGTATCTTTGTTCTAGGCTGGAACTCAGAATCCTGCCTGGGCCTCCTGAGTTCTTGAATTGCAGACGGGTACCACCCTGCCCTCGATCAAGGCCTTATTATTCTTCCTTAATGAAAATGAAGGAATTGTCTAGAATGAAATGTGTCTAGAAATGTGTCATGAAAATGTCTAGAATTTTGATAGGAAGTCAGTTTAGCAATGGTGCCCCATACTTAGTCAAATTAGACAACTCAGCTTGGGGACTTAGTATCAATGAAGTGTTCTAGATGTTAAGTTCTGGCCTCAGTTTAAACATCCCCCAAATGTTAATATTTAGCATAACTAAAATGTAATCAGAGACACCTGAAAAACACCTGAGTAGCATGTCTAAGGTCCTGGGTTCCCTCCCTAGCACTGGAGAGAGAGAGAGAGAGAGAGAGAGAGAGAGAGAGAGAGAGAGAGAGAGAGAGAGAGAGAGAGAGAGAGATGGGGGAAGTGGAGAAAGACAGAGAGATGGGAAGGCATGATGTGGTGCCCCGTGCTTGTAATCCCAGCACTCAAAAGGCTGAAACAGTAGGATCTCTAGTACAAAGCTAGCATGTGCTCCTCGGTGAGCCCCTATCTCAAAATAAACTATAAAATTAAGAACTCCATTGTGGAAGTTGTTCCGCAAGCACCCTTCAGGGTCTACCTTTCAAGGACTTCAGCAAGCACACTTAGGGAACCAGACCCTTGTAAGCCCCAAGCCTGGAAGCTGAAAGCAGGCTCCTGTTTTCCCGCATCCTCACTTTCAGAGCTGCTGAGTGAGGTTGCCCTGAGGCACTTCCTGCTCAGAGGACAATCTTGAGTCTGGATGGCTCGCCTTCTGAGGCACTTCACTTAAAGATTTCTCTCTGGGTCAGGTGACCATCCCAGCCAGCTCACTGATAAAAACTCACCCCTCTCTACACCCAAGTGTGATAACAGAGCTCATAAACTTCTCCTGAGTCCTACCTGTCATGCCCAAGTCATTCACAGTGCACAAGTCTAGAATGGACAGACTGTTTGAGGGAAAGGAAAACGGATAAATTCATAAATTCGGAGGATGCATCAGAAACCTGCTGGTCGTAAATGGCGAAGGTGGAAGTCAGGCTGCCTCGGTAATCCTCTACTTCAGATCTCCCGGAGGGAACTCATCGATGTGGTTAGATCAGGCCAAAGAGATGGACTCATGTTAAAGAGCATCGGCTCCATTTATTTAGACTGTGGCCCCAGTCCCACCTCGCACTTTATTTACTCTTAGCACGACCTTGAATTGATCTCTCCTTTAGTGTGTCATCCTTCCACAGAGCAGGCCGCAGAAAGCCCAGTGAGCAAGCACTAGACACCAAGTAGTTATTGAAAGATGCCGTAGAACATTGTGGAATTTGTTTGTAGAACAAATAGTCCATGTGCCCCTCCCAAGTATGGACGTAGCCCTGAACCAGACCCTGGGACTGAAGTGAAGGGAGACCTCGCTGGTGTCCAACAAATGGCATTAACAGATTCTGTCTTCTGAGTGTGGTTTTGTAAACTGTAAGCAGCCAGCCAGCATGTCGTTTAGCATCCTTTGCTCCAGGGACTCTTCTAGGAGTGAAACAGAGTGGACAAGGAGGTGGGAGAAGTAGGCAGAAGGGATGGAAAGCAAGGAGGTAAGTAACGAGAGGAAGAATTTAGCCCCATATTTGTGCCTGTGGGTCATCTGGTTTAATCTGACCACATAATAGCAGCCAACCAGAATACTTGCTGGGATGATGCTGTGGAATATATGAAAGAGGCATAAGCCAATTATAAACATTTTCTCCTTTTTGGTAGATCATCCTGGATATCTGTTGCTATTGCAAAAAAAAAAAAAAAGGCAAACACACAAATGAGATGTGCACGTAAAATGCTAGGCTGTACACAGTTCTTAGACAGTTGCTAGTTATGTTTCCTACTGTTGGCCTGTAACATGCTGCATGGGGGTTAGGGGGGCAGCCAGCAATGGCTTAGGAGAAAGTGGATGGCAGATCAAATGTATATCACATTAAGTCTGAATGTAAACTGGGCCTTAAATCTATATGAAGGGAGAGCCTTCTATAGTACAAGGAAGAGGGAGATTTTTCACATTATGCTCTGACAGAAAAATGATCTGCAGATTTAGCGTTGCCCAATTGGCTTCAAAAAGTGTTTCGTGGCCCTACACGACCTCCCATCTATCTACAGAACTGGCAGCAGCATCTCCATGGTGCCTCCAGCATCCAGAGCCATGGTAACGTGTCTCCTTTGTCTTACTGTGGAGAGAGCAAGCGGGTGATGATAGGACAGAGAATGCAGTGGTGCTGGTGGTAGCAGTGGTCACAGGGGTAAAAGAGATGCAGGGAAGACAAGGGAATACGTGTGTAAAGACTCTGGTGTCCAGCAGCTGTCCTGTCATCAGGTCACTTCTCAGTAATCTCCAGCTCTAAAACAGATAGCACATCTATCTTCTTCTGAGCTGTTTGCTTTAGGGGCGTTAGGGGCAGGAAGCTCTAGGCGTTTGCAACTGATTCCATGATGTTAAGAGCACTGAACACCATCTTCCTGGGAGAAGAGCCAGGCACCCCATTTCCCCTCCATCACAAACTGGGTAATACAAAGGGGAGGTAGGCCTGGTCTCTCCATTGCAGATTTTTTGCTATGAGTTGAGCTTTGGCAACGATACAGACCCTCTGGTGTGCTAAGGCACCATGGCACAATCTTGGCTAGCCAACTAGGAAAAACCAAGGCCATTTGTATGCCAGACCAGGCAGTTCTGGTGAGAGGTCTTATGGGATGTCCTAGATCATTGGGTGGGGAGCCAGCCGTGTGCCAAGTCTTAATACCATGTGTCATCTTATGACTCTGCTTCATAGCACAGCCTCAAGATGGTAAGACATTGACTGCTAATGACTCCAGGAACACAAACCTGGCAGGACCAGCAGCCTTTACTCAAGGTTGCCCTCACTCAAGATTGCTGTCACAAAAAAAAAAAAAAAAAAAATCAAATATAGTGACTCATGCAGCGCATTCAAGCAAGTCAGTTGAACTGTGGGTCTGGCAGTAAGAAACTATAGTAACATGGAAGATCTTTAGGAAGAGAGATGACAGTACACAGTTATGGGCCTAAGATTTATTACCAAATATTTTTAAACACTTGCAAGCAAAATTAAGAGACAGTTTATTTATACTGCAACCGCTGTTCCATTCTCTCCTCTGATTTGTTTAGACAAGCTTTAGGAACAAGTTACATGCTGAGCATATAATCTACATTTAGTTCCAGAGTGCTCGCCCTTAAGGCAATCCATCAACTACTTCCTGAGACTCTAGGATGGGAGGATAAAAGGCAAAGGTTTTTAAAAAAAAAAAAAAAAGTGGGTGTGTATGCACAAAGCATGTTTGTTTTAAGAAAGATCACAAATGCTGTAGCAATAATTAGCCATGTGCATGAACCAAAATAACAAATGCCAAATGGTACAGGATCCTTTCTGAGTCCTGTTTCAAAACAGAATGTGAATGAAACACAAAGTTCTATCCTTCCCCCACAACCCCAAGCCACTCTGTTCTTACTGGATTTATGATAGTCAAATGCCCTTAGTAGGAACGCCTATGTAAAACCATCCTCCTAACACAGATTCTTCTCACCTTTATAATACTTCAGGCCTTCGAATTGTCTGGCACTGGTTCTTAGAATATAGTGTGTGCAGTTACAGGGGGACCCTGGGGTTGTGTGAGGAAAAATGGAAACAGGACTGAAAGTGATTTGTATATGTATGTATACATGTGTGTCCACATGCATATGCATGTATGTGCATGTGTATATGTCTACTGGATCTCTTCATATATGAAATTCCTGAATCATATTGCCTTCATCCATTGGCATCTGCAGGAGATTGTCTCCCTGCCCCATACCAGGCTATAACAATGTAACTTAAGTTCCTTGTATAAACCACTGTGATTTTCTTTCATGCAACCTAACCTATTAATGCCCTGCCCGTGTTTCTTATAGTACCTGTATTTGGCTTACAATACCTGAACATAGTAAAGGCCATGTTAGCACTTCTTACTTGTATTGTTTAGGGAACAGTGACAGGCAATCCTGGACATGTTCATAAATGTGCACTTTTAATAGGAAACATTCTGGGATCCAAGAAGGCGGCTCAGAAAAGTGCTCTTATGCAAATATGAGAACTTGAGTTTAATCTCTAGAGCCCACAATTTAAAAATAAAAAAAAAAAAACCATGTTTAACAGGATGGCACATATTTGTAATCCCAATGCTGGTACAGCAGGGACATATGGGTCCCTGGGACTCCCAAGTCAGCCTCGCCTACCTAGCCAGTGAGAGACCTTGTCTCAGAACAAACTAAAAGGCAGATGGTACCAGAGGAACAATACCTAAGATTTTCCTCTGACATCAGTGTACATGTGCATACATGCATGTTTGGACCTGTATGTGCACATACATTCATGAACATGGGCATGTGCCCGCACAGAGATATTTCGGTGATGACTTACATCTAAGGTTTCAAAAGAGGGGCAACTATACTATTAACAATTGCCTTCTGGAATTCCTTTTCTCACCAAGTGTATTACCATCAGAGAAGTTGATATTGGCTAAAGTGCTTTTCTCAAATGAACCATAGGTTTAACCACCAGTTGCAGAGGGGTTTAATTGGCTTAGATTGAGACATAGTCCTGTTTCTCTGGCTCTTGAGGAACTTGCATAAAGCTTTTCTGTTTCTTCTAGCATTTGTGTGAGGATGCGGAGGCTGCGCAGTGTCATCTCAGGGAGGGCATTTTCAAAAGCTGAATACGCAATGAGAGTACATTATTTCCTGTCGACATACTGCAAATGTAAGATTAGACATCAGTGATACACATGTACACATTGAGTCCAGAGAATGGAAAATACATCTCAGGTACCATAAGACCCCCTCTTTCCAAGCAGGACTTAAGGAACTGCCCTCCTGTATCTTCATGGCCAGACAGGTTCAATCCAGTGATCAGCAGTGGCTGTTCTGGACCCAGAATCTCACAGAAGCCATGCAGGGGAGATTGGGAACTGCCAATATAGTAAGGTTCCATCTTAATTAGTGTTTTCCTCAGTTTCTCAGCTTTATGTAATATAGCTGACAGTGTTTAAATCACTTTTCCTGTCCTACCCAAAGTTATGTGAGGGATGTGTGCTGCTTTTTTGCTGCCTTTCATAGATGTCCCCAAGCCTCAGTTTCCCTCCTGGGCCCAGGGCTGCTTTCTGTGGAATGAGCCCCTCACCTTTGTTCATCTCCCAGACAAAAGTGCTCACATTAGTTTTATTGTAAGCTTCATGAAACTGAACAATTTCAGCTTGAGAGATGGCTAAGCCCATGTACAACAAGTGCATTCAATCCTGAGGATGTGGCTGGGTAGAAAGAAACGCTGACTCTTGAAAGTTACCCTCTGATCTCTACATGTACCCATGACATGTATGCATGCATATGGACATACATATTACCTACTTACATACATACACATACATACATATGTAAGTAAATAAATATATATGTGTGTTTTAAATTAACAAAAACAATATCTCTACAATCTTATCTGTGTGTGCATATGCATGTGGAGGCTGGGGGACAACCCTGAGTCTTGTCTTTCAGGAAATGTCCACATTGTGGCTGACTAGGCTAGACTGGTGGGCCAGGGAGCCCCAAGAATTCTCTTACTGGTGCTAGGATTATAAGGGAAAACTACTATTCCTGATTGGTTGGTTGTTCCTCAGCTGGTTGGTTGGTTGGTTGGTTGGTTGGTTGGTTGGGTGGTTGGTTGGTTGATTGGTTGGTGGTTGATTGGTTGGTTGGTTGGTAGGTTGGTAGGTTGGTTGATTGGTTGGTTGGTTGTTCAGCTGGTTGGGTTTCTTGCAAATTCTGGAGATCTGGTTCTCATGCTCGTGTAGCAAGCATTTGACCAACTGAGCCATCTTCCCAGACCCCTGAAGTCCTAAACATCATCAGCATCTCTTCCTCAGAATCACATCCTTTCTGTTTTATTCATCTAGTATAGCTGGGTCCTCGTCATTCCTACAGGGATGCTTCAGTGCCTTGGTTACCCCAGTTTACTTATCCCATTCCATTGGCCTAGCTAGTTCTCTCTACCTCTCATCCCCATTCACTGTCACTGCCTGATTCTCAACTCCCCAGAAGCTGATTTTCCTGTACCCTTCCTCTGCACAGAGCATAGAGTGAAACGGGGTGTGAGAAAGAGTGAGTCTGGGCCTGATGACTCATTTACTGAAAACACTCCCAAGCTGCAGGCCTTTTTCAATAAACATCATCTCTCTGGACTTCAGTCTTATCTATAGGATGCTTGGTTTTATAAATGGAATAACTATAAATAAAGCTGAAACTCTTTGGGATTTGCATAAATCCCAAAGAGATTTAGGTTTCTTCACATTGGCTTGAAATGAGTATTTCAGAATGCTGAGACAGTTACCAAAACCAGCTACTCCTGCAGAGGACCTGGGTTCGATTCCTAGCACCAATTGGTAGCTCACAACTGCATGCAACTCCAGTTCCACAGGATGAGATGCTTTCTTTTGACCTCTGTGTGGAGCTCTACTGACAAGATGCACATACATATCCTTGTGCATACACATGCATACCATAAAATAATAAACTAATCAGTTTAATTGATGGTACATGCCTGTAATCTGAGCACTCTGGAGATGGAGGCAGAAGAATCAGTAATTGAAGACCAGCCTCGGATACATAATGAGTTTGAGTACAATCATACTAGAGAGGAAAGAGCCAAAAATGGCTGGTGAAAACTAGAAAGAATGGGGTGCTCATATCAATTTCTACTTTATGCTCTTTCCTACTGTCATTCAAATCCTGTCATCTTCCTGTGAAATGTAGATGCATATATACACACACACATATATAATTCCATGATCCTTGTTTTTGTCGACACCTCCAAGAGTTCTTTTTATTTTATTTTAATTTTTAAATTACAATCAAAATGTCGTCTGCTCAAGACTTCTATCACCAAATGTGTCTGACAGATACCTAGATTTAAAGATTAGCTTCCTGTCTTGAATCACCACTAGGAGAGAAACCTAACCCAAAGGAAGTGTGTAAGCAGTTAGAATTCTGGGATTTAAAATGTCAGATACTGGGGCTCAGTGGTTTAAGAACACTTGCTGCCCTTGTAGAGGGCAGGTCTCAGTTCCCAGAACCCACAAAATGGCTCCAGTTCTGGGGCTTCTGACACTCTCTTCGGACCTCAGGCACCAAGTACAAAGGCGGTGTACAGAGATATACATTCAGGCAAAATAATCATTCAGACAAAATAAAAAATAAAAAACAAAACGTTAAATAATCCAAAGAAGTCTCCAGAATGAGATGTGTCCCCCAAAGAATGCCAGGCCATTGTCCCGGTGTCATCTCATCTCTTATGGGGTTCCTCGAGTCTCAGGATTGTTCATACTTTTCTTGACAGCTCACAGGAGGAACAGAGAGACTGCCATTTAATCTACTTTTTCTCAAGGAATTTTCTTTTTAAATACTGCAGGGGAAATACTGATAATCTAGTGATTGTTTAGACCTTGACTGTACATTCTGAAATTTTTATTCATGAGTGGGCAGAATCCATTACTATTCCCAGGACACAACCAACAGCAATGACCTTGTGCCCAGAAATAAGTACAGCAGCCCTGTCTGTTTCTCCTGTGCTTTGAAACTCAGTGTGAGAGAGCAATGGACTCTTTTTCCCAATCTGAGCCAAGTGAAGTCAGGAAAATGTTTCCTTTGAGCCTTCTAAACCATGGAGTGAGCTGGGAACAAGCAGTCACCCATGGCCGGCATTTAGTCACCAAGGCTTCTGTCTGAAACAGGTCCACGTTTTGCATGGCGTGGGCAGGAAGAAAGAAATCACTTGTGGAGCCGGACCATGTGACTTCAGAGACGGGCATTCCAAGCATTCCATCTACTCGATTACAGGAAGGGCTGAGAAGTTGGTAAAGTTGCCTGCCTTGTAGACATGGGGATCTGAATTCTGTCAGAACCTGCATGATGGTTCACGTTGATTACCAACTTTAAAGGATCTAGAACCACCTAGGAGATGAGGATCTGTGGATGCTTGTGACTATGTTAATTCAGGTGGGAAGACCAACTCTAAAAAATGGGTGGCATCATTCCCCATGCTTGGGTTCTATACTATATAAGAAGCAGAGCACAAGCAGTCTTGATTCTCTGCTTCCTGACTAGATGCAACATGACCAGCTCCCTCAAACTCCAGTTGCCAGGATTTCCTTGTTGTGATAGATTATAGCCTTGAACCATCAGCCAGAACAAACCCTTTCTCCCTTAAGTTGCTTTTTGTCAATTTTATCACTGCAGAAAAACTAATATATGACATTTAATAGCAAAAACAAAAAGATAGCTGGGGGCACATGCCTTTCATCCCAGCACTTGGGGAGCACAGGCAGTTAGAGCTCTTCAAGTTCAAGGCTCCTTTAGTTCAAGGCTGTTCTAGTCTGCAGAGTGAGTTCTAGGGCAGCCATGGCTCCACAGGAAAACTATCTCAAAACCCTGCCTCTTTCCCCCCACCCCAAAATAAAGTTGGACACTTGTAATCTCAGCACTGTAGAGGTGGGTACACACAGATCCCTGGAGATCACTAGTCAGGCTTATTTGGTAATTTCAAAGGTAGTGAGAGACCCTGTGACAGAAGAACAAACTAGAACAAGGTTGGTGGTGTCTGAGGAGGGACAAGCTGAAGTTGGTCTCCAACATACCCACATATATGTGCACTTGCACACACACACACACATACACACACACACACACACACACACACACACACACACACACACACACACACCTAGGATTAGACCTTGTCAATGGAACAGCCAGATTTGGCCTTTCCTCTGATGTTTTACAAGACAGATTTGTGTGGTTACAGGAAAAAGCAGAGGGTAGTTCAAGTGGGCAGACCAAGTGATGGGATAAGTATTCAGTAGTTTGGGGAGAGAAGATGCAAAAGGAAGAGAAAAAATCATCCCTTTCCATGTATGAGGCTTGCCCTCCCTGCCAAGTTCATGTTTCTGGAAGGCGCTGCTGTTTTGTTGTGTCTTAACTTAGAAGAGCATGGTAGAAAAAGTGACAGATGAGTCACCTGTCACTAGGAGTACCACAGAGGGACATGGGAGGTGACAACAAACCACCTCTGAAATTCCTATATGAGTGAATTACCATTACTGAGCACCCCAGATTATAGGTGCAGTATGCAAGGTCGTGGGAAAGCAACGGGCCTCTGATCAACACCATAGCTGGATTCTTCCCTCAGCAAACTGAAGCAAGCCTGGGTCAGTCCAAGAAAAGGAGCGGGCATCCAGATGCCCTAGAGTGGACCTGTTCCCTATATAAATAGAGATCTTTATAATTAAAGCAAGTCTCCCATCACCCTGGTGTATTGGTCACTCTTCTTGTTAGTGTGACAAAACATCAGACAAAGGTAATGTAAAAGAGGCGGAGTTAATGTTGGCTTGGTTCTGAGAGATACATTCATCATGGCTAGGAAGCAGAGGCAGCACTGTGAGACCATGTTCACAGCAGAGAGGGGTGAATGTTGGTGCCCCCGTTGCTTCCTCTCTTTCATTTAGTCTGAGGACCCGACATTGTGCCACCCACATTCAAGATGTGTCTACCCTCCTCTCTTAAATTTTTGAAAGCATATTCATAGATAGGGACATTCCAGCGATGTGTTTCCATGGTGATTTTTTTTTTAAAGACAGAATCTCTTTCCCAGGTTAACCTCAAATTCCCTATGTAGCTGAGAGTGACTTTGAACTTTTGATCTTCCTGCCTGCCCCTCCCTAGTGCTGGGATAACATCTGTGTACCACAGGTCCCCTTTACAGTGTTGGGATTAAACCTGGGGCTTCCCAAGTGCTGGTCAAACCCTTTGTCAAATTCGAGTTTAACATGGAGTCTATACAAATTGAGCATCAAGAATCCCAAGCCTGAACTACTACAAAATCTAAAACTCACTGAGTGCTGACCTGATCAGCGGAGGCAGAAAGCTCACACCGACTTCATATGCTGAGCCTCGGGCAAAAATCCAAGTGCACTAAAAAAAAAAACTGTCTCAAATGGCCTTCGAGCTGAGCATTTGGCATATTCATATTTCCTTTCCATCCCTGAGGTGACCCAACGTGTAGATGCAAAAATCTCCAAATCCAGAAAACTGAAGAATATGCAACACTTATGGTCCCAACCTGTATCTTTAAATTAGTATTTCACAGCTATTTAAAGCCATCGACCAACCAGTCAACAGTGTCCTCCACCACTACGCCCTCCTCCTTCCTATCTCCTTCCCCATCATGGTTCTGCTTGGGCATTGATTGCTTTCCACTTGAGATAATCCTTTAGTGGGAACCTTCTCTTAGATCCCCCACCCTAGATCTGCCTGAGTACCCTTCCCTCCTGTCATCTGACTGTAATGCTGTCACTTAGCCTCTAAACATCTCAGAGTCATTCTTCATAGGGTCCACCTGACCTGGGATGGATTGACTCAAACCATGTCCCTGTGAGGTGTTGTGGTCTGGCATTTAGCAGGAGGGAGCGTGCAACTCCATGCATCTAATTAAAATAGACACCTTCCACACTGTCCTTGGGAGAAGACACAAAATGTGTGTTATTTAAACCTTGTCACCTGGGCCTTCCTGGCTTGCATAAGCTCCTGATCCCTTCTGGATCTCCAGGCAGGAGCTTTCTGCCCGGTTCCAAAGAAAACTGTGGTTGGTTGCATACGTGTGTGATGGACTCACATAACTCCTGTTACCCTCCACATTGGCAGTTGTTACTGATCGAGTTAGTCCCTGCCTGGGCTAATTTTCATCTTCCTACCCACCTTCCCATGAGGCAAATGGAGATAATATAGATTGTGCAAAATTGTTGAAAGAAATCCTAATTTGGGGGGGGGGGTGAGGGGTGGGAGACTATCAATCAAGATAAAAAATGTGTGCATTGATAAAAGGCACTTGTATATTTGCTGTTTACACACTTCTGATGGGAGTCTCTTGTATATATTGTGGAGAAAGTCAAATTAAGCTGTTCCAAGAAATTTTCTTCTAATAGCTGGGCGTAGTGGTGCGTGACTGTAATACCAGCTCACGGGAGGATGAAGCAGGAAGACCTGTCACAAATTCAAGGCAAGCCTGGGCTTCAGAGTAAGACCCTGTCTCAAGAAAGTGTAGGGGTCAGGTAGAAGACGGAAGAAGGGAGGGAGGGAAAGCAAGAGGGAGCGAGAAAAGAAGGCACAATGTGAGGAAAGGAGGAAGAGAGAGGGGGGGGAGAGGGAGAGGGAGAGAATGCAAAATTATTGTCTGTAGACATAAAGGCCTTCTCCCATTCCAGTCCAATGTGAATTCCGTGAGAAACCACAAATGCTCACACATGTGGCTGACTGAAGCCAGCCCCCAGCTCTTTTCTTAACTACATACAGCCTCTGTCCTGGAATCGGCCACTATACAGGTGGAGGAGAAACAGGAAACGCCCCCCTTCCCTTCACACTGTTGGAAATAACCATGAGGAAAAAAAAATATCAATCCCACACACTCAAGAATGCGGCAGAACTTATTTTGTTTAAATCAATCAGGCAAAGAATTTATTTATTTATTTTTTAAACAAAAGAATGCTAGCAAAGCCATAATGGGATACTTGCTACCAGATCGTGGAAAGACCGACCGGAAGTATTGACTAAGTTCTCATGGAAAGACCGGAAGTATTGACTGAGTGCTCATGGAAAGACCGGAAGTATTGACTGAGTTCTCATTGGAATGAAACAAGCACTTTGATAATTCAACCTGAATGTGAGAGACTTTTAAAATTTTTACTTAGCATGCAAAATAATGACTTTCATTATCTTTTCTTTCGTGCTGATCTTTGCTGTAGCTCCTATGCACCCATGACTCCATCTTGTTCCCCACCCATCTCCCTGGTGCCCATCCTCCCACTAAATACACTCTAGATTCTGTATAAGAGAACTCATTCTTTCATCCCCAATTATCCTTTCTTCATCCTCTCCCCCTTCACAGCCATTCCTTCCCCAGCATGGTATCTTTTAGCTAGTATTTACTAAATGCACACCACACCCAGTGATTACAGGTTAGTATGCATTGAATTATCACCTGCAGAGTGGCTGCTATTGACCCATTCTAAGATGAGAAGACTGAGGTAGGAGTCAAGTATGCTGTGACACTCTCTCTCTCTCTCTCTCTCTCTCTCTCTCTCTCTCTCTCTCTCTCATGGAATCTAAGTGACACCACCATATCAAAAATAGTATTTTGGCCACACCCCTGTGAAAACAGTATAAAACCATTAGCATAAATATAGTTCTCAAGTGGATGTCCATCTGCGAGAAATGATAAGAGGATGTTGGCACATCCAAGGAGAAAACTTCTGGCCCATGATTGAGCTATGAAGCTAAAGTTCAGGACAGACAATTATTTAAATTTTTATGATAGTATTATATCCTCAATAGGTGATAGAGATAATAGATAGATAGATAGATAGACAGACAGACAGACAGACAGGAAGTAATAAGCCACCTCATTTTCATGATCTAGCATTCTCAGAAATGCTCTTCTGTCATGTTCGTGTATAGACGAGGAAGCTGATTGGCTGTCAGTGTGCTCCCACGCTTTGCTCCCAGGAGTTCACAGGCTGCAGATTTGCTTCTCATGGTGATGGTGTCAGGAGATGGTGAGGGCTCGTGAGAGGTCCTCCTTCTCTGTAGCCCCGACTCCGAAACTGGAGGGCTGGTTTCCTGGAAAGAATTGTTACAGAAACCTGACCTGACCAGCCCTGAATCACTCTCAAAATTTCCTTTTCCCTCCACATCTGTCTCCATTGTTGTGACATATTTTCCTGTTCAGACTTCACCAGAGTCCAGACCAATGGTGCTTCCAGACCCACCTTAGATTTCCAAACTCCAAAACTGTGAGCGAAATGAACCTCTTTCTTTCAAAAGTAGCCTGCCTCAGGCGCATCATTATAGTAACAGTAGGTGGACCTTTATGCACGCTTTCCAAGGTCATAGTGCTAATAAAGAAGATGAGCCTTGTGAACAGGAGCTGTCACTTCACTGCATTTCTATTTGTTGAACATCTTATTGCAGCTGTTGAACCACGCTGTCATCATCCTTTCCCTTCCTTTGCTCTGAAAGCCCTGAACACAGTCAATACCTGGCCAGAGTCTGTGCTTGTCTAATGTCGTGGAAATCCCAGCCAGACTGTGGGCATGCCCCAGTCAAAAGAGGAGGACAAATTTAAATTATAATGAGTAATGGTGTCAAGACTGTTCAAATAAGTCCAAAAGCTTCTGTTCACACCCCAGGAATAAGGAACTCTACAGACAAAAGCAGATTTAAAATATCAGACATTGAATTTTGTGTCTGAATACAGATGCAATTGACCATTTGTTAGGCAGAGTTTCATTCCAGTTTGAAGTGCACATATGTATGGATGTGTGTGTATCTTTGAGTATATGCATGTATGCGTATCTGTGAGTATATGTATGTATGTATCTGTGAGTATATGCATGTGTGTATATCTGTGAGTATATGTATGTGTGAATATCTGTGAGTACATGTATTTGTGTATGTGTATATACATGTGTGTGTATCTGTGAGTACATATATGCGTATGTAGCTATGAGTATATGTGTGTGTGTGTATCTGTGAGTATATGTATGTATGTATATATGTGAGTATATGCGTATATATCTGTGATTATAGTATATGTGCATGTATATCTGTATGTGAGTGCATATGTATAGCAATATGTTGCTATATTGCTATATATATTAATATATTTATATATATTGCTGTACACATATGCACATGGAATGTTTTGTAGAGGATGGTTTTTGAAGAGCTGGTAAGCTTCTGGACTGAGATTTGAGGTGTCTCATTAAGTGAATGAAGTGAGGCAGGAACCTTCTAATTAGAGATATTCCACTGAGCATCTTCTAGAGTCGACTGGTACTTAGGATGTACTTTGTTGCCTCAGGGAAAGCTCAGATGGACAATGAGAACATTTTAACACAGATAAGAACAGAAACAGAGTGAAAGATGCAAAGAGGAAAACCCTTGCCAGGAGATAAGAGCAGCTGCTGGTATTCCTAGGACTTAACCACCCTCCAGCCCTGGCCACCCTCTCTTCTCCTGTATGAACTTACAGCAAACTAGCACTTGTCTTAAACATGGGTTAGCACTGGTATTGTTCCCACTTTAGAGATGAGAAAACTGAGGCACCAAAAACTAACTTTCACCAGGGGCATCAAGACAGCCAGGGTCAACAACTCACACAATCTTGACCCTTAGTGTCTTCTCTCCCCAGTGGCAACAGGATGTCTGATAATTGAAAGCAAAATGTTACTTGAAATGACACAGCACTATTTGTGTTCTGGGAATCACCTCATCCCACGTTATTCTCCTAAAGGCTTGGGCTTATGATCACCTCCATGTTCATTCTCCGTGTGTATGTCTCTCTGGAGCATGCTTAGTGTGTATGTACATGGGACTGATGCTTCTCACACATGATCTGCCTTGTTTTAGGCAGAGTTATCTCCTGACCCTCAAAATCACAAATAGATTAGGCCTATTGACCAGTGACCCCCAAGGATCCACCTCCCCTTGCCCACCTAGTGCTAGGATTACAGGCATGGACTCCACACCAGGATTTTAATACAAATTCTGGCAGGAACTCGCGCTTGGGAGGCAAGGACTTTGCTGGCTAAGCTATCTCCTTGGCCCATCTCCATTTTCTTTATTATTTTTAAATGTGTACCGTGCTTGACTGCTTCTCTGTGTGCGCCCTACCTACGTGCAGGTGCTCGTAGTGGCCAGAAGAGGGCATCAGAGCCTCTTAATGAAATTACAGGCAGGGAAGCCTGCCCAGTGTGGATTCTACAAAACCAACCTGGGTCCCCACCAAGAGTAGCAAATGCTCATCCATCTCTCCATCTCTATTTTCTTAAAAGAGGACCGTAAAGTTTACAAAACTAAGTGATTCTCCTAGAGGCATCAATTGCCAAAGCCCCGAAGCTAAGACGCTAGCCCAGGTCTTATGCAACACAAAGCCAGCCATGTCTTTCAAGCCGCTGGCAAGCGCTATGGTTTCCAGAGTGAGTCTCAAGTACAAGGGTTCAGTAAGGCATTTCTCCCTCTAGTCTCTGACAGACTCATCATCCGACAGCCTTATCATCCGACAGCCTTACCACAGCACGGCTAAGGATTTCAGAGTGGAAGACCCCCTTCTTCCGTGAGACCCCGTATTGAAGAATATATAAATGCTCAGACATCTCCCATGTAGTGCAGTAGTCACTGTGACAGCGTACCTGGATCAGAGGACATCGCCATTCATCCGGGAAGAATGTAGATTTTTGATTGTTGAATGAATGCGGAATGGAGTTAATGACGCCCAGCCAGGGTGAAGACGAGCGGTTGGCAGGCGAACGCTGTAGATTTCTGGGAGCTGGTTCAAACATCCTTAATGTTCCCTTGGCTCCATGTGGTCCTGCAAGTGAGCCCCGGGAGAGGATGCCATAATTGCACTGCTTCCTGATTGAAAACAGCTGCAGGTAGCAGGTCAGCCCATTGTCGGTTTTGCTGGTGATTGGGAACGACACAGGCTCCACAGGCCCCACTCTGCAGCCTCACTCTGAAGTGAACAGGAGGTAGAAAGGAGGTTTTGCACTTGCTGAGCTTTTCAAAACTGAACCATTCATCTTCCAAGGGTCAGAACGCAGCCATCCCATTCACAGAAGTGTGAGTCACACGCCGCCCCCCTCGGCCCCCCTCCCCCCATTCTAAAGCAAACGTTTGTTTCAGAAAGAATTCTTACCTTGGCCGATTTTTACAGCTACCTTTCCTCCACTTGATTTAGGCTGGTTTTCAATAAAACTGTTGTCTTTGTAACAGCTTGTTCCTTCCCATAAATCCAAAGGCTTCCGAAGCTTTTCTGTAAGATTGGTGCTAAGAGGATGATGGTGTCAGGTCCTCCGGAATGGACCCTAGCAACAGTACCTCGGACAGTCTACAGCACTGCCTGATCTGGGCCGTCTCAGGGTCATCATTTCACGAGCGAGCGGGAATTTCCAAGGCAGATTCTTTAGAGGTTCCGCTTTTCATGTCCTCCAGGTTGGCATCCAGCACTGCCCCACAGTCAGAGTCCACAAATCCACCCACCCGCTAGAAAGGGTAAAACAGGATGTCCACGAAGACCGGAGACCGGTGCCCGAGGCGGGGTTTACACTGCAGTGAACGTCCAGAAACAAAGATTGCTGTGTGATGAACATAATTTGCTCTGTGTGTGTGTGTGTGTGTGTGTGTGTGTGTGTGTCTGTGTGTGTCTGTGTGTGTACATGTGCATGCGCATGCACAATATGTTTGTGGAATATGAGGACACATGCCACAGAAGGCATATGAAGGTCAGAGGTCACAAGGCAGCGCCCCCCCCTTGCATTTCCACGTGGATTTCCAGGATGGAACTTGGGCTGCTGTACTTGTACACCAAGTACTTTTACCCACTGAGCCATCGTGCCAGCCCTGTGTTGTGGTTTTTAGGGGATTAAGATGACCCCAAAGTCTAACTATGAGATACAGACAAACTCAACAGGGATTCTGGGAACCTGCGTGGCCACCCAGACCAGTCGTAGGGGGCAAGGTGTGCTGTCATTCGAAAACAATTACCATTTGTTCACAAAGTTCGCAACCATGGCCCGTCCTGTTTAGTGACAGAAGTATGCTTGTTATTAAATGTATCCTTTAAATTTTTCTAAGTGTACAGCCTGGGGACATTACATATTGACGTGTTAGCAGCCGATCTACCAGCATTCAGACTACAATGCTATTCCCTGCGCTTTTGTTGACTCTCCTCCCCAGCCCCTACTGAACGTTACCGTCATTGGGTGTTTGGTGTCAGAGATGGTCGATTGTGGAACAATTCTGTGTTTAACTCTTTAGAGATTGACACACTATGTCTTGGCATCCATCAGGAACCATTGGAATTCTCCCCACTCTTACTGCCAGTGCTTGTTTTCCCCATCTCTGTTTTCATTTTGTTTGTTAATGTGGTTGTTTAATACAATCCTAACGGGTCTTACTGTGGACATGTCAGTTCACCTTAAAGTTCAGGCAGAGACATGTGAATACTATGTGTATGTTGGCAGGGGTGATGGACATAATTTGCAGTTGCGTTTAAAGTTTCTGAGATGTACTCATAAGGAATGGTGGGGTTTAAAGGGAACTTGGAGATGTTGGGAGTCATGGGAGCCGGAGCTTCTGGCTGCCCAGCAGGATCACCTGGTGTATGCTTTTTATATTCCAGTAGGTTAGGCTGGGGGGCAGTTGGGCTCAGTCAATGAAATGCAAAGATTTGAGTTTGATCCCCAGAACCCAAATGAAAATGCCAAACATTGAGGCGCCAGCGTGGATAGAGCATTGGTCTTGTGTTTACAAGTTCCCTTGGGAGTATAATGTGCACTAGTTCTGGATTCAGCAGACGACAAGGCTGTGGCCTAATACTATGACTTCAAGCCTTATTGTCTCTCAGAGCTCTGTTCCATATACTCATCATTTAGCAGAATCACAGACTCGGTGTTGCTTTAGGGATTGCATTTCTAAAATGTGAACCTTCAGGTTACACTCAAACCATACTTACCCCACAGACTGGAAACACACACACACACACACACACACACACACACAGAAGGGAAGCCAGTGTATGACCACCCTTAATTGAGAGTAGGCAAATAAACTTAAGAATTATCTGAGCTGAGCAGTGGTGGAGCACGCCTTTAATCCCATCACTTGGGAGGCAGAGGCAGGCGGATTTCTGAGTTCAAGGCCAGCCTGGTCTACAGAGTGGGTTCCAGGACAGTCACAGCCAGGGCTACACAGAGAAACCCTGTCTCAAAAAAAAATTTAAAAAAAAAAAATTTAAAAAAAAAAGGATTATCTGGAAGTTTCCCATCAAGGGCAAAGAATACCTTAAATCCCTCCCAGAGTGCTTTGGTTCCTTTAAAAAAAATTTTTTTTCTTCCAATTTGATAGGGATTTTTACATCTTCAACTCTTAGACGTCTTGGTCCATCCTAACTTCAGGAGGTCCGCCCCCCTGGTGGCCCTTAGCATAGGATCCAGGATGTAGCTGCCAGGGTACTTAGCCGACTAGTGTGCAGAGAAGCACCAAGAGTGTGTATGCGTGAGTCTGCTGGCGGCCCTCCCTGAAGAGAAAGGAGATTCTCCATCTCCCCACAAACGCCTTTTGGGAATTACTCATCCAAAAAAAAAAAAAAGTACAGAAGAACAGACAGAGTAAGACCAGGGACATCCATCGAACTTAACCCTTGTCCAGAGACGCCATGCCGTCCACATCCAGCCGTCCCCAGCTTTCTCTCTGTGAGGAATCACTCTCGGTTTCTTGGTGAGAATGGAATCCTGTCTTGGGAATGATTATAAACATGGCCTGTCTATTAAGCAAAGAAAGGCAATAAACCTTCAACTAGCCATGCTGGTGGGAGAAAGAAAAAGAAAAGCCCTGCTGTTTGACAGGATGGGTAGTTTGAAGGGGGAAGATCGGTGCCGTCACAGGAGCAGGAGACATGGACAACGGAGAATGTTTGCGGGGTGTTGGGAAGCCATGGAGGGATGTCTGTAGAATTCTACGAGTGATGGTTATCATCGATCGCACGTGGACATGATGCCAGGCTCTGTGCAAATCCGTGTCCCCCCTTTTTATCAGCAGAGATATTACTGATAAAATTACAAGCTGGCTAAGTAATTATCTCCTTAAACAGGGTGTATGTATAATTCAAGTAAAATAAAAATTGCATTAGGAGGAAAGGAAATTGTAGAAGATTGCGTAGTCAGGTAGGAGGAAAGCCAGGATTGGAATCTGCCCTTTCCTTGACCTCACACGGTCGTTTGCAGTGCCTTTTGTCATTACACCGCAGCCTGTTCTTGAACATCTTTGAGTCCTTCCTCATCAGTAGCAGCCAGCCATGATGGGACACATTGGCAATCTTAGCATTTGTGGGAATAAGGTAAACCAGGTCAGCCTAAACTACAGGAGAACCTATCGTTGGGAGTGGGGGGGAAGGTGGGGATAGGGCGGTGTGTGTGTCTGTGTGTGTGTGTGTGTATGTGTGTGTCTGTGTGTGAGAGAGTGAGAGAGACAGAGACACATAGACAAGAGACAAACAGAGATAGAGACACAGACAGACAGACAGAAAGAGGGAGAGACAGATCACATCAGTATCACCTTCCTATCATTAATTAATAGCAGTACCATTACCATTTTGTATTGCTATTTCCTGCGCTCTCCAGGAAGCTGTGTTACAGGACACTGGCAAGAGCTGAACACAGCATGGTCATTTCCTCCCTGTTCTGACAGTGCTGCCCTGATCAGTTGTCACATTGTCCCAGCAGTCTCAGGGCTGTGGCCACATGGAGGGCCACCTTCCCCTGTCCTTAAAGAGGTTTGCACTAGGCCAGATCAAGATTCCGGAAGGTCCCCGTGACTCTTCCCAGCCACCCAAGTGGCAGATCACCAGCCTTGTGGGCGTCTTGGGAAGCTGTCCTGGCACAAGGGACACTGGAAAGCTAAAGAGTTTGTGCTTCGGCACAGGAACCAAGAAAAGTCCTGACAGAAAGGCATTTCCAGCTTTTTCAAAAACTCTGACTCAACCTCAGCGGGACAATTCTCTTGGGACCTGTTTGGATCCAGATGGTCATTTTCCCTGTCTTGAGCCTTTCCAGGAATTCCAGAGCAGGCAGGCAGCCAGAGGACACTGGCCATACTGAGCTGCAGTTACATTCCCCATGTGAGCAGATTCTGCAGATGTTTCCAGCCAGATGTCTGCTTTGTTCCCTCCATCCTGATCCAGACTCATGCCCTTGGGCATATGAGAGTCAGGGATGTGTGTGGTGGACTCACACCACAAGACAGCTCTTGAGATATTTCCAGATACCCCAGTGCCCTCCATCACCACACAAGGACCAGAATGGCATTGGGCTAAGAGCATAAGGACAGCTTCCTCCAAGCCTTCGTGAAGACTGCCCCTCCATCACACTGACACATGCCAGCAAATAGGACGTCCCACAGAAAGACTCAGCAACCTGCCAATCAAGGACATTGAGACAAGGCAGCCAGCACGCCAGTTTGTTATCCAGTGCCAAATGGTCAGTCCCAGAAACATCAGTAGAGTAACGGTATATAAACTGAGCAGGGATATTTAGGGATATATATGTATCAGACATACAGATACATGCATGCGATAGCTGTTAGTAGGAAAAAGAGGTCACATGTTTGGAAGCAAGAGGGAATATATGAGAGGGTTTAGAGGAAGGGAAGTGGAGGGGAGAGGTATAAATCTAATTATATTATAATCTCAAAAAGGAAAAAGAAAAAAAAAAGGGCAAACCACCCAGAGCACCTGAGGAACTCTTCACCAGGCATGGCTGGCTATCCTAAAGGCTTTTAATCAGCAGGACCAGTCTGCCCTAAACACAGCTTCTGTTAGTTCCTATGCGCCCAAATGCGGCTTGTGCTATTTAGAGAGAGAGGCTTTAAATGTTTTAATCATGTTAAGTGTTAAATTCAGTCATATTCATTATCCCCCAAAAACGTCTTCAAATATGCACACACACATCCCCCCCCAAAATGTGTTTGTGTCATTAAACAATAAGGCCCCCTTTCTTCTTCTTCTTCTTCTTCTTCTTCTTCTTCTTCTTCTTCTTCTTCTCCTTCTCCTTCTCCTTCTCCTTCTCCTTCTCCTCCTCCTCCTCCTCCTCCTCCTCCTCCTCCTCCTCCTCCTCCTCCTCCTCCTCCTCCTCCTCCTCCTCCTCCTCTTCTTGGTTTTTTCGAGACAGGGTTTCTCTGTGTAGCCCTGGCTGTCCTGGAACTCACTCTGTAGACCAGGCTGGCCTGGAACTCAGAAATCTGCCTGCCTCTGCCTCCCAAGTGCTGGGATTACAGGTGTGTGCTACCACAGCCCTCCTTTCTTCTGTTCACCTTGACAGACACCCCTCCTGCCTCCTGAGACTGTGGCCATGCACCATAGCGCCGGGCCTCTCGTCCTCAGATTCAAGGCCACTGTGGCATCGCTGCCTCCAGCTAAGGGGAGTGCATGCAGGATGCACACTGAGATGGAGGCTTCCCTTCTCCTCCTAGGCTGCTTCCGTTGTTTGGGGATAGAGTCTTGCAGCATCCGATTCCACAGAGCTGGGTTACAGACCTGTGCCCGCACACCTGTCCTGAGTACTTTTTCTGACCCACAGAGAGCTTGCCTAGAAGACATGTGGGTGCTCACAATTTTCAGTGGCCCCGCCAGGGCAGGAGTTACAGTAGCCGGAGTCACAGTGAGCTTGGGGACGCCAACTGTCATGTTGTTTACCCTGGAAAGACAGCCTGGTTTCTCTTCTTTTGTCACCCCAGGATATGACACTTTGTGCCACAAAAACTAAAGTCCATGATCAGTTTTCCTATACTACAAGGTTTATTTGAGCATTCTCAGCCCATTTATTTCTTGGCTTTGTTTTTCCTTCCAGCATACAGCGGGTGGGGAGCCTCTCTTTGTCACCACACTGTTAGAACAACAATGCGTCCAGCATATGAGTGTATCACACTGGATTAGTGAGTCCCAAACTTGGTGTCGGGGCACACACCTGTAATCATAAGGGAGAGTCGAGGAGAATCAGAAATTCATGGTCATCCTCAGCTACATTCCATATTTGTGAGCCAACCTAGACTACCTTGAGATCCTGCCTCAAAAAAAAAAAGTCCTAGACTTCTTCATTTAAACCATTCTTAAGCCAGAGATCTCCAACTAAGCTAACTGAGCTATTAAAACCAAGGCCGGGCATTTATTTTTGTTCTCATTAATCTTAATTTTTCTTGGTTCTATGCCATCACTCCCTCCAGTCTCTGAGGATATATTTGCATATTAATCACAACACACTAAATATCCCTTCCAGCCTTCTGCTACCTCTAAAGATAATAACCAAAACGCAAATAAAATGTTGAACAGAGCAGAACAGAAGATAGTGCTGAGGAGACCCGTCCTGGGCCCTGTGCTGACTCTGAGCAGAGAAGGCCCTCTGAAGACACAAAAATGAAGAAAGTAGTGAATACAGATCTGCTTCCTCTGAGGCAAGCCCGGTCACTCAGCCGTGAGGATGTCTAATTATGACAGTTGCTTCATTCCTGGACACTCCAAGGATGTTGGGTTTGGACTTGTTTGTCAAGGTTGACCAAACTGAAGGACCTCTGTCCACAGTACCCAGAATATCTTCTGGCGATAGAATCAGAATAGGAAGGCTTGAGGCAAGGACCTCAAGAAGTCTCACCATGTCCTCGTGACCTCTGTCATTACGCCTAGGGTCCCATCTTCTAGTGTGGTTTAGCATCCCTTACCCAAAGCGTTTAGGACAAGAAGTGTTCTTCATTCGCTACCTTCTCCGTTTTAAATATTTGTGCACGAAAAATGAGATCTTAAGAACGGGACCCAAACGTGTATCTGAGCCTCACCGAATGATGGAGAAAGTCATCTTCGTTTTATGTAATAACTTTTAGTGAACCTACCTTGTGACTCCAGTCCTACCATGTGAGGCCAGGTGTGGAATTTCTCACGTGTGTCCTGCGGCTGCTCACAGACTTGGGGATTTGTGGAACGTTTTGTGTTTGGAATTTGCAGGTTTGTGGCGCTGAGCCTGCCCCAACCCTGATGAGCCATCTACATGTCTTCGTCTTATGTGTGTAAGCCGGGGTGGGGGGCCGGACGCATCCAACTCTCTCACACTGAGAATGTCAGGATTGTGTGTGTAGAAAAAGCATCTCCACTTAATCCTCACCCTTGGAATGTGTTTTTTTAAGGCGATATGTGTCGAATTCTAGAAGTGCCTTCTATTCTAAGCAGTCAGTTGCTGTTTGCAGACCTTAAAATCAGTGGCCATCCATCCTCACAGAAGATGGAGATCCAGCACGGAAGCATCTCGCCACTTCTCAGCCAGGATAGTGTCCTGCATAGAGTGCTTAATAGCCTAGAGGCATGCTCAACCTGCAGACCACAGGAGACCCCTAGACCTTTGAAGGTGGTTGATACAAAATTATGAACTTACCTTAAACATCGTCAGATTTATTTTGAGGAAGAAACACTGTGTGGAAAAAAAAATCTCATTGAGCAGTTCTGAAGTGTGACCTTTCTGAAGTGTGAACTTTGTAGGTAACAATGCTGTGTCACAATGTCAAACCAGTTGGACAGACCTACAAATTTACATCATGTTTCTATGTAGATTTTGAGATAATGAGAGAAAGAGAGTCATAAAAGAATGAACTGTTAGTATTTTGTAAAAAGAAGAAGAGGAGGAGGAGGAGGAGGAGGAGGAGGAGGAGGAGGAGGAGGAGGAGGAGGAGGAAGGAGACCAATTAGGAAGGAAGAAAGGGCAGATACTATTCAGCCATTAGAAACAATGAATTCATGAAATTCTTAGGCAAATGGATGGAGCTGGAGAACATCATACTAAGTGAGGTAACCCAGTCTCAAAAGATCAATCATGGTATGTACTCACTAATAAGTGGATATTAGCCTGGAAAACTGGAATACCACACATCAAATGAGGTACAAGAAGAACGGAGGAGTGGCCTGGTTCTGGAAAGACTCAGTGTAGCAGTATAAGGCAAAACCAGAACAGAGAAGTGGGAAGGGGTGGGTGGGAGAACAGGGGGAGGGAAGGTGGCTTATGTGACTTTCGGGGAGTGGGGGACCAGAAAAGGGGAAATCATTTGAAATGTAAATAAAAAATATATCGAATAAAAAAAAGAAAGAAAGAAAAAAAAATGCCAGTGAGCACCACTGCTCAGTAGTGGGGCATGGCGCCCCCTAGTGGTTTAGTGAAAACCCAGCAGGATCCACTACCACTTTGTGGAAGAAGGCATTTCAGAGAACTAGAAGAACAGAGAAAGAACTCAGCCCCTCTAATTGGCGTCTTGCATCTTAAACACTCCCACATTTAGGATAATGCCTAGAATGGTAGCAACAAGGGAGCCGTGGCCAGGAAGATCTCTTGAATCCAGACTACATAGCAACATCCTCTTCTGTTAAAAACTATTATTCTAGGTGGAGAGACGGCTCAGTGGTTAAAGGCATTGCCACCAAGCCTGACAACCTGAGTCAGAGTCTCCAAGAGCCACAGTGCTGTTGTTGGATTGCCACATGCATGCTGACAGCCCGTGTCGATTAATAATAATAATAATAATAATAATAATAATAATAATAAAATGTCTTAGTTATAAAATTTTTAAATATAAGCAATTAGGATGATGGCCCGAGATTTGCATCAGTTTGGTCTTGGACACTCCAGCATCTTTATTAATTGCTCCATCCTTATTTTATCAGAGCTAATCTCTTTATCAGTGAATGCTTTTTCAGAATGAGTTTGAATTTGTCAGCGGTGATATATTATGCCGAGAGATAGAGCTAAGTGGGAGAGAACTTACTCGCTGGTGCTGGGTCTGATCCTCGGTCCTAAAAATAAATACATACAGTTGGTATCTCTTTTTAGTTCATTAGCAGACGCTCAGCCGGGTTAGTGCTAGGGGCTGAAGGGCCAGCCAGCCTCTATCAGATAAGTAGCATCAATAAATCCTTGTGCCTCTGAGAACCATTCCAGCCTTCATAGGAGCTTGCTGGTTTTGCATACCGCAGTCATGTGCTCAGGCAGTTTTCTGTTTGCCTGTTGCTAAAGACTCATCCTGAATGTGTTTGACATTTTACTTGGCTTCGAAAGGACTTTCGTGCCCCCTGTGTTTTCTTCCCTCGAGCTGCCTTGAGCTAATTAACCTATTCCCTCGCTGTCTGGGACTAGGACTGTATGCAAATGATCTCATTTCCTATGCTGACATATCACTCTTGCATGAACATCCCTGATGAAATCCTGCGGCGTTTTATGGGGCAGTGCACCTGTGCCGCCAGCAGGGGGCGCATGGAACGGTTCTCTGAGTAGACCTCAGCAATGATTAAATGATCATGTTCCCTTACCAGCTGGTATGAGAAAGCCGGAGCTGGACTAGAAAGCTCTTTGCGGAGGAACAAGGTTCAAGTCCCAAGCACTCCACTTCCTAGGGATCTGATTCCCTCTTATGACTTCTGTGGGCGACAGGCACACATGTAGTATACACGTGCATTTGGGGGAAACACTCCTACAGATAAAATAAAATAACTAAGTCTTTTTAAAGTGAGAGCTTACCAATTCTCTTTCTTAAGACTGATTCTCAGAGTCTAGAGATAAAAGATTGACACTAATATTTTTTTCAGATAGCAAAAAGTAACTTTGGGGATTTGATTTTGGTCTGTCCTTCCAATGGGTTTATAAACCCTGCATCTAAATGATGCAGCATCCTCCTAATAGAGAGAGACCTACAGAATAAAGCTATTTAAAACACAATTCCATACCCACTTTCGGTTTTTCTACATCTTGAGGTACATGGTATTTTTAATTTTGTCAGCATGCGTAACTTAAGTCTTTTGACTTCTTCCGGTTCCCATGTTTAGTGGCTGCCCGGTCAGTATGAAGGGCCCTTTCCTTATTGAAATAACTCTGGTGTTCAGACACTGAATGTCTAAACCTCCACTTTCCTGTATACATTTGCATTCTCAGGTTCTATCTGCCTGATCAAACTCAGGAGGGGAGAGGGCGGTTTCTTGGGTCATTTTTCACTTCACTCCAGTATTTCTTGGTGATGTTGAAACAAAACAAACATGAGTTATTAAACCATCCTCACCCTGCCCTGGGGGTGGAAAGCGGAAAGTGGGGTCTGGAGAGTAAAGCACTTACCACACAATCATGGGGACGTGATCCTGTGCCTCCAAAACCTATGCAAAAGCTGAACAGTAGACCACGTATCCGTGACCCCAGCAGGCCTCGGACGGGATGGATCCTGGACAAAAGAGAATCCTTGGAAGCTCACAGGCCAGCTGGCCTGGTTTATGAAATATGGATGTGCCCCTCCCTGTCTCAAGCAAGGTGGAAGGTGAGACCCAACCCCTAAGGTTGTCCTTCGACCTCAGTGTGCACACTGTGACATGCTAATACGCACACAGGACACACGCACACGCTCACATGCGTGCACATACACACACACACACACACACACACACACACGCTCTATAAACTGGATGAGAGCAGTTTGGAGCTGTGTGATGCAGGGATGAGTGGTTGAGCAAAGGGTTGTGTTGCCCTGTGGGTCCTGCTGTTGACTCAACATGGACACAGCTTGGATTGTTGAAGACTGAGAGCTTACAGTTGGAGTTTGGTTCTGTTTGGTAAGGGCTTAGAGTTTTCGTTTGGATTTGGTTTTGTTGTTTCTTTGTTTGCTTTCTTTGTTTGCCTGCTTGCTCACTTTATCTCCTCCTTTAGACGGGGGTCTTTCCTTGTAGCTCAAGCTGGTCTGGAACTTACTGTAAAGCCCAGGAAGGCCTGCAAAGTCCCAATTCTCCTGCCCCAGACTCGCATGGGCTGAGATTACAGACACTCATGACCACACCCAGTTTGGGGGGGGTGTCTGTTTTAAAGTCAGATCATAGGAAAAGAGAGGGAAAAGCAGCTCCTCAAATCAGAGCCTTTGATGGTGCTTCCCTCTGCAGCCTCTCCCGGTGGGAGTGTCTCCTGCTGCTGCCTGCTTCACGCTGGCCTTCCCGGCGGTCTGCCGCTTGCCAGGTAGACATTGTTCACACAAGGGTGGTGACTCAGAATTCAAAGTCTCCACGAGACTGAGACAGGAATTGTTCCATAAGAGTTCCTGGCATCGGTACGTGGCTGGGTTTGGACATGTGGTTGTGATTTCTCTGGCAGATATTTCCTCTCTGGGAGCTGGTAAGATGGCTCAGTGGTTAAGAGCATTGATTGTTCTTCCAGAGGTCCTGAGTTCAATTCCCAGCAACCACATGGGGACTCCGAACCATTTGTGATGGGATCTGATGCCCTCTTCTGGTGTGTCTGAAGACATCTACAGTGTACCCATATATATATATATATATATATATATATATATATATATATATATATATATAGTCTCCTGCTCATAGAGAGCTGGCCCCTGCAGGGGAGAGGAGGAGGAGATATGGGGAGAGAATATTCAGAGACAAACTTGGAAGAGAAGGCACGTGGGTGAAGCAAGTGCCTAACTTTTATTAAGGAAACTTTCAAAGCCTTGGTTCTATTTCACTTATACATTCATGATCTTATTTATGCTCTATTTTTTTTGAGACTGCATTTTATATTGTAGCACAAGTAAGCCTAAAGTTTCTGGTCATTCTCCTACCCCAGCCTTCAAAGTGATGGGATTACATGAGTCACCATGGCAGGATTCATCGTCCATATTGTGTTTTGTTTATTAAAAAAAATTTGAATAGTTTTTGTCACTGTCTCAAAGTTGTCTTAGTGCTTCCTTATAAGTGACTGTACATGGAATTCCCTTGAGACTTATAGTGAGAAGAATTATTTGGGGATTCTGCTGCTGAGTGGGGTACATGAGTGTATCGTGGGAGGCACTGTTAGAATAGGGGGCACTACCATAGATTCAGTATAGCCCTGAAGCCAGGTGAAATCTCAAGTGTATTGGTCTGGCACCGACTCTGAAGACATAACCCAAAGACTCACTGGGCATCTCGGTTCGAAACTTGCTCCATCCCAGAGCCCTGGGCTCTGGGCTCTCATTTGACTGAAATAAACTTACTCAGGTAAAGAAGTGACGTGGAATGGCGCCAACCTTTCTGTAAAAACAACTTACAGAAATGCAGCATCTACTAGAAAAAGTGTAGGGGTGCGGGAGTTGTGATCCCAGCCCTTGGGACGCTGAGGCAGGAGGAGCATGAATTCAAGGCTAGCCCCTCATGACACAGCCAATTTGAGGCTAGCCTGAGCAACAAGAGATGCTGTAAGGAAAGAAACGTGACTCTTCAGCCTCCAAAAACAGAAGAAGGGGTGGAGGGGGAGAGAAGAGGCAGAGAAATATTTGAGTTGCCAAATTGCCTACTCTATTTCATTTAAAAAGTACATCTAGGCTGGAGAGGTGGCTGGTGGTCAAGACAGCCACTTACTGCTCTTGTAGGGGACCCAAGTTCGGACCCAGCACCCACATGGTATTTCGTAGCTGCCTATAACTACAGTGTCAAGAGACCCAATGCTCTTTTGTAGTCTTTGTAGGCACTGGTGTGCATAAACTCTCTCTCTCTCACACACACACACACACACACACACACACACACATACACAAATTGTAAACAAGTAAGCAAATGTTTAAGAAAAGTACACCTTTAAACTTAGTCACTATCTTGATTCCTACTGGTTCTTTAGACCAGGTAATATTTTATCTATTTTAACACTTGGGCCATAATCTGGTTTTGGAATTCCAACTGAGAGGGTATTGGTCTGGCATTGAATCTGAAGACATAACCCAAAGACTCACTGGGCATCTCAGTTTGAAACTTGCTCCATCACAGAGCCCTGGGCTCTTGAGATCTCATTTGACTGAGATCTCTTAGTCTTGTTGTTAATGTTGTTTTTGTTGGTTGGTGAGTTGATTGGTTGGTTTGGCTTGGTGGGGTTTCTCCCCTAGAGCTAATGTTTTCATTTCCCCCCCCCCCTGTCTTCTCTCTTTCCTGTTCCCATCCCCCACTCCTGATCTCTCCTCCTTCTCAGAATCCGGAGCTGCTACTGCCAGCCTAGAGAACCCACGGGGAGATGATTCCTCATGAAGGGCCTGGATCCCCTACAGAAATCCAATGTGACTCTCTGTTTATCAGACTAAAACCAGAGCCAGCCAGACAGTGAGGCAGCCACCGTGGAGGGGGGACGGCGAAAAATGAAATCCAACCAAGAACGGAGCAATGAATGCCTGCCTCCCAAGAAACGAGAGATCCCCGCCACCAGCCGGCCCTCTGAGGAGAAGGCCACTGCTCTGCCCAGCGACAACCACTGCGTGGAGGGCGTGGCGTGGCTCCCCAGCACCCCTGGCAGCCGTGGCCATGGGAGTGGGCGGCATGGGCCAGCAGGGACTTCCGGGGAGCATGGTTTACAAGGAATGGGTTTACATAAAGCACTGTCCGCAGGGCTGGATTACTCCCCACCCAGTGCCCCCAGGTCAGTCCCCACAGCCAACACGCTGCCCACCGTGTACCCTCCTCCTCAGTCAGGGACCCCGGTGTCTCCTGTGCAGTACGCCCACCTCTCGCATACCTTCCAGTTCATTGGGTCCTCCCAATACAGTGGGCCTTACGCGGGCTTTATCCCTTCCCAGCTGATCTCCCCGTCTGGCAACCCAGTCACCAGTGCGGTGGCCTCCGCTGCAGGGGCCACCACTCCCTCACAGCGCTCCCAGCTGGAGGCCTATTCCACCCTGCTGGCCAACATGGGCAGTCTGAGCCAGGCACCAGGACATAAGGTCGAGCCCGCTCCACAGCAGCATCTCAGCAGGGCAGCGGGATTAGTCAACCCGGGGTCCCCTCCACCCACCCAGCAGAACCAGTACATTCATATTTCCAGCTCTCCACAGAGCTCCGGGCGGGCAGCATCTCCTCCACCCATCCCGGTCCACCTCCATCCCCATCAGACGATGATCCCGCACACGCTCACCCTGGGGCCTTCATCCCAGGTGGTTGTACAGTACAGTGACGCCGCCGCCGCCGCCGCCGGAGGCCACTTTGTTCCTCGAGAGTCCACCAAAAAAGCAGAGAGCAGCAGGTTGCAGCAGGCTATGCAAGCCAAGGAGGTCCTGAATGGAGAGATGGAGAAGAACCGGAGGTACGGGCCGTCATCGTCTGTGGAGCTGAGCCTGGGAAAGGCAAGCAACAAGTCAGTGCCTCATCCCTACGAGTCCAGGCACGTGGTGGTCCACCCAAGCCCAGCAGACTACAGCAATCGCGATACCTCCGGGGTCCGTGGATCTGTGATGGTCCTGCCCAATAGCAGCACGTCCTCAGTCGACCTGGAGGCACAGCAGGCCACGCATCGAGAGGCCTCCCCGTCCACCCTCAATGACAAGAGCGGCCTGCACCTAGGGAAACCCGGCCACAGGTCCTATGCGCTGTCCCCCCACACGGTCATCCAGACCACACACAGTGCATCAGAGCCTCTCCCGGTGGGCCTCCCCGCCACGGCCTTCTACGCTGGTACTCAACCTCCTGTCATCGGCTACCTGAGCGGCCAGCAGCAAGCAATCACCTACGCTGGCGGCCTGCCGCAGCACCTGGTGATCCCGGGTACCCAGCCCCTGCTCATCCCAGTCGGCAGCCCTGACATGGACACACCCGGGGCAGCCTCGGCCATAGTGACGTCATCACCCCAGTTCGCTGCAGTACCTCACACGTTTGTCACCACCGCCCTGCCCAAGAGCGAGAACTTCAACCCGGAGGCTCTGGTCACCCAGGCTGCCTACCCAGCCATGGTGCAGGCCCAGATCCACCTGCCGGTGGTGCAGTCCGTGGCATCCCCCGCCACGGCGTCACCCACGCTGCCGCCCTATTTCATGAAAGGCTCCATCATCCAGCTGGCCAACGGGGAGCTGAAGAAGGTGGAGGACCTGAAGACGGAGGATTTCATCCAGAGTGCGGAGATTAGCAATGACCTCAAGATCGACTCCAGTACTGTGGAGAGAATCGAGGACAGCCGCAGCCCGGGTGTGGCCGTGATACAATTTGCTGTTGGTGAACACCGAGCCCAGGTAACTTACCCTCGCCAGGGTCATCCATCCCCATCTCTTGGCAAGGTGACTGCATTTGGCAGGTAGGGTTCCCATTGTCACTGGGGATCAAGGTTGGGGGCGGGGGTGGATGTGGAAGAGGAGAGAGACACCCTTCGGTGCTAAAGAAGATTCCTTAAGAGAGAGACACCACAGATAGTATGCTTGGCAGGTACTAAAGATGTGTCAGGGGCTCTTGTTATAGGTTTGGAGTCATAGGAAGAGGGGGGTAGGGGTAGTTTAATACCACATGACCTAGATTACGTGCCAAAAGTCACAAAGTAGGAAAATAGACACCCAGTATGTCTTCAGCTGCACGGGATCTAACCGATGCCCGTGAATCTCTGATCCTCCCGCCTCCATCCCCAGAGTTGTGGGATTACAGGCATGTATCACCATGCCTAGCTTATTTGGTTTTGGGAATCAAGCCCAGGATTATGCCTGCTAGGCAAGGACTCTGCTAATTGAGCCTCCTTTCCAGAATCTTCAATCATCTCCCGGCGTTCATCCATAGCCTACTTACATGAAACAGGCACTTTACTGACCACACTTCTGAGAGTCAGCCAGGCTTGTCCCCACCCCCACCCCCACCCCTGCCATGGGCAAATCCCCCAAAAGACCAGATGTGGGATCTTGGTCAAGGTCACAGGCCCTGCTTCCCTGAAGCCTTTTAACCTAGAATGTTCTTTATGGATAAATGCCACAGTCCTTCAGTATTTGATAAGACCAGGAAAGTTTTCTGGAAAGTTCTGATTCTGAGGAGAAGATGGTGGCATGCCTGTTTAGAGCATGTAAGGCTATTGTTTACTTCTCGCTCGAAATGATGTCAGCACAATGGACTCTCATGCCCTAATCGAATCATGGAAATACATCAAGATGTGTTCTCCTTCAGTTTTAGTCCTTAGCATTCGATTCTGACCAGAGGCAATCAAGCAAAGCATTGATTTACTTGTTTCAATGCTGGGAATTGAACCCAGCAATCTTTCTGTTTGCCCCTGCTCAGAACTCCTCAAAATGAATATGCAAACCTTGAAGAGATTGGCTTCCCTGTGAGGTCAGCCTCCTGCTCCCCCCTATATACACAAACACACCATTGCCTGACAGCAGGGGTCGTAGCTGCGTGATGGACAGATTATCTGGGTCTCTCCCGTGATGGAAAGTGCCATTGCAAAGCTAGACCAGAGGCCTGTGGTCTGCTAATGAGACTTCTTGGGTTTTGGGCCATGGAAATAAAAGAACAAGGCTCAGACCCAAGCAGTGATTTGTGGCTTTATTTTAGAAGCCGATCAGAGATCGGCTGACATCATCGCAGCTGAACTGCTCCACAAGCAGCACTTACACAGGCAGCAGGCTTGGAATCGCAGAGCTAGAAGGAGACAAAGGGAGCAAGGGGGAGCCTGGTAAGGGAGGCAGAATGACGGCAGACTTCATTGATCTTGCAACGCCTGCCCTCCGTCTCCAGTATCTCTCGAAAGACCTTTCTCCATAGCCTGATGTCCTGGTCTCGGCAATTGGTTAGATACAGCCCACAGCCGCGCCCACAGGGAAATAGAGAAACCAGCAAATTGTTGGACTTCCGGAGCGAAATCCCATTAGGATCAGTTAGGGAACTTGTAGAAGAAAGATGGTTTCTCTCAGATAGAAATAGCTTTGTGATCCTGGACATAAATCCTGCAGGAGCAGAAATCTGCAAGGACCGTTGGCTGCAGACAACCTCCAAGGTCCTTCCCTGAGAACACTGAGGGGTGGTGAGGAGAGCTAGAAGACCAGATATGCATTTATGTGGAGCAAGAAACTTTCCAATGTCCACCACCCCTAACTGCCCCTCCCCCAGCTGATGCTCTCTCTCCTCTAAAACAGGCTAACCTAAGGGTGCTGTTTAAAGACAGTCTTCTCCGCCTGTAGATTTTTGTTTTGTTTTTCACTGTTGTTTTCAGTTTTTCAATTTAGTGTGTCTGTCTGGCTATGTGTGCATATGTGTGTGCGTTTAGTGTCTGTGTGTCTATCTATATGGTATGTGTATATGTACATGTCTATGGTATATGTGTATGTCTATGGTGTATGTGTGTATATGTGTGTGTGTCTATCTGTCTGTCTATGGAGTGTGTCTTAGTTAGTGTTTTACTGCTGTGAACAGACACCCTAACCAATGCAAGTTTTATAAAAGAACATTTAATTGGGGCTGGCTTATAGGCTCAGAGGTTCAGTCCATTATCATCAAGGCAGGAGCATGGCAGCATCCAGGCAGATATGGGGCAGGAGGAGCTGAGAGTTCTACATCTTCATCTGAAGGCTGCTAGTAGAAGACTGACTTCCAGGCAACTAGGGTGAGGATCTTAAGCCCACACCCACAGTGACACACCTACTTCAACAAGGCCACACCTCCTAATAGGGTTACTCCCTGAACTAATCATATATGAACCATCACAGAGTGTGTGTGTGTGTGTATATACACACACACACATACATATATATATGATATACATGTGTCTGTCTATGAGATATATGTATGTGTGTATGTGTGTCTGTCTGCCTATAGAGTTTATGTGTGTGTGTGTATGTCTATCTGTCTATAGTGTGTATGTGTATGTCTATGGTATGGGTGTGTGAATCTAGTTCCTTGTACATCACCAGACAAGAGCTGTACTGTTTAAGGTTTCTCCCCTTCACCTTCCCCAGCTGTTTGTTTGCTTGTTTTTGTTTTAAACCTTCGATTTCTTGTCTTCCAGAACAAAGTTGGTTGTTTTCATTTGCTTCAGTAATCAAAAGTTACAAGTATATTCAGGGGAGAGCTTAGTGGCAGCCAGCTAATCAGACTCGGATATTGTAGGAAAAGAAGTAGGTGTCTATGTTGGTGACACTGTGTGTGTGTGTGTGTGTGTGTGTGTGTGAGAGAGAGAGAGAGAGAGAGAGACAGAGAGACAGAGAAAGAGGGGAAGGGAGGGAAGGAGAGAGGGAGGGAGGGAGGGGTAGGGGAGGGGAGAATTATATGTATAAGAGTGTGGGCGCAAAAGCCAGTAGACCCCATAAGGAAGCCAGAGAAGGATGCTGGCTGCCTTCCTCTACCTCTCTACCTCCCTGCCTTACTACCTTCTGATGAGGACTTTTTCCTTTAGTCTTGGCTGGCTGACAAGCAAGTCCTGGAAATGTATGCTCTCCACTGCTGGATATCCAAGCATACACAACCTGCCGCACACCGCCACCCGTCCTCCCCCCTACCCCCCGGACTTTTACTTGGGTGTTAGGGATTCAAACTCAAGCCCTCTTGTTTGCATGGTAAATACCCTTACCCACAGAGCCATGTCCCCATGCCCTTGGCCACTGCCGTTTTTAAGGAGCTGAATCCTAACTTCTCTTGTGGAGAGATGCCACCAGTGTTGACTCTGTCTGGCATTCATGATGAGGTAACAACAGTATAAGAGGAACATGCTTTTTGGGTTCATCATCCACCATTTCTGCAGCTTTGTTACAAAGTATTACAGCCTTGAAGAACAGCGCTACACTGTTACATCCTTGACATCCTTGACGAACAGTGCTATGGGGAAGGCTATAAGCATCGGTCCCTATCACTGTGTTTGCCAAAGAAAGCAGGCCTCTTTCCTCTCAAGGTGATCAAGTAGTGCATCCCACAAAGGCAGGGACAATGTTCCTGCTCCTGCAGTGCCTTGGTTCAGCCCCACAGGACTTCAGAGTTCTTTCCGTGGGTTTGTCCCCAAATATAACCCACTTCCTGTTCTCCAAGTATTGAGCCGTGAACCTCTGGCATGGCTCCGTTATGGGATTCAGAGTCAAAAAGGAAAAGGAAAAGAAAAAGGAATTTGCATTATGGTTTTGCTGGGTCGGAAGCAAGTGATGAATGAGCTGGGGAAATGCATTTGTAGATACTTCAAGCCCAAAATGTCTCAGTCTCACTCTGCCCCTCCTACCCGGCAGCCCTAGCTCCTGGCACACGGTTCACCATTCTGTAAGCAACGTTGACCCTGAAAGGGAAGAGGTTTGCTTCTGAAGAGAGAATGCACCTTTGTGTGCTCCGAAAATAATTTACAGAGAGAAAAGAAGTCTTTTCCACACTAGTCAGAAAGATGGCTCCCTCAGTGAACCCAGCCGGCCACCTAAGCCTGCCTCTCTCCTTGTCGTCTGTCCCTGTGCTGAGGAAGGCCATTGCTCCCACTTCTGCTAGGCAGTGTAAGTGGGCACGCTAGCTTGCATGAGAATGGGTATCCAGCCATCAGGAGCCGGACATGAGTAAGGACCGGAAGTTCACCCCTTCAGAGCAGCATGAACCCACCATGTACAAATAGACGGCCTGTAAGAAATTGGCCGCTGAAGCTGGAGAGAGGGCTCAGCGGTTAAGAGAATTGACTGCTCTTCCAGAGATCCTGAGTTCACTTCCCAGCAACCACATGGTGGCTCACAACCATCTGTAATGAGATGGGATGCCCTCTTCTGGTGTGTCTGAAGAGTGTGACAGTGTACTCACCATGTATAAAATAAATAAATAAATCTTTAAAAAGAAAAAAAGAAAAGAAAAGAAATCGGCAGCTGTGTCACCACTGGGAAAGCCCCTGTCTAAAAGCACACCACTGGCTGCCTTTCGCTTCTGTCCTTCAGTGCCTTATTGTGGGCAGCGGGCTGTGCATCTCTGTTCCTGGGCTCCTAGACATCCGCCTTTCTGAAGAGCACCCAGGATGCACATAGCAGCGCCTTTGTAAAGTGTGCTGTCGTAAAGTGCTCCGGCCCACCGCTTCCCTCTGGCTCTGTGTTATTGTGACTGTCTGTCACTTCCCAGGTCCTCCTGAGGTGACTGCTTCTCTTGCTTCCTTGGCGGCTCCTTAATAGTCACTGCTACTCCCTTCTCCCGGTGCGGGCAGGTGCACACGCTCCTGTGGCCAGCTATGATGGGGTGCTCGCTCTGTGTGGACTGATGGCCTTTCTTTCATTCCACTATTTCTCGGTTGGACTGCTGTGGACTGTGAGTCACTGGTGGCGATGTTTTAATGGATTAGCTGGATCCTAAAAATAGTCCAGGCACTCATGCAAGCAGTAAATAAGAAGAGTCAGTCCCTTAGCTACTAAGAGAATCAAGTTCAACAGTATCTACTGTTCAGGCTGCTAGAAACAAAACCAAATTCATCAGAACATAAATGGCCAGCGGGCCGAGGAAGGCCGTGTGCTTGGTCTGTGGACCAGTTGTAAACGACACCTTACTTTCTCTCAGTCCTGATGTCAAAAGGCTCCCTCTAGGAAACTGCATCAAACCATTGTTGTTTGTAGGTGCCTTTTGACCCCATAGGTGGCACAGGACTGTCGTCCTCGCTACCTGGGCAGGAGGATGACTCAAGCCAGGAAGTTTGAGAGGAGCCTGGGCATCCTAGCCATCAAAACAGAAGAAAATCTGTTTCTCTGCAACGTTCGGGAGATGTGAGTGTCCCCAGCTTGATGGTCTTATTCTTGATGGCTGGTTGCTTCAGACCATGGTCTTTATGGCTTGGCTCTGTTTCACTTTGTCTTAAGGAGTCACCCAGCCTGACCTTAAACTCTTGGCAGTCCCCCTGCCTCAGACTCCTGAGAGCTGAGATCATAATTGGATCTCTGAGGCTCACTGGCTAGCCAGCCTAACCTACTCTAGATCTATATCAAAGACCCTGTCTCAAAGGTAGGTAGGTAGATAGATGGCTGGCTGGCTGGATGGATGGATAGATGGACGGACGGACAAACGGTGAATAGAGCCTAAGGAATAGCCAAGGTTATTCTCTGGATTCTGTATGCACATAGACGTTCCCTCCCCCTCCCCTCACTTTATTAAATCTTATACTGGGCTCAGTAGAAAAAGACACTTGCCACCAAGCCTGACAGGGTGAGTTTGATCCCAGAACTACCATGGTAAAAGGAAAGGGCCAACTCCCACAAGTTGTCCTCTGACTTCTTCACAAAGTTCTCTCTTCTCTCTCTCTCTCTCTCTCTCTCTCTCTCTCTCTCTCTCTCTCTCTCTCTCTCTCTGTCTGTCTCTCCCCCTCTCTCTCTGTCTCTCCCTCTCCCCCACCTCTTTCACACTCTCTCTCTCTCTCTCTCTCTCTCTCCCTCTCTCTCTGTCTCTCCCTCTCCCCCACCTCTTTCACTCTCTCTCTCTCTCTCTCTCTCTCTCTCTCTCTCTCTCTCTCTCTCACTCACACACACACACACACACACACACACACACACGATATACAAATTGTTATAAAAATAAATTTTAGAAATTCTTTTGATTTCTAGCTGGTCAGTAGTGGCACAGGCCTTTATTTTATTTGATCTTAGCATTTGGGAGGCAGAGGCAGGCAGATCTTTGTAAGTATGAAGCCAGCCTGGCCTACAGAGTGTGTTCTAGGACAGCCAAAACTATACAGAGAAACTCTGTCTTGAAAAGCCAATGTATACATTTTATCTTTACTTTAATTATGTGTATATGTGTATGTCTTAAGTGTGAGTTTGGACATATGAGTAGTGTCCACAGAAGCCAGATGGGGCACCGGATGTCCCTGGAACTAGAGTTATAGCTGACACAGGTGCTAGGAATCTAACTCAGGCCCTCTAGAAGAGTAACAATGCATGCTTTTAACCTTTTAGTCAATTCTTCAGCCCCTAATTAAAATATTAAACCAGCCAGGCAGTGGTGCCACATCCCTTTAATGCCAGCACTCTGGAGACAGAGGCAGGTGAATTTCTGAATTGGAGCCAGCCTGGTCTACAGAGTGAGTTCTAGGACAGCCAATGCTACACAGAGAAACCCTGTCAAACAAACAAACAAACAAACCAAAACCTTTACATTGTGTGTTAAATTTATTATAACTGAGCCAGTATCAATAGGCTATAATTGACTACAGTCTATAGTTTGGATTAGAGTTTACTCTGATTTGTGCCTTCTGAGAGTTTTAATAAATGCAGTGGTCCCTGTAGCCAGTCTTATAGTACCATCCTGAATAGTTTTACCGCTCTAAAAATCCTTTATAGTTTTCCTGTTTACCCCTCTCCCAATGTCTCACCTCAGAGCATGGAGATCTACTAATCTTCACTGTTTCTAGTTTTGCCCCCTTCCAGAGTGATCTATAGTTGAGAGCACGGAGGATGCCACTTGTCACTTGACAACATGCATCTGAGGTTTTCCTCCATGTGTTGCTGAAGCTTTGTTGGCTCTTACTTTTTGTTTCAATACAAAATTGAGACCTTTTCTTTTATCGTTGTCTTTGGTGACTTGTTTTGTATTTTTTTAAGTATGGTATCATTGGGCAGCCTAGGCTGTGAACCTCTCGCTGTGGCTTCCAATAGTTAGTGTTGCACGCATGGGCTAACTACAACTGATACTGAGTGTGGTGTTGTGTGTGTGTGTGTGTGTGTGTGTGTCCAGGACCTCATACATGTTCAGCAAGCGCTCTGTCACCAAGATACCTTTCTAACCTATAATGTTAAGTCACGTGGGAATAGAAACAATGCAACCCATCCAGTGCAGAACCTCACAGCATCAGCTGTGTGGTCATTGATTGGGCAGTGTCCATCATAGCCAAACATGGCCTTCCTGATGGGATCCTCCCATTGGAAAGTCCTGGAGCCCTGCCCTGCCCTGTGATTTATGGTTTGTGTTTGATGTTATCCTAATGCAAGGATGTGGGTTATCTGAGCAGCCCCAAAAGGCTTCCACAAAAGGCTAAGTCACGTGGCTAGATGCTTTAAATAGAATGCGCCCAGATCCTTTCACACTTTACTGAGGCGCTTGAAGGGTTTTATTAGTGATTTTTAAACACTGACATCAGTAGCTAACTCTCAGCCCCTTCAGCCTCACTGTGGAGTTCTCTGCTTTGCTTCGTGCTGAGGGCATAGTCCTGCAGATCCTTCTCAGAGGAAAAGAAGAGGTGAGAGAGGATTTTGTCGTTTCACTCGGGACAGTCAGGAACTCCAGGCTCAGTAATCTGATCCAAAGCAAGACTTACTCACTGAAGGCAGCTTCGGGGAAGCTGATGGCTTCTAGCTC
This sequence comes from Apodemus sylvaticus, assembly GCF_947179515.1. Taxonomy (NCBI): domain Eukaryota; kingdom Metazoa; phylum Chordata; class Mammalia; order Rodentia; family Muridae; genus Apodemus; species Apodemus sylvaticus. The sequence continues at coordinate 21,384,652 of NC_067485.1, forward strand.
CAGGAGGAGCTAGAGGAGGAGATGGTGCTAACTTGGGGTGAGAGAGGAACACTTGGTAAAGCAGACACTCTTCCCATTTGTGAAAACAGGGAGTTTCAGGAAGGAAGAAGAGATGCGTTTAAACAACAGACGTTCTCTTTCCTCCTGCCCTGCTTTTGGTGAAATGTCCATATGTGTGTGTGGATGCAGTGCTAATCTAAGATTGAAATATGCAATCAAACAGCAGATCTATCTATGTGTGTATAGTGTTTAGATACAGTCTTGTTGACTAACTCATTACCGGGATTTTATGGTGTTTCTCACATTGAAGAGCTAAGTGCTATGTGAAAAGCTGATCCTTAACTGTGATATAAATGCACAGTTATGAGCCAGGAAGTGAGGCCTTGCTGCCTCCATGTCTGGCTTTCTCTCCATCCAGAAGGACAAGTGGTTTCTCCATTGTCTTCAGCAGTGCCCTCTGCTGGTCATCTCTACCACTGCAGTGTTTTCCACTTAGAAGTCAAACCATCTCTTGGAATTTTACTGAGTATCTCTTATATCTGAAAGCATCCTCGACTCTGGGGATAGCAATGTGCGCTTACAGAATACTTGGGAAACTCTGGGAGTAAAGTACAAAGATAGTGCATCAAAATACAAGCATTCTGTGGAAAATGCAATGTTTATAAGAAAGAAGTTAGTGAAGGATGGGTCACTGTATGAAACAGGATGTCAGGAAGGCTCTGTCTGAAGTGCACAGACTGCACAGGAGGCAAGTGTCTTTAGAGTTAAAGAAACACACACACACACACACACATATGTTCCTGTGTGTAGTGAGGAGCCGTGGCAGGTGAGTCCTGTAAAACTTGTTCTGGTGACATTTTTCTCCAAGTGACATGCTTGGCCAAAACTGAGGTGGTGAACATCATGAGAAACTGTCTAGACGTTATGGAAGAGAATCCAGTAATGCTTGTCTGTGATTTGGATGTGGGTATTGGAAAGAAGGAAGAGAAGATATTGTGATTTCCAGGGTTTGGAGCTGAACGATGGGAACAACAGGGAAAGGGTGGGAACAAGGGAGCCACTGTCAGGAGGTCTGTCTCTCTCAGAGACATCTGAATGGCTTGTATTGAGATAATAGGTAGCCAATATCTAACCTATAAAGCCCTAGGAAGCTACTGGTCTACAGAAGATAAGGACCTCTGTCTTACACAAGTCCCTTTCATGGTTTCTCTTGCTTAGTTGAAACTGCTGTCTATCACAGGAATGTTAAGTCACCTCTTTACCATATTGTAATGTCATGTAGGTAAAATTCAGGAGGGTATAGAAGAAAGGGAAGGTTTTGGGGGGAGGGGTCTGGCATTGAATCTTCGTTCCATTGGCTAATGACTATAATATTAGGAAGACGATTTTACTTGCCCATTTAGAAAGCTAAAACGGCACAATTTGTTTCACTAGCATGCTATAAGCATTCAAAGGTACCTTTGTGAGTCAGAGCCTTTGACAAATAGAAGGCACTCCGAAAGAAAATGTAATAGAATGCCTGTTACCTATTCCTCGACTCTCTCGGACGTGTAAACAATGCTGGTTCATCCTTTGCACACCCAACACATTCCTGTCTACCTTGATTTGGGGGGGAGGGTTCTTTGTTTGTTTGTTTGTAACTCACCTGTGCAGGTGATCATAGCTGCTGTGAATGGGTGGGTACCGTGGCCATGCCATGTCCCAAAGACAGCCAGCACTCCCCCCTCCTTCCAGCTCTTACTCCCTCAGCCCGCCCTCCTCTGGGATGGCCCCAGAGCCTCGGCAGGGGGTTGATACAGATGTCCTATTTAAGGCCAAGCACCCCATAGATATTTCTTCTCAGCATGTTAATGAGTTTAATGAGTCTCCACCTTAACTGCTAGCCACTTCAGAGAGAGCAGAAAATTTTTAGCAGCCTTAATATGATTAAAATACGAGCCGGGCGGTGGCGGTGGTGACGCACACCTTTAATCCCAGCACTTGGGAGGCAGAGGCAGGCAGATTTCTGAGTTCGAGGCCAGCCTGGTCTACAAAGTGAGTTCCAGGACAGCCAGGGCTACACAGAGAAACCCTGTCTCACAAAAACAAAACCATATGTGTGTGTGTGTGTGTGTGTGTGTGTGTGTGTGTATGATTACAATAACCCAGAACAATGAGATTTCCTTCCAAATAACATGGGCTGTGAATTTTTTTTTTCTTTCTAAAACATCCTTCCGTGTTCTACAGATCCAACAAAGAAAGGAAGCTCAGTAATTCAAGAAACCAGCATAGTGGGATGAACCCTGGGGTGGAACATGAGACATTAGCACGCAAAGCAACCTGGTGGCTGGACCATATCTGTCCCCGTAGTGTCTACTCGCAAAAGCCCTCCAATACTGCCCATCCTTCAGGGTCCCAAGGAAGACCTCCGTACTGGTCCAAGCCCTTATAGATGATGCCCTCCTTAAATTCGTTGACCACTTAAGTTCATTAGTTTCAAGTATTATGCTCATCCCCCCTTTAAGGGCAAGGAATCCAGTGGCAAACAGGTCCACACTTTTCTTCACAGAGCTTGGTCTGACCAGAATTTAGCATGACTGTAGCTGGCATTTTGAGTCACCTGCGGAGCCTCACACATGGGCACGTTGTGGTTGCTGGTGATCAGTAGATGATTTTACCAGCCCCCCCCTACAAACCTGATATCTGGTAAAATGTTTTGTATGATGTAAGGACTTCACATTTGTCTCATTAGCTTCAGCCCAGGGTCTGCATATGGTAAGTGCAGCCGTGGCTGTGGTTAGCACACTCGGCTCGGTTCAGAGGATCACTGTAAGGGTGAGAGGCTGGTAAACAAACTCTCTGTTTTTTTTTTTCTTCTCATCCTTCCCATGTGTTTCTGTGTTAAATAAAACACTCCAGGGACCTAGAGAGATAGCTGAGTTAGTGAACTTCTTCCCACACAAACAGGAGGGCTTGAGTTTGCCCAGACCCATGCCAAGTGCACACACTGACTTGTAATCTCTGCACCCGCTGGGGAGGTGGAGATAGAATCCTCAAGGCTTGTTGCCCACCAGCCTCGCCTATGTGATAATCTCCAAGCCATTAAGAGATCCTACTTAAAAAAGGGGGTGGAATAGAGGGATGGCTGCAGTCACAGTGTCCTGTCTAGAAGCTAGCATTTCTCAGTGCTTCTCCCAGTCTGACTCCCATGTCCCCCCAACCCCCATCCCTTCCAAGAGCCTTCCTGAGCCTCTGTGCATACATGATTTTATGTGCACACATCCAAACGTGCGTGCACATGCAGACACCACACATAAACGGTTTTCTCACGTTCCCTTCCCTTTGCCTCCTTCTGTTTGTTTCCACAGGTCAGTGTCGAAGTTTTGGTAGAGTATCCTTTTTTTGTATTTGGACAGGGCTGGTCATCCTGCTGTCCTGAGCGGACCAGCCAGCTCTTTGATCTGCCGTGTTCCAAACTCTCCGTTGGGGACGTCTGCATCTCGCTCACCCTCAAGAACCTGAAGAATGGCTCTGTTAAAAAGGGCCAGCCTGTGGACCCTGCCAGCGTCCTGCTGAAGCACACGAAGACCGACAGCCTGGCTGGCAGCAGACACAGATACGCCGAGCAGGAGAACGGAATCAACCAGGGAAGCGCCCAGGTGCTCTCTGAGAACGGCGAACTGAAGTTTCCAGAAAGAGTAGGATTGCCCGCAGCACCCTTCCTCAGCAAAATAGAACCGAGCAAGCCCACGGCCACGAGGAAGAGGAGGTGGTCAGCGCCAGAGACCCGCAAACTGGAGAAGTCGGAGGACGAGCCGCCTTTGACTCTTCCGAAGCCTTCGCTCATTCCTCAGGAGGTTAAGATCTGCATCGAAGGCCGATCTAACGTGGGCAAGTAGAGACTGCGGGCAGCGGGGGGCCGGGGCCTCCTGTGCTGTCTGTATCCAGATTACTGTACTGTAGGCTAAATAACACAGTATTTACATGTTATCCTCTTTAGGTTTGTATTCTAACCTTGTCATTAGAGTCAAACAGGTGTGTCGCAGGAGACTGGTGCATTGGCACTGGCTGCGAGTGTCTGCTGAGGAGCTGGCAGGTGGAGGGCGGTCAGAACCGTGGCTGTGCAGCTCCGGGGCATCCTAGGTGACCCTGAATGTGGCTTCAGCAGCACCTGCCTTCTCCGGCAGCACAGAGTTGAGGGGCATCAGTTCCCACTGGTCTCAAGAGCAAACACAGTGGGAAGTAACCTGCAAGGGTGTGCCTGGGTGTGTCCCTTGTGAAGGGGTATGCGGGTGCCATGGCGGTGAGGGAGGGTCTCTCTTTCTCTGCCTCCTTCTCCCTCACTTGCTCCCTCTCAGCATGGGATTGGGGGACCTGGGTTTCCTGCATTCAAAGTCATCAGGATCCCCCGCTTCCAGGCATTGTACGGAGGCATCGGACGGCAGATGGGAAACTAGTTTCAAAGAACGTGGTTCTCTCCAACATATTTTACAATAAAAAGCAACTTTTAATCATAGATAGATAGATATATATATTTCCCCCCATGGGGCCTGACTGCACTGAGTTTTTTGTTTTGTTTTGTTGGGGTTTTTTTTTTGTTTTGTTTGTTTTTTAAAAGCAGCTGCCACTAGCAGGATTTCATTTCTGCTTTACTGGTCCAGTGACATCACCAGTTGTCATGGTGGGCAGGGAAATCCTTGCTCGGGCCACTCCTGGTCAGGCCGGTAGCAGTAGGATTGGGGGACAGAGGGAGCACCCACACTGGTTTCTGGGCAGTGTTAGGAAAACCAATCAGGTTATTTGCATTGACTTTTGCTCCTGAGAGGAAAATGCAAGACCCCCTCCCCCTTCCCGAGAGAGCCAGGGTAGCTCTCCCAGCTGGGCTGGCAGCCTCTCTTTTCTATCTTTTAGGTCTAGTACTGTTCATGACTATGGGCAACTCGGGTGCCACTTTTTTTTTCTTTTCCTCAATCCCAGTGCGACATGAGGAATTCGATCTGGAAGATGTTAGTCTGTTACTATCTCGTTAACAGTTAAAAATGCTGTACAGGCTTCTAAACCAAGCATCTTGGTCTGTCATTCAGCAAGTACTGTATCTCACTTTTGACTCTTTGGGGGGGGGGGGGAAAGACAAGCCTAAGTTGCTTTTGTTTTTGTGTTTTTGGTTTTTTGTTTTTTGTTTTTTGTTTTTCCTTTTCAACACTGTAACTACACTTCAGCTCTGCGGGTTTGCTCACGAGCCGGCAATCGAAAAACTCCAATCTGGTTTAAAGGGATGAATGTGAATTACAAACTAGCCCGTGACAATATCTGGCCACCGAGTACTACCTGATAGCAGGCACTTGTCACTTTGAAGTTGGAGAAAGAGTTAAAGGCATGCATATGCAGAGTGGGCAGAGAAACTGAGAAAAGACACAGAGGAAAAGACACTCAACTGTGTCCAGTGTTTTTAGGGTGAACTCCTAACGAACTTTGCGATTTGCACATCTTGAGTTTATAATTTGTGTGATATTCCTGCAGTTTTTTAATCTAATAACATTGTGGGAAAGGTTTGGGAGGGTTGCAAGAACGTAAATAAATGTAGCAAAATTCCTTTCTAACTTGCCTAGACCCTAGGCCCTTCTTAGAAGGTTCTGTCCCTTTGAGACTTCATTTTGTCATCTACCACATCTGTCACCAGAAGCCAGGTCTGAGAGTCTTCTTCAGAGTCATTGAGAGTTTTCCATATAGACATTTTACATATATGAGCAAGTATTTTCATTTCTGGAAAAAAAGGTGTTAATATTATTATTTTTTAGAAACTTAGGTTCCTATTTTGAAATCAAACTAGGATCTAATATTTGGTACACAAACCCAGAAAGGGTATTTTCATAAAGTCACAAGTTTTCATTCCCAGAGGTCAAAATATCATTTGTGGGTTCTGAGTGTGTCTTAAAGTACTTTAAACCAAGTTTTATAAATAGGGAGAAGTTTTTAAACATTCTTACTCGGCTGGCTGCAACTAACCTAAATAAGTACTTATTTACTTATTTGATTTTTCTTTTCAGCTATTAAAAAAAAAAAAAGACTTCTTCCATTTTTCAAAATAGAAAAAAAAAAAGAGCCTCCCCTGGCAACCCCCATGTTGTCTACCAGTCCCCAGTCACAGTGGCTTTCATTGGGACTACTGATCCTTTTACAGACCATTTTCTGGGATGTACCAAAAACCTTTGAGTAGGTCCAGAATAGCTGGCTTCTTCCTAAACGTCATCACCCTCTCTGCATGCTAGCCGAGCTGGGTGAACCCATTCTTGCAATCAGACATTTATTTAGTGCTGTGATTCTTTTATTTTATTTTTTTTTAATCTTTCTGTTCAGAGAGACCTTGCTTAATCTTCCCTATCTATGCTCAGGGCACTGGCACTTACTAGGTATTTGTTTTTGTTTTGTTATTTTACCCTTCAATGGTGAGAGGACTTGGAGGCTGCCATGGGCAAGCTATGTGCCGTTACCTACAACAGCCCCTGTGAGCTCAGAAAACACACACACACACACACACACACGGCTCTCTGGCTAACTTTGAGGATTGAACTGACTGTATCCACTAAGCCGACACTAAAACAGGTAAACACACATGGTTCAGAGCAATAGGAATATCATAACTTTTGTGGTTCTATTTCAGGTATAGGAATTATACAAATCATTGGTCCTTCTGAAGTGTCTGTCCCGTCTCACTCTCCAGCTCCCGTAGCATGTGCAATACTTTGTGTGCCAATGGTGTGCTAGCTAAAGTTCATTACCTTTTGGCTTTTTCCTTGTTCGATGGGCTGACCTTTCTTCCCCTCGCTAGCCAGAGAAAGGCTGGAGGGAACAAACCAGGAGAGGCGAGCCCCCTCGATTTCTCCTTAACACGGATGCAGAGTACTGGGGTAGGCAGCCTATGGGAGCCTGTGTGTCTGTCACCAGGACACAATGAGAGCCAGCCAAGGAGACCCGAGGGAAGCACCTTGAAGGTTCATCACCACACTCTGCAAAGGCCCCTCGCTCTGTAGTGAAGCTGAAACAGAGCCAGGAGGCAGCCTGGCTCCCAGGACAAACTCTGGAGCAATGTGGTCTTCAGTCAAATCATTTTCAGTCTCTTCTGTGCCCTTGAGACTTTGATCCCTGCCTTTGACACAAGCAACTTATTGCATATGTGCGTGTTCTGAGCATGCCCACCAATGGCTTTGGAGGGGACCACCTGGCAACCAGTCACCATTCCCTTGGGACAGCTTTCTCTTCAAATAGGAAGAGCACACAGAGGCAGGAGCCACCTCTGATTTGCAGACATTGGTGGGGCCCTCCAGTCTCCCGGAGCACCTGCGGTCAACTGCATAGGGAGCACGGTAATAACAGTGCCCTCATCCGACAAGGATCAGCTATGCGCCTCTGTACCTGTCCTCTTTGCAATATTTACCAACAGCCGTCTTTCATTCTCCTCTTTCCTGCTTTCCATTTTAAAACAAAGTAACAGCAGGCCTTTTTGTGTTTACAACTGAACACAATCACCAAGAAATTAGTCAGGGCAAAAAGAAAACTTAGTAATATTACTCATAAGAAATCAGCAAACAAGAACCTCTTTCTAGGGATTTCTAAATACACAAAGTGACTGTTCCTTAGACTGTTTAACTTTAGAATTATTTCAGTTTGTTTGGGCCACCTTGGGGTCCGTGGGATGGGGTGGGGATTGGGGGAGAGAAGGCCAGGGATACCACTTACCTCAAATCTCTTTAAAAGTGGAAATCCAAATTGCATTTGGGGGGCGGGGGACGGGGGGACCTGCAGGATAATCGTCTATGTTGGTCACATTTTGCTTTTCTCGATTCATCCAACTCAGTTTGGGATGGCCTGATTTTTGTGGTGGTGGCAACAGAATGTCCTTAACTCTGAACCCTGACCTTGTATGTTTTCTGTTAGGTGAGCTTGTTGGGTTCCTCCCCCCTCCCCCGCCCAGGCCCCTTACCCCATAAGGAAGTGGCAGTGTCCTTCCCTCTCCCTTGCAAGGAACCCTGCAGAACCTTCCACACCTCTTACTCAGGGATGGGGCTGGTGTGTGTGTGTGGAACACAGACGTGTTCAGCGACAGCACTTTGGACTGCTCTGGAGTAGGGTTGTACAATTTCAAGGAATGTTTGGATCTCCCCGCACCGTGTGGTTTGCTCCTTAGCTACTACACAGATTGCAATATAATGCTGCACGTTCAAGACGAACAGTAGCTCCTCGTAATCAGAAAAAAAAAAAATCCACTTTTTGCACATAGTTTGATCTTTTCTGAAATATGTTGCCAAAATCTGTTTTTGTTCTAGCTTTGGATCTTTTAGTTTTTCTTTCTTTCTTTCTTTCTTTCTTTCTTTCTTTCTTTCTTTCTTTCTTTCTTTTTCTTTTTCTTTTTCTTTTTCTTTTTCTTTTAAGGAAACAATTGACGATACCTTGTAACATCTGTGACTACTAAGGAAACCTATTTTGTAGATGCCTTTGAAGACACTAACACCTATTTCAGACTCTCGGGTGAGGAGGCAGAGCTAGCTCTTGGGATAGAAAGCTAGACTTTTGTGAGTTGAGTTGGTTGGCATGGCAACTGTTTCCAGGGCCAGGCCATGAGCCGCTCAATCAACTGGTCTGCTCTCTCCTGAGACCCTCTGTGTTCCCCATTCCCCAGTCGCCCCCTTGGACTCCAGGGGTATACAGGGCCTCCAGACTCTGGGGTCCAATCCAGTTTCTTTGGTGGTTGAGATGAAAGGCAAGAGAATCATACTTTGTTGTTTTAAAAGTGGAGCAAAGGCCTTTGCATCCACGGTTGTGTTTTGATGCCAGGATTTCCGAAATAGAAAATTTTAGGAAAAATGGAGTAATAACTATAGAGAATCTACTTTTTTTTTTATAAAGCACATGCATATGACCTATTGAGTTGGGTTGGTTTCCTCCCTGTTCATGAACAGTGTTGTATTTCTGTTCCTAAGGCAACTCGAAACAGTTTGCACACCTCTACTCTGGAGCTGAGATTTCTTTCACATAGATGACCTCGCTTCAAATGTTACCTTACTGATAGGCTTTTTCTTGTAGCGCTATTACCTTGTGGGAAGTTTTTTGTTTTGTTTTGTTTTCTTCAAAGTACACCCAATTTGAGCAGCCTGGGTTGGGGTGGGGGAGGGTCGAGGCACTCACTTTGGGGCGGGGGTACAGATAATTTTTTTAAAAAAATTGCACAAAAGAAAAATGAATGTTGAAATGATTCATTCAGTGTTTGAAAGAGACAGATCTGTTGAAACCATGGGTTTCATATTTTGTGTGTAAAAAAAAAGCAAAAACAAACAAAAAAAAACAAAAAACAAAACGGAGGAGGGGTTTGAAAGTTACATGTTTGGGGGTTTATTTTTTCCTGTATATAGCAATTTGTTGTCTTGATGATCAAATTTGTATGGTTATGGCCTGGAAGAATTATGACATCAGAGGCTCTTCAACTACACCGTACCTATGCTTACTGTTCTGTTTTTGTTACACACGGCTCTTGTGTGAAGGATGGGAAACTCTGTATTCCGCTGTTTGAGGATAGTGTCCATTCCTAGGCCGAAAGTTCCCTGAGTTCCCTTCTTAAGCCATTGCAACTTTACTTTGGATGATGTCCGACATTTTCAGCACTTCCTGTTCCTATAAACCCAAAGAATATAACCCTGAACATGAAGTGTTTCTAAAAGGAACCCTCCTTCCCAAGTAGACAGAGAAAAAGCCGGGCCTTTCTTCTGCCTCCCACCCCAGACCTCATTCACATGGGGGGTAAAACATCCATTTTTGGCTTTCCTTTTTTGATGTTTCGCAAGTAGAGGCCAGATGAAATGCAGAGCAGTTTCTCAGAGTTATATTCCTGTTCAGCAGTTGAGCTGGGTGGCGCAGACTGGACAGCGTCAGGGTAGTAAACAGACCCTAGCCTTGCTACTTCAATTTGGGTTCACGTCTCCTCCCTTACTGTGCAAGTTCTTACAGCTTAGATTGACCTTGACAAAAGGCAGAAGCGAGACAGCGCCTTTGGCTTTTCGCATCCCGACACCTGCATACAGAACGAACGTCACCTGTATTCAGGTGATGTGCGTTTGGCCAATAGACACCATCTACATGATTCCAGTCTCTAAGAACTTCCCTAACACTTTTTAACTGCGAGGAGTTAAGTCTTCCACTACAGATCACTTGGAGACTCCATCCACTTGCGTTTCCTTGTTCCTTTGCTGTCTGGATGGCTAATCTGAAGTGGGAAGCACTGTTTACAGTAACCCTTACCAAGATAATATACTGTCCCCTAGACTACCGAGCTGAGGTGACACTGGCTTAGAACTGTTGGAGTGAAAGATCAGTTACTAAGAAGGTTGGTGCATTGTTTTACTCCAGTTCTTACAGGGGCCCCTGCTCAGAAGGTATCCTCTCGTCCAAGGGTGGGGTGAAATGTTGACTAAATGAGGCATAACCATGGTAACCCACCATAGCCCCATTCTGTGACGACTGCCCCCTCCCCAACCCATACTGCTCAAGTGTAACTCCAGGTAGTGTCAGCTGAAAGGGGGTGCGGTGGAGTCCTGTCAGTATCTGTGGTGGGACTTTCAATAAGACAGTCTGCATCTCTAACCAGTGGAGTCTTGGCCCTAAAAGAACCTGAGATCTGCACCAGTTGAAGGGTTTTTATCATCAGGCTTCCAAACCCTCCAATCTCCATTCATCTGCCTCCCACAGGCCAAGCGGAAACAGACACCAAAACTTGGGCTGAGGGTACTACCATGGGGAGAACTAGGGAAAACAAAATGGTTTTTTTTGTTTTTGTTTTTGTTTTTGCACCTTATTGAAAAGAAACTTTTCAGTGCATACATAGTTAGGAGCTTTTATCGTGACAGGAGAACGTTTCCATACGCGTGCATACTCTCTGTAATTCCAGTGTAAAATGTCGTACTTGCACTAGCTTTTTTAAAACAAATATTAAAAAAAAATGGAAGAATTCATATTCTATTTTCTAATCGTGGTGTGTCTGTTTGTAGGACACACTCGAGTCTGTTTATTGAATTTTATGGTCCCTTTCTTTGATGGTGCTTGCAGGTTTTCTAGGTAGAAATTATTTCATTATTATAATAAAACAATGTTTGATTCAAAATTTGAACAAAATTGTTTTAAATAAATTGTCTGTATACCAGTACAAGTTTATTGTATAATACTCGTACTACTAATAAAATAACAGTGCCAATTGCAAATCTGAGTCTTCGACGTCTGTCAGATTCCCCCAAAGAAAACAGTGTCTGAGAGAGGTGAGTCCCTCTTCACTGCTTATCCACATCACATCAGTGCGCCCTGGGGACACTGGTGAGATGAGGCATGGATCCTATCTGCTCAACATGCTAGGTTTTGCTTCTCAAATAATTGGCAGCTTTGCACCTTATGTGGCCTGTATCAGGGCCGCCTTCAGCTTGGCTCCAAATGGTAAGTGAGCTATGGTTGCTTGAGTATATTTCCCTGCAGTGCATACTTCTTAAGAAACCTGTGGAACGGGGAAGTCTTCCAACATGAGAAGCCTGCTCCATGTCTGTCTCGGAAGTACCGTGCACAGTACTGGGCTCGGCTTTGGGATGGTGCGGCTTGGTGGTGGTTTAGGAAAACCATGGCTCTGGTAGCAGCAACCCCCAGGTATGCCATGCCGAGGTCGTTCTTCTAACTGAAAGTGGAGCTCACACAGCGGAGAAGAAAGAGGACGCCAGAAACAAGTTGAGAGTTCTCTCTTGGCCAGGGAAGAATGGGGTCTCTCCGCTCCTATTTTCTTTGTTATATTTCTGAACTATCCAACTGGGATCTGTCCCAACAAATCAGGCAGCCTAGGCTACGTAATAGCATGTGGCTCGTGAATCATGGGTTTGGGGTTCTACACATTGCATTTTAACACGTGGGAAGATCAGTAGCATGCCAGGAAGCCTCTATGGACCAGACTAGAAGCCCTGTTCCTGGTATGCACTGGGCAAGCCTTCTGCCTGCTCATGTAATTAGATACTAATAACAGTTTACAGCTCACAGTTATCCTATGGCTAGGATAACTCAAAAGGATGATTAGGAAAACACAATAGCTTGCTGCGATACTCCGAGGCATGCCTTGAAACTTGAAATGGAGAAGCATTACTCCAGTCCAAGACCAAAAGGTTCATGCTCCCCTGCCCTAGGGTTGTGCTTGCCTTTCCAAAGAAAATGCCCTCCTGTATCTATTACCTACTGGGGGAATGGGGACATTTATGTCTCTGCTTCCTTGTCTGCAGAGATGTAAGCAGGCAGCCTCTCATGCGACAGCCACTTCTGCCACCACTGCTCCCGTTCCATCACAGGAAGTCCTGTGCATGGGCGATGGGCCTTCTTCGTCCATGCTGTGTTTGCCGGAACTGAAGGATGCTCTGAAACAAGATCCTCTAGGCCCATTCCGATCACAGACTTACTCCAGCAAAGGGACAGTGTGTTCTTTTTAGGAAGCTTCTGCTTCGAGATAATCCTGGTGTCTGGGGTTTTGCAAGGGTTTGGCCTACATCTGCTTAGAACTAGAGAGCAAGGGACCTGCCCTTTGCTATGTAAAACTACTGGTCTGCAAAGACCCTTACAGAGGAAGGAGCAGAGTGGTATTGATTACTGCAGGGAAAGAAAAACAGAAGCCCAGGGCAAGGCCATCCGGAAGTGGTACCCATGCTGACCACATGCTATGGTGCCTTTGGGGCCATGTCTCTACAGTGGCGCATGCTACAATGTTAACACAGGGACCAGACCTATGGCGTTGTATTGAGCTGTTGAAGTGTTGTATTAAGAATGTGGTGGAAAGGCACAGGCCTGAACAGACCTGCTGCTGCCAGTCCACTTGAAAGGACTTAAGACTTCCTTTTCTTCTCACTTATTCTAGGCTCATTAAACTGACTTCAGGGCTTAAATATGAAACACATGCTCTGTAGGGTATACCAAGGGAGCCGGACACTAGAGACAAATGGGGTGGACAGGACGTGACATCCTCTAGACAAGTGCCACATCCTGTTTGCCATGAATACCCCTCTTTCTGCAATGACATTTGTGATGGCTAATCATGGCAAACAGACTAGGTTTAGAATCACAAAGAAGATAAAATGATAGGTGTGTGGCTGTTTTGGCGCTCCTGGAGAGGATTAACTGAGAAAGTGGGTAGCACCCTCCCCAGGGCTGGGGACCTGGGACAGGAGCATCCCCATCTCTGATTTCCTGGGATGCAGAGATAGAAGCAAGCAGCCTTATGTGCCCAGTCACAGACGCCAACTGCTCCCATCCTTCCCGACCGCAGTGGGCAGTACCACTTGACCTTTAACTGGAAGAAATCCTTCCTCCAGTAAGTTGCTTCTTTCAGGTATTTGGCCATTGTAATGGGAAAAGCCATGAGCACATCCAGCCTGCAGCCTTCCCAAGTACACTGCTCATATTTCTACAGGTGTAAGAGCAATTCTTCAGGGCTCTGGAGGGAGGTTGGAGAAGGGTTCAGAATACACACTTCTCAAACTTTAAGTGCAGTCTTACAATACCAGACTGGAAATGGGCTGGCTATCCCCCATGCACTGGTGTAGCTGGATCTTCCCTGCAGCATTAGATATGGTAGGCACCAGACAATTAACTGACCCTCACTCAGCAATACCAGTCTTTCCCCACGAATGTCGTATTTGCCTTTTCAAAGAAAACACTCTCCTGTGACTGCTGATAAGCCTTGTTAGGGGGGGAAAAAAAACCCCTCCTGACTCTCCTGAACACCAGTGCTTTGATACTGCAGGGCAGCTCTCAGGACTAAGTATGGCCTTTCTCCAAGACAAGAGTCTCTCTTCCCAGCCAATAATGGCTACCCTCCTACATAGCGACTCAGTCCTTCCCAGGAAGTAGTAATACAAGCAACTTTCTCGAACTCACATTCTCAGCCCCTTCTGGCCGCAGAGCACTTGGTTTTCAGCAAGACTTCTTCATGGCCTTTTCGTAAAACCTCCATGGGCCTTCAAAATGTTTTTGTAACCTCTTGGAGAGGGGCTGGTCTAGCTGAGCTGAAGCAAGGGGGTTGCAAGTTTGAAGTCAGCCTGGGCTAATAAGATGGGGAGGGGGGGCCAGCCTGACAAGTTGGAGATGAACTGTGTATCTGACATATGACACAAAAACCCAGGAGAGCACAGACTTGCTAGCTGCAAGCAGCTCCAAATAGACAGGCACACAAGTTAGCAGGGTGGGACAATTCATGTCCAGTGGCCCTGCGACCCTGCTCATTACATTTTTTTTTCTTCCCAGCTGCAAAAGCTACAGGTAGCAGTAGTGGGGTGTGAGCTACTTAGGCTCTGGCTCAGCCTCACACTACACTCCCTCCCCAGCCAGGGCCTTGGGTGTTAACCATTGAGGGTCACTTACCTGACTGGGAAGGCTTGCCCAGTGCTTGCCGCTTTCTAGGACAGTGCGCCTGAACATGCAAACTCCAGCACTCAGTCAAGATCATATAGCATTATATTAAAAGTGAAACCATTGTCCTTTTAGAAAGAAAACAAACCAACCGGCAGACAGAAAGGAGGGTGCAAGGGCTGGTTGAAACCAGAAGGCAATGAGTTCTAGGTGCTGACCCAGGGCCCCTCCAGCGCCCTGCTGCTGGGCCCCACACAGGCACTAGGGTGAGCCCCAAGGTCTCGGGCTACAAGATCAGGACAAGGACTCAGTCTCAGCATCTGTTGATAGCAGCCAGCCTGCAAGGGCAGATAAGGAGGGGAGGGGCGAAGCGTGGCGAAAGGAGACATCTGCATCCGGAGGTTAACCGAACACCGTATTGTGCTGTTGGGTCACCCGGATGAACGTGGCTCTCCTGCTGAGTTCCTTGAGCTTGGCGGCCCCTACATAGGTGCAGGTAGAGCGCAGTCCTCCGAGGATATCCAGAATTGTGTTCTCCACATCCCCTTTGTAAGGCACTTCTACGGTCTTGCCCTCTGAGGCCCTGAGGAGGGAAAAAGAGGGGTATGGAGGATTAATCTAGTTTTTCCCCCCTTAATAGCCAAGGTAGTATTCTTCCTACTGTAACCTTTATTTCTTTGACAGGGTTAGGATTGGGGCTACACATGCAAAGAGTGTCTGGATTATTTTCCATTCCCCATCACCACCTCTCCAGCCACCCCTGCTCTTTTCCTCTGAAGTTCCCCCACCCCATTCTCCTGCCCTTTTGGTTTGTTTCATTGTGACCCACTGAGTCGACTGACTCAGTGGATAGTGGTTATTTCCTAGAGCACGGGTCACCTCACCAGTGGTCACACCACTGAAGAAAACAACTCCCCTGGCAACAAAGAATTGCCCATAGCTCCTTGGAGAGGGGTGGCATGCTGCAAGGCCCTCCCCCATGCAGGGCCAAGTCTTACCCAGCTCACAAAGGTATTGGTGAGTTCGGGAATGCAGAAGCAATGTTATATCCATGGGGTGGTGTTGTGCCCACTCTGACTCCCTATGGAGACCCTAGCAGATGAGGTATTCCTCCAACCCTATAGGAACTTCCCTCCTCACCAAGGAGAGAGAGGCCTTGGTTAGCAATGTGAGACAGAGACACCCCTACACACATAGTCCCCAATAGTGACATTCTCTTTAACCATGTTCTTTCACTCTTATGGCTCCTATTTAGAAACCAACCACCAACTAGCCTAATTCCTCCCCGGAGAAAAGAGTCCGGCTGGGCTGCCTCCTGCTACCACCTCCTGCCACAGCCCCTCCATCCATCCATTTTGGCTGATAGAAAAAGCACAGGGGTTTGCTTCCCTACGCACCAGCTCTGTAGATGCTGTGTCCTCAGGGGAAGCACAAGACTGCCTAGGACCTGAGGTTCTACCCCGAAGATGCAGCCACTGCGCCCCCACAGCCTGTGTCCTTTGCCAGGATGGCCTTCGCCAGGTCCCACCACAAGCCAGTCCCATTTGTTCCAGTCTCTCACACACCCATCGCCCAGAGCCGGGGCTCAAGAGCTTATGCATGGAATGGATAACCCTCAGAACTTCAGGTAGTATCTCCACATTTTAAGACCATGCTTAGAAACTCTTCGGCTGGGCCTAATGCACAGGCACTAAGAGACATCTGTCTCCTTGTCCTTCATCCCAAGAACACCACAAAACGCCTTGTATTGCAGGTCAGACCTTGATCCTGCAAAATGGAGACATACTCTGTGCATACCTGAATGGAAACATGTCTGCAGGCGAGGCCCCAGGCGAGCCCTATTACAAGTAGCTAAACGTTCTAGAACTTTCAGTGCCTAGTCACTAACCAGAAAATAGAAACTCGTTGCCTAGAATGCAGGATGTGAACTTGCCTTCACCTAATGTGTGCTCCACACACCGTGCATGACGCCTAACACCTTAATCCACGGGCTGGCCATGGCTGCTTAGTGACTAGGACAGAGCACACCTGACACATCTGAGCTGGCTCAGATCTCAGAATCATGCCCTCACATACGCATGATAGCTGCCATGGTAGATGGTTCATGACCTTCCCAAGTTCTTTCCTCTTTGCTAAGGTGATGACATTTTATTTTTATGAGTAATCCACAGTGGGACCCCAATGTCTGCTCACCTGTAACAGCCAAGTAAGTGCTAATGATTGACAAGAGGCTAGCACAGCACTAATAACCAGGCAGCAGTGAAATATGAGGTCAGAGGAGGGATTTGAACTCATGGGACACTGGTAAGACTGCAAGTGGGGGAGAGACAGTAGCGTGGGGGCAAGCTGGCGATGCTCAGGCTGACTGTGGGTAGAGGTCCTGCTTCCTTCAGCATCCTAAATGGAGAACTCTTAAGATCTGAACCCGCTTCCCAGAACTGAGGCTCAGTGTTTCTGGGATACCTCCACCCCGCTGAACGTCCCCAGATGGCTTCTCCCTCAGAATCTGTATGGCTACAGCCTGCCCCGTTTTTCTCTGTCCACTGCTCTTTTGGGAGGACTCTCTGCAACAGTTGGAAGGCGGGAACATATATTTCAGGTGGAGCACAGAGGTGGCCACTCAACCATGTGGCTCAGTGTCATCTTGGCCCAGCACAGGCTCCACATGGTCCTCAGAAGGTGACTGCATGCTGGATAAGCAGCAGGCTTCTTGGCCAGAGATCCCAGGAACCATGATGATGGGAAGGGGCCCTGGAAGCAACCCTAGGGTTGTGCTCCACCTCTCCCTGAGGCCAACCCCATACCTCTTGCCCATCCGGCTCCCCCGACCATGTTTATCAAGGTTTGCACTTGAAGAGTCGTGACTGGGGGAGGGGTGGCACCTGCAGTCAGCTTGTCACACTCGAGCACATCCCACACTACCCACTGCTGCCACTCAGTGGAGTCTCGTGACTTCTCCTTACACAATTATGTCAGAATCCCACACCCTGGAAAGAAACTGTGGGGCAAGTGTCTGGGCACAGAGGGTGTGAGCCAGTGACGGGTAGGTTTCCCATCCTCGTGTGAAGCCAGCACTTTTTAAGTTCGTGAGACATTCTGCCCCGTGCTCCCTCCTGGAGCCCCTCCTCAGAGCTGGCTGCGATGAGCTTCAGGGACAAGTTCTTTGGTGCAGGGCAAGGCACCGGGTCTGCTCTGACTTGGGTTTTTTAAGAATCCATGAGGCTACTCTGGAAGTGAATGGAAAAGACCAGGTGACCTTGGGAAGGTTGTGAGTTTTAAAACCGCGCCATCACTGTAGAGCCTTGATTCTGCAGTCAGGTGATCCGGTTAAGCAGCGGAGAACATTGCCTGTGTTAACTGTCAGAGCCTGGGGGTGGGGCGAATGACTGGTGTAACTGAAACACTGTAGACAAGAGCATCCTCTATGAAAGATCCTGTCTGTCTGCTACACAGGAAAGACCACTCTTCATCCCCGGAGAATGAATTTATCCTAGGCCAGAGATGGAGGGTAACAGAGGTTGTTCACGGAGGGCTCTCTCGAGACCAGGCAGGACTGGTGTGTAAGCACATGAGGCTGGGTCATTCCCTCCCTGGATTAGACCTTGTAATCATACCTCCACCTTTCCCACACTTGCTTTGTACGTCCGTGCTTCATGCACAGATGCTGGGTCTATTTTAGCCCCTCCCGTAAAAGACCATAAATAGAGCAGCTCTAGCCGGACCGGCGGACAGAGCCTAAGCCATGCGGCAGCCATACCTGTACTCGGCGACGCCTCCCGCATGCTTCTTCATGGCTGTGTCCGAGCTCATGCCGTAGAAGAGTTTCAGCTTCTGCCCGTTCCTCTCGATCACCTCCCCCGCACACTCCGTGTGGCCTGAAAACATGCCTCCCAGCATGACAAAGTCTGCACCAGCTCCTACATGCCAACGAGGGGACAAAAGAATGGGGCAGAGGCAGGCTCAGAAAGTATAGCATCTGGAAAGAGAGTCTCGCCCGCTTCACCCTCCCCAACTCTAAGCACAAAACGGTTCAACATCCTTCCAAGACCAGAGACTGCAGGGAGTCAGGTGGGGGGAGGTCAGCATGGCCTTGAAGGGATGGGTGACTGGCTATGAAACCTTCCAAGCAGGTCTTGCTCCTTTACATCCATAAAGGCATGAAAAACTGCATGCATCTTACAAAGCACATTGTCTGGCCTTGAATTCAGTACTGTATTCTACAGGCTGGAGATGTACCTCAGTTGGTAGAGTGCTTCCCTCATCAGTCAGGGGGCCCTGATCCCAGCATAAACCAGGCATGGTAGCACATACTTGTAATCTCAGCACTTGGGAGGTGAAGGCAGAAGGATAAGAAGTGACTCAGGATCATCCTTGGCTATATCTATGGCTAGCCTGGGCTACTTTGAGACCTTACCTCAAAACCAAAAAAAAAAAAAAAAAAAAAAAAAAAATCAACAAAATTTCAAGTGATCTTTATATGCTGCCTGTGATGGTTTGTATATCTTTGGTCCAGGGAGTGGCACTATTTGGAGGTGTGGCCTTGTTGAAGTAAGTGTGTCACTGTGGGTGTAAGCTTAAGACTCTCACCCTAGCTATCTGGAAGTCAGTCTTCCACTATCAGCCTTCAGGTGAAGATGTAGAACTCAGCTCCTCCTGCACCATGCCTGCCTGGATGCTGCCCTGAACCTCTGAACCTGTAAGCCAGCCCCAATTAAATGTTGTCCTTTATAAGACTTGCCTTGGTCATGGTGTCTGTTCACAGCAGTAAAACCCTAAGACTCTGCCCTTGGGTAACTATGGGTGCCAAATATGATGCGTTACAGTTCATGTGTTACAAGCTAATGCCCAGTTTCCTAACATGATGGATTCTAGAGGTGAGGCCTCTGGGAAGTCATGCAGGTTACAGACATGAAGGCCTCAGGAGCTCTGAAAAACACTTCTTTCCCTACGTGATGCCTTGGTCAGGCTGTGGGACAGGAAGAAGATCTTCTCTAAGGCTCAGGCAAGTATCAATGTATCTTGGGCATCCCAGCCTCCTCTGCCACGGACCTAACTAACGTCTGTCAACTGAACAGTGGACTAGGAAGCGAGACACTAGCAATACTCTCTCCTTCTGAGTCACTGAGGGTTCCATTTGGAATTGAAGTGGTCCATAATGGGTGTAACAGTATCTTTTATTTGTCTGATCGAATTGTTATCTTCGAGGCCCACTGCCTCAGTCTGCTAACCTAGGCCTAGTCCTGGAAGCTCCTGGCCTCTAAACAATCTAATCTAGGCCTAGAATGTTTTTAGCCTCTGAGACTTACTGCTGAATAAGCTCACCCTTTCTTGCTTTTACTAAACTCTGGCTGGTTAGTCTAGTTAGCTGTTCTGACTCAAAATTCCTCTCCAAGCTGATGGATTCAATCTGACATCTCTCTGGGCCTCTGACTGAATTGCTCTGCTTGGCCTCAAACTCTGGAAAATCTGTTCCCATCTTCTTGCTTCTTCTCATTCCCTGGTTCATTTTGCCTTCACCTCTGTCCAGCTTTTTCTCTCTACAACTCTCCAGGAAAACTGTCTCTGTCCTCTCTCCATCCGTGTGGCTCCCTCTTATGTTGCCTCTCTTTACTCTCTCCTCATGAGAGTTGGGCATGTCCTATTTTGTCAAATCTTTCTCTGATTCATCACATTGTCTGCCACTCAGTCAGACATCACTTTCAAACACGGGTGCTTTCTTCTGCAAACTAAATTTTACATTCATTGTTTGGGATTAAAGATGTGTACTAAGAGCATGTCTATATTCCAGCTAGAGGGATTAGAGGTATATGCTAAGGACTGAGCCATACCACAACTAGAAACAGATTTTTTTTTTCCACCAGTAAATAACACAACCTCGGGGCTCACCTCAGGGCTCACAGTGTGATCCTGAAACAGGGTGCCGAGTCATCAGGGAGTAGGACAGACCAATAGCAGATGAGAAGCAGCCTTGATGTCCCTGCTGTGGTCATCTTATAAACACTTATAGATGTCCCTGCTGTGGTCATCTTATAAACACTTATAAACCACACACACACACACACACACACACACACACACACACACACACGCCAGGGTACACAGAGTCAGCTCCACTCTGCTCCCTCTGTTAGAAGGTGACACTGAGTGGAGCTTGCCCTGGTAAGCAAGGCATGGACTCCAGTGTGCCAGCAGCAGCTCCCAGACACCGATGCTGACCATCCCCCCCCCCCACTGTGCTTTTTAAGGAGGCAGTGGAATAACTGGTCTGGCCAGACCTCCTTATGAAGGAGATCACCAGCAAGAACCCTGAGCACAAATCTGCTACCCACAACTGCTTAAACCGGTCCCTAGTGACTTGTATTTCTCAACACTCAAACTGTTTTCCAATTGGCTTTTCCTAGACACACTCTCTGTCCTAGGCCCCTCTCTGTGTCCTTGGTGCCTGCAGGACTGCACTGTAAACAGAGCAGGACAAATGTCTGAAGAAAGCTGAGCAAGTGAAGGGACGGCACCGAGCCCGGGGACACAGGGACACAGTACCTCCTGAAGGGCAGTGGCTTTTAAGTGGGTTTAGTTCCCACTTAGTGCTATGGTCCGTGAGGCATACCAGGAAGAAGCCCACACTAAGTAATGTATAAGGATAAGGCCAAGGCCACAGCTGCTAGAGAACTGGAGTTCTCCCAGCACCTAACTGTAGAACTGTGACCTTCTCTTCCCCTGGATAGGCAAGATAGAGGAGGGATTGTGTTCCCTTCCACAGCTGGTCATGGGGCACACTTTTTTTTTTTTTTTTATGATATACTTTGGGTTGCTAAGAAACTGAGCCAGCAGAACCCTGTCCAGATGTTCTCTCTCTGCTATAAAGACCAGGGGCTGGCGAGATGGCTCATCAGGTAAAGGTGCTTGCTCCCAAGCCTTTCAATTACTTTTGTTGTTGTCACTGAGACAGAAAGTTTCCTCTGACAATGTGTATGTGTGTAGTGCGGTGTAGTGTACCGCTGAGGCCGTACAGCGAGTTCCACTTTCTATGTGGTTTGTGGAAATAGAACAGCACACTCAGGCTCAGCAGCCCTATTTTACCACCCTTTCGTGAGATGTGAGATATTAGTGTGTGGCAGGAGCCAGGACCCCAGAGGCCCCACAGCAGAGACCCTGCTGGGTTACGGTGGACACTGCTGCCCTCTAGTGGGAGCAGCCTGCTCAGCCTTCAGCCAAGACTGGATCCAGCCTGGTTGAGGTGGGGGCTGCTCCAGGTTGAGCCAAAACATCCTGGCGGTATCTGTGCAGCAGAACAAGTACTGTGCGGAGTCACAGGAGCGCTGGGTGCTCCTCTCTCTCAATGAAGACATCACAATCCGACCCCCTCCTAGCACGTCACCCCAGATCCACCTTCTGAGCCCCCGGCTTGCTCAGCACCAGACCAGAAGCCAAACTGAGCCAGGAATTTATTAGATGGGAATGAAACCCAGGCAAAGAGAAACCCCCCCCCCATAAGCTCAGCAGCCCCTCGGGGGTTCTCTTCTCCATCTGGTTCTTCCAAACTGCCCAGAGCCCCTTCTTCCCTGTCAGCCTCTGTGGCAGGGCTGTCCCTCGTACTTACCAAAGGCTTTGGCGACATCTCCTGGACATGTGCAGCCTCCGTCCTTCAAAGGAAGGAAGGAGAGAATATCAGCAAGGTGGGAACCGGACAGACCATGCCTCCCCAGTGAGGAGGAGGGAACCGGGAACCACCTCCCTCCCCTAACCAAGCAGCTGGTGCACCAGCCAGGAGAGACGGAAGCTGGGCTCAAGTACCTACGTCTGGGGAGGAGGACAAAGTGTGTCAGACTGGCCATTGCCCTCAGCCACACCATTATATAACATGCCCAGCCACTCCCTGCTCCCTCCCTCCCTGCCTGTAGAGAGGTGAGATTTTATTCCTTCTGAGCGCCAGATTATTTTAAGAGCTGAGAAAAAGGGCAAGGAGCTGGCTCCTTTATCTCCTCAGCTGCCTTGCGTCTCCAGTCCATCAAATTTCCTTTAAAAACAAGGGCTCACTGCTGGCATCCACTCTGCCCACACAGCACAGGCTGGCCTCACAGGCGGGCAGCGGGATAGGCTGCGACCTTAGGTTACAGTATGTGGTTCAAAGTTCCTAGGATACAGCCTTCGCGTGTTTCCTTATTAGCGAGACCCCAGACGCCCAGGCTGCAATTTGCCATCCTAGCAGAGCCTGCCTGGGCGATACAGGAAGAGGTGGGTGATAATGCCAGCACCAGAGCCCTGGAAGCAAAACGAAGACATGGGGAGAGGTGAACATAGCCACGGCGACACAGCCAAGGGCAGCACGGGCTTGACAAACACCAAGACCTGAGAAAGAAGAGCCTGTCTTCAGACAGTGGGAGCCAGCCACTCGGAGCTGGGCACTTGGGTTAGGAACAGAGAACACAATACATCTGTGGGGTAACGGGTCAAAGCTGGCAAGGCAACCACACCTCTCGGGTGGGAGGTGGGGACACTATCTACAAGAGGGGCAAGAGCATCTCACCCCGAAAGAACTCGGCTCTGTGACTCAACGCTCTTCTGTTCTGCTGGAGACAGAGTCTCACTACATCAACCTCCTGAGTGCTGGGGTTATGCCTGCATCCCTGCACCATGCTTCTTAGTCTTTCTCTGTCACCTCATTGGCCCCTATCCTCCAAGGAGGCGGGTTCAAATCCTGCTTCTTAGCTAACCTTGCTGATACATGCCTATGATCCCATTACTCAGATGGTAGAGGCAGGAGGAGATGTGTACACACACATTTGTATACATACATACTATATATACACAATACACACACACATATATATACACACACATAAGCAAATGTTTTTAATCTGTTGTACTTGCTTTCAGCTCTGATCAGTGGGGAGGTGTTGAAGACTCGGTCTTTCCTTGCAAACATTTCTAATGGTAATTATTTACTCGGCCAGTCTACTTTGAGAGTCAGACTCTCTGAACAATGTATCTGGGCAAAGCCCTCAGTGTGACAATGCCACAGACACCATGCAGCTCTGCCAGGCTTGTTCCTCTTTGCTTCCAAACATTTGCTTTCTACTTCACACGTCCCTTGCTTACCCCGTTCGCTTTCTAGAGTTTTATCTTGGATAAAAACCAGCTGGAGGAGCGGGACAGGCGGCTCAGCAGGTAGAAGTGGAAGCCATGCAAACCTGATGGCAGAAGTCAGTGCTAATCCAACCCAGAACCCACAGGAAAAGCAGGATGTGGTGGCACACACCCATAATCCCAGCATGCACTCGGACCCCAGCATCCCTCTGATGCGATGTGGAGACAAGAGGTTAAGAGGCAGCTAGCCTGGGGTACAAGGCACAGCAACAAGAGACTCTGCTTCCACACAGTAGAAGAAAACTGACTCCCGAAAGGTGTCCTCTGACCTCCAGTCACGGGCTCCGATTATATAGACACACAAAAATGCATAAAAATCAAAGCCAGCTCTACGCACAGGATTTCAAACCATAATCAGATGACATAAGCTCAAGCTTTCGTTAATCTGGGTCCCCAACAATGTGACTTCAAAATACTCTTTGCTCATTCCTAAGCAGCATTGGGCTACACTAGGATTTATCATGTGAGCAACTGAAAAAAATCACAGGATTGTGGTCAGGACTAAAGCCTGCCTCAGAAGCCCTGTGTCACTGAGACCTTAAGAAATACTTCAGGCTGGAGAGATGGCTCAGCTGATAGGCACACTGCTCTTCCATAGGACGTGGGTTCGATTCACAGCACCCACACAGTGGTTTACAACTGTATATTCTAGGGGATCTGATGCCTTCTTCTGGCTTCTGCAGGCACCAGGCACACATCGGGTATGTGTATGTGTGTGTGTGTATGTGTAAGCAAAAACAATTATACACATACAAGTTCTTAAATTCAAAAAGAAAAGCCTATTTTCCAGTGGAGCCAAAGTCCTTAGTTAATGCGGCTGCATAATACCATGGAGAGAATATTGTATCCACAGAGTCATCTGTTCACGTTGCTGATGTGCACACTTACAAAATGGGTGATGCACACCCAACATGCCAGAATACAAGAGGTGTTGAGTGTAAAGCACTTTCACACCCTATGTCAAGAGGATGAAATTAGCACCTTCTACAGTTTACAGTTCAAGGAATCCCATAATGCTCTAGGAAGACAGAACATGAGGTACTGTCCTGTCATCTAAGACACACACACACACATACGCACACACACGCACGCACACACTCACGCACGCACGCACACACACGCACACACACCCCTTCACATGCTGATAGTCAGCTGCGTCCTGGGCAAATAAATATGCAAGGCAGGAATTGACAAGCACTGCCTGTCTTGTTTATCAACATGGCTAGTGTTACGCTTAAGGACAAAAGGCACTGTGGGATAGGAGTGATTTGGTTCAGGAATTTTCGGCAAGCCTCTTCTGATTAAAAATAATTGCTCGGGGGGCTGAGGTGATGGCCCAGCCGGTCAAGCATTTGCCTCCTAGTTGTGAGGACCTGAGTTTGAATACCCAGAACCCATGTCAGCACCAGGGTGCAGCAGCCCAGGCTGGCAGTCTCCACATAGCCACAGATGGAGACAGGAACCTCATGCCAGACAGCTAACTTTGCCTGCATAGGAAAGTTCCAGGCCAATGAACTACTAAGTCTCAAAGAAAAGGTGGAACGTGCCCGAGGGCTGACCCACCTGGCTGTCCTCTGACATCGCATGCACGCACGCGCGCGCACACACACGTGCACCCACATACACAGTATGGCTCAGGCCTCTGAAGAGAGGATGGTGGGAGCAAGCATGGGGCAGGAGGAGGAACTCAGACCAAGTGCCTCTCTCATTCCCACATTCATACCTTAGAAAGATGACATGACCTCCCCTCAGGTGCCAGCAGTAGCCATTCGAGATGTGTATGTGACACAGGGCCACTGAGACCCAGGATGGCAAAGATCACTGGTAAAGGGACTTACAATCACACCCTAGGCTTTGGGGCTCTGGTGTAACCCTGCCCTCCAGATGTCACAAAATTGGAACAACCGTGATGACCTGCACATGAGACCCTGGAAAGGTCAGGTTCATTCACACGTCTTCCTAGAGGGAAGGGGCGGGTCTGATAACTGTCCCCACCCTGACAAGTCCAGCAATGCACACCTTCCTGCCTAGCTGTGTGTGGGGAAGGCGCATAACAAAGGTAGTGGGTGGCTGCAGCTGGGACTGCACTCATGCAGCACTGTGAGGTGATTCTTTGCCATGATACAGCTATTACACACACACACACACACACACACACACACACACACACCTGTAACTCCTTGCCACTGCGCTTGTGAAGTAAGCCCCAATAACCACTGGTTCGCCAAGCTGTATTTGGGTGGGATCATTTCCTTGTTCAGGCATCAGTGTCTAATCTGGGGTGAACGGACCTTGGTTCCTGTCTCCCCTAGAAAAGTCTCACAACAGAGCTAACCTCAGAAATCAGTAGCTCATTGGGATACAGGCCAGGAATGTGTATGTAAACACAAGCTTCTTGGAGAGGTTCTCGGAGCTAGATCCTGACAGAAACTCTGAGAGCCTCTGGCCGGCAAGAGCCACGTGTTCTTGGGTGGCTCCAGATAGATTAAGTGTCCTTGCTTGCAAATGCAGTCACAGCTCTGTCAGCTTTTTTACACGCCACTTCAATAAATGTGTGTTTTTCTCAGTGGGGCAAAACCTGAAAAAGTACTGTGTGTGTGACAGAGCTACCATTAACCTTTTTTCATTTATTCTTTTGTGAAGCACACAATACAGTGGTTCTCAGCCTGTGGGTCACAAGCCCTTTGGGTGTTTAATGATGCTTTCACGGGGGCTTCATATCAGATAACCCACATATCAGATGTTTGCTTTATAACTCACACAGTAGCAAACTTACAGATATGAGGCAGCAACGAAATAAGTTTGGGTTGGGAAGTTAGCACAACATGAGGAATTGTATTAAAGGATCTCAGCATTAGGAGGTTGAGGACCACTGACACTGCAGATATTTTCTGAACGAACGGGTGAGCAGATGCCTGCTGAGTGAGGAAACAGAAAGCAGAGGCCATGTGCAGTGGGAGCCAACATCTGGATTCGAGCTGCGGTTATGACAAGCCATCTGCAGTACTAGCTAACACCTGGTGTCTACAGGTTTCTTCCTCTGAGTGCTGGTGAGGCAAAGCCTGCAGGACTAGAATGCCACCGTGAGGCTACCATGAAGTAGAAGCCAGAGCGTGAGATCTCCTCAAGCTGAGGTGTGCAGCCAAAGCCACCAAGGCAGCACTCTACAGTAATGCTGGCATTGAGTTCTTACATTTGGACTTGCAGGAAAATCTATCAGTGAGTTCATATGGAAGCCTGGCCTAGCGACTGCCTAAGTCAAATGCCTGGAAGGTTTGATACAGTCAAGTCAAATCAGTACTGTTAGGAACCATTAAAGATATGCCATCGCCCCAAACGTATGCAATATGTAATTGTACAAGTATACAAAAATGTGCATGGATGGATAGATGGATGGATGGATGGATGGGAGAGGGGAGAGGGGAGAATAGAAAGACAGGGAGGGAGAGAAGTAGATAGATAGCCTATCTTATATAGCTATGATTTTTCTACCTGTTTGTTCAACCAACCACAGATAAAAATAGTTAATAAAAAAATCTACACCTGTACTAAATGTGCACAGACTTTCTTGTATTCTCTAAGCAATGCAGGGTAGTGACTGTTCACCTAGCATTTACACTACATTAGGTAACCTGGACATGATTTAAAGTATAAGGGAATGAGTATGGAGGTTATACCCCAATACCAACCCACTATACACAGGGACTTGAACCTCTGTGGACTGTGGTTTCCCATGGGTGTGCTGAACTGCATCCCTAGAGAATGCCAAGGAACTGCTGGGCATATCATCCATCTACCCATCCATGCATCCATCCATGCATCCATCCATGCATCCATCCATGCATTCATCCATGCATGCATGCATGCATCCATCCATCCATTCATCCTCCCATCCACACATCCATCCACCTCCCATCCACACATCCATTCATTTCCCATCCATGCATCATCCATCCATCCATCCATCCATCCATCCACCCACGCACCCATCCATCCATCTATTCATCTACTCATCCATTCATCCATCCACCCACCCACCCACCCATCCACCCATCCATCCATCCATCCATCCATCATCCATCGACTCAACTAACCAAGCAGGTACCATGGTCCACCACAGCATGGGCCCCGTAGTAAGCAACTCAAATCACATAACTCTTGGTCCACATGGCAGTTCTGGGAGTGATGTGGATGCAGTAGGTGCGTTTGATGGCTGCTGCTGATCACCATCCCAAGCGGTCTGCCAGAATTCTGGTGCCATGTTCAAATCCTTCCTTCCCACACCTTGACTGCCTGCCTGCCCACAACAAGTCACAGGTGAAATGGAAGCGTCCGACTGCCTCAGCTTGCTCCTCCTCCTTCCTGTCAAGGTCCCCCCACCCCCACCCCACCCCTGACTCAAGGTCTGAAGCTAACCTCCCACCTGCACACCCCTCTGCTTCCTCACCAGCTCACAAGTTCCCACGGCCACTGGGCTCTCCCTAGCTGCCCGGAATCCACCTCGGTGCCTGTCATGCCCCTCAGAAATCAACATGAGCCTACAAATCCAGAGTGATCTTGTTCCTCTGTAGCCATTCTTAAAAACCGGCCCATGAGGCCAAAGCGGCATCTTCCTCCTGATGCATCTTCAGGGCATCTTCAGCCCCTGAAACAGCAACTCCACTGTCCAAGCTTAATTCTGTTCCCCACCACCCTTCTTAATCCTTTCCAGGGGAGCCAGCCTATTGGCTGCTGAAAAGCCCACCCACTTGCAACCTTCTGCTTTGACATCATCAATAACTTCCCATTGGGCTAAGAAGAAAGCCCCAATTTTTCACATCCCTGCCCCCGACATACAGAGTTCTTAGCTTCACTCACCCAAGAACTCATCTGTGATCTGCTTTTCTACCCCTACCCCCTCCAAACAGTGACTTCGAGTCTTGTTCCCCCCCCCCCCCCCCCGTGTTCTTCAACTTCCTTCTGACTTCCTTCTGTCATCTCATCTGTAACAAACATTTCCCAACTCCTGAATCTGAGACAGGATGACCTGCAGCCTGCCCCTCCCAAATCCATGACTGACATCCAGATCCCTCGCATGGGTAAATGTGATATTTTTGGAAATTGGGTATTTGAAGGCAGCATGGCCTCTCAGAGCCAGGGCAAAGATCTCCCCCAGGGTCCCCAGAGGCTCCCAGACCCTAATACTCACAGAGATGATGTGGCCCTTGAGGCCATGGGCGGAGTCCGCACACTCTATCACGGCACTCAGCTGTGGGTAGCCCACGCCTGTCTTGGTCCGGGTGGTGCACACAGAACCTGTACAGAAAGAGAATTGGATCCACGGAGGGTTCTGCATGAGTAGAACACAATAGAAAATGATACCCCTTCATATGGCCCTGCCCCAGTGAAGGGGTGACTTGTCCACACCAGTGGACATCTGCTGACTGGCCAGACACACGGCCTCACTATATAGCACCCCACTAGCTATGAGTCCCTCAAATAGTCACCATCATCAAGGGCAACTGACCTACACATCATCACCCACACAACCTTCAATGCCCTTCCTGATGCCATGTTTCCCCCCATCCCCTGCAATGGCTAAGCATGGAAGCCTATTCTCCCTCCGCATATGCAGATTCAACTTCCAGGGGTAACCAGGAATCCTCCCGGCCATCTCCTGTCTTCCTTACCTCCACCTTCTGTCAAGTCACTTACCCCTCTGTACCTCACTGCCCAGCATAGGGCACTGAAGCCTCAACACCCACCTGGTGTGGTTGTAATGGAATGGATTTGCTTATCACAGGGCTTGGCCTTTATAAACCCTTGGAGTGAGGAAGCCACACAACTGTATTCCTATTACTCGACCCTGGGTCAAACACAACCCAGCTTCCATCTGTCTTAATCGCATGCTGTATCCTGTATACTTCCACCCCATCTCCCTGGACGAGTCCCCACTCAGCCTAGAGCAGTGCTTCTGAACCTTCCTAATGCTGTGTTGACCCCCAACCATAAAACTATTTCATCGCTACTTCATAACTGTTGATTCTGTTACTGCTATGGGTCATAATGTAAGTATCTGATAGGCAGGATATCTGACATATGACCATTGGGAAAAGATCGGTCGACCTCCAAAGGGGTCGCAACCACTGGCCTAGACTCTGAGGTCAGCTTGGCTTTCAGTAATCACGCCAACACGTGGGTATCTCCCTTGCCTCTTCCTGCCCCAACATCCCATTCAGTCCTGGCTGTGTTC
This sequence comes from Apodemus sylvaticus, assembly GCF_947179515.1. Classification (NCBI taxonomy): domain Eukaryota; kingdom Metazoa; phylum Chordata; class Mammalia; order Rodentia; family Muridae; genus Apodemus; species Apodemus sylvaticus. The sequence goes on from NC_067485.1 coordinate 21,414,419, forward strand.
TTTCAGTTTCAGGGAACACCCACCAGTATCCCGATCCTATGTCTGCTCCTCTCTCCCTGTATACTCACTACTGACTTTCCTGCAAGTTCCCTCCCACCTCAGGGCTTCTTTTTCCTCTGGGTTTCTTCTCTCTCCCCTCCCCTCCCCTTCCCTTCCCCTGTCCTCTCCCCCTTCCTCTCCCTTCCCCACCTAACACTCCCTACTGTCCCACCAAACCTTCCTCAGTTTTCAGGCTTCGGTCTTAAAAGTCACTGCCCCAGGGAAGCTGTGCAGCCCATTGTCTTTTGAGAAGCTCATTTCAGTGTCTTTTGTGTGGGAGCGCTGAGGACTGTTTTCCCTGCCGAGTAGTAAGCTCTGGAGATTTCACACTCCCGTCTGCCCGACACCAGGACACCACTGAGGAGAACAGGCCTCATGCACAAGAGCGCTATAAATAGCACAGAAGGAACGCAGGAACTCAAGCATGAGTCACTCCTGCTCCACTGAGGCTCACCTCCTCCTGCAGGACTTGTGGGGTCTCTTAAGTGCTGCTTTTGGAGCAGGCCAGATACTGTTTCTCTTGCTCAGAAAGTTATTGACTGCCTAAGTGGCTGGCAGTGAGGAAAACCACAGGTAACAATGGAGCTTGAAGTCTCCCTGTAGGTTAAAAGCCTGCCTGTTTTGTGAGCAGATGGGGGCAGGCATTTTTCAATAAATATGCTCACAGTCTCCTCCTTGTCATAGGTCACACAGCACAAGGAGGTCCTCTTCCTACTGCAGCACTCACATGCATGGTCCTTGCATGAGTTTCCCGTCTGCTTCCTTCTTAAAAGACTGTCTTTGGGGAGTAGAAGGTTGTTGCTTTGTGTGTGTGTGTGTGTGTGTGTGTGTGTGTGTGATATCACATCACATGCCTGTGTGTGATCTGCTGTTGTGATCTGCTGTTATTTTCAGTCCCAGATCAAGTATCTACAGTTTTTTCTTTCCTTCTCTGATGCTAGTGTCTGGGTAATGATGCACACCAGGGCAGAATGTCAGAACATGGCGGTGAGGATGTAGGCCTGGCTATGGGAAAGGGGAAGACAAACACCAGCCAGTCTCAACAAGAAACTGCAGCTCACAGGTTCAGGCCGGACAGGCACTAGTTGGTTCCTTCGTTCAAGAGGCCTGTGGCTAGCCCTGGTAGCTAAGCAGTGGATTAGTAGCAGGTGGGGAGCCAGTGGGCCACAGGTCATGTTCAAAGGTGGCCTCTTAGTCACAAGTGTTTGGGGCTCCTTCAAGCATTCATGTGGGCGCAGTCATTCCCATTCATTAACTGTTCTTGTGGATTCCCCACTGACCTTTCTCTTCAAAGTGTATGGGTCATCAGTGGCTTTTGCGGTCTACTCTCTCACACTAACACTCCACATGTCTGCTCGGGTAGGAGGTGCTTGAGGTCACCAGAGAGCAGTTGATTTATATCTCGGAAGCTTCGTAGGGAAGAACAGATCTCCCAAAGGAATGTGCCTTGAACATATTGGTGAGTACAATATGGTTCCTACATAGCCTCCTTCCAGGAGCCCCAAGCCCCCAAGGCCCCTGCTCCCCAGTCATCCCTCCTGCGCTCTCGGCAGGTCTCACCTGGTCCGACTCCCACTTTGATGATATCTGCTCCGGAGAGGATGAGCTCCTCCACCATCTCTCCCGTCACCACATTCCCTGCCTGTGACAGGAAGAACAGGGCTCTCCGTGATCAGAAATGACTCCGGGGCAGGTATGGGGGTCATGGAATGAGTGGCCCGTGGAGAGTTTCACTCTGGACTCCAAGGGTAGGTGCGTATTGAGGCTACCAGGGTTCCAGGAGACAAAAATAAAAACAGTACCCCCCAATTCTGAAGTTGATTTAGGTCTGAGAATTGGCGAGTGTGTTCCCAGATTCCTTTTCTCCTAAATTCCAGCACAGAAGCAGATACCAGAGACCCATCTTGGGAAGGCACCTGCATGAAGTCATTGCATAGGAAGCTACAGAAATGTAGACTTTTAGAAACAGAAAATCCAGCTTAACACCAATCAGGTCAAAACAAAAATCTTCTATGGGACCCGAAATCCACAAGCAATGAGGCACAGTCAGCTGATCAGACCCCTTAGCAATGGGCAAAGGCTACTTAGGCACCTGGGAAAAGCCCTGGAGAATCTCTAGAACCCAGAAAGCCACGGTTAAAAGACTGACATTCTCGCGGTTGAGAAGATACCCGAGTGTCTGGTCCTAGGCTGGGGTTCCCACCTTGGAACAAAAGGGCAGGCAGGCCCTGATGAGCCATATGCCACTGGCACAGGCTCTGTCTACAGATGGAGTGGAGCTTCAGTCCTAAGAATAGACCTGCAAGCCAGGAAGTGGCGGAATCCATCAACCACAAGAATGCATATCTACGCTGGAAATAGTACAAGCTCTCTGACTGCAGGAGCTTGAAAGAGCAAAAATAGCCCTTTTATTACAACTCGCTGCCCCATGGATACTTCAGCTGGTACCCAGGATGCTTCAGCTGGTACCCAGGATGCTTGGCAAGACGACATTCACTGGGTTTTCACAACCGTGCAAAGTCACATTTTGCAAAAATGCATCCTAACTCTTTCCACTCCCACCAAAGCCCTGGTGTCCTTTCGCTGAATTAATTCCCTGGGGGAAATATTCTTTTTTTAAAAAATCTACAAAATAACTTGGAACTCCATAGAAAAGGTTGTCAGAAAGAGGTGGGCAGGCCAGTGTGAAGCTACTTGGTTATGGGCACCAGCTGTCAACAGAAAATGATGATGGATGTCACAGATGGAAGTCTGGAGTTGGGTTAAAGGTCAAGCCGTTTCCCCGTAAACTCTGCAGGGTAGTGTAAAGGCACGGTGAGCGCTCTCAATACAAAACTGACATGCATGCAAGGAGATAATACAATCACTGAACAGCCAGCTAGAGAAAAGCTCGTGGTGGAGCTGTGACAAAGGGTAACCGGCTGGCATAGACAAAGAACTCAGAAGCTCCATTTTAAAAAGAGACAAAGAAAACAAAAAGAGACAGACATGGCTAACCTAAGCCGGGAATGTACACAGCTTTATATGCTGGTGGGAGTCTACCTTTCACCTACCAGATCATCAGAGGTTATGAACACTACATACAACAACAAAAAAATCACATTAACTCTCTCTACTGGTGGGATAGCTTTTCTAGCACAAGTTTTCCTGGGAAGAAATTTGAACCTTAAAAGTGTGTTTGTTGCTCCTCCCATGAATTCTGAGACTCTCTCCCAATGACACTATCGCAAGCCTGGCCAAAGATTTAGACACAAAAATGTGCCATTCGCGAAGTGAAAAACTTTATTTTTCCAACGGGAATAGTTCTGCAGGATATTATAAAGAACCAGTTCAGATTAAAGAGGACAAGGCGTGATCAGAAATAAAGGCGACATTCAGATTTCACTGTGAAGTTTCTGCGCAGGTGGCCCCTGGCCACGGGGAGTTAGGTCTGTGGGTAGGGAGGGGCTGGCCAAGGGCGATTAAGCCAAGAGGCCGCTTTCTGTTGGAGCAAAACACCTTGTGAAGGGAGTGGATACCAGTTTGAGGGTGTGACAGCCCCTGGAAGCATGATAGGCCCCGTCACTATGGTAGTTTGCACATGATCACTTCCTGGACAGCCATGACCAGACAGAAACCATATACCCTAATCTGAGACACTGACACAGGCAGGAAGCAGTTTCTGCTGGGCCTCCTCACTGCCCCAGTGACATAGCTTCTATCTGAAATGTCTCCAAAGCTCATAGGCAAATACTTGGTCCACGGTGCAACAGTCTTGACAGGAGGGGATAGGGAGTTGAGGGTTACCAATCACCCACTGATGGGTTCCTAACTTCATGAGCGCGTGGGAAGGGGTAGGGACATCAGGAGATGGGGCCCAGGAAGTGGCAGCTGGGGTGGGGGGTAGCGTATCTTTGGAGGGCGTGTTTTATTCCCACTATCTTCACCTCCCAGTCTCTGCTACCTATGAGATACATGTTTTTTTTCTCCACCAAATATACCCTGTCATGATGTTCACCTCCACACAGACCCGGAAACCACAGAGCTACGGGACCATGAACTGCAATTTCTGAAACCTGAAGCCAAAATGAGTCTTACTTTTCCTCAGGTATTGTCAGGGACCTGGAGGGGGAAAAAAAAAAACCTAGCTCTATATTCAAGGCTCTAGTCCAAAAAGATGATTCCTGGGCCTGGTGACACATGCCCATAGTCCAAGCAGCATGGAGAGCTGAGGCAGTAGGATGACAAATTTAAAGCCAGTGTAGACAACTTAGTGAGGCCCAGTCTCAAAATTAAAAGGAAAAAAAAAAGTGGTTTGGGGTGTGGCTTAGGAGGGGAGATGGGCGAGACAGTCTTGTGGAAGCATCTGATACTGTACGTTCAATTCCAAGTACCAATCAAAAAAAGGAAGAGAAGGAGAGGAAAGGCAATAGACATGCTGAGTCTGTATTAATCCACTTAAAAGAGTAGCTGGAATTTCCAGCAGGCAATACTTAGGAATGGTTAGAAGATTCTCTTAGCCGACGCCTTTGCCTGCCCTCCCCAGCTGGCCATAGGTAAGCAGCAAGCAGATTGTTCAGAGGAACCCTGGCCTGGTGCAAAGGCCAGGAACGGCCAGCTTCTTCAGTGATCCTGAAAACACTAGGCATTCATTCACCCAGTGCCCTTCAGCTCGGAGAACACCGGGTGACTGCCAACTCCTCCTTACAGGGCCTCTGAAAGCCAGAGGAGAGAAAGTAACATTTTCCAAACCACCAAGAAAGAACCAAAGGCATGAGCATCCACTGGAGGTTTCTGGATGAAGCCCAGATTTCAGGGGTCAGCGCAGGCAAAGAATGGCTTTGGCATAAACATCTACCTTGCCAAAGTCTTCAGTCTATTGCTGGGGAAACCAACCGGGCAATGAAACACCTCCTGGCGGGCCAGCAGGCACTGCAGAGGTCCTCCCTGCTGGAGGCCGCCCAGAGGTCTGTGGGAACCCCTGCTCCCTCTGCCGTGCTCCCTCTTAGCAAGCCCTGGCTCTGCACTGGCAGCACACTTCCCCTTGGCTCCCTTCTCCCCGCACCCCTTTCCTGCGCTGCTCAATCTCCTCTGGTTTTTGTTCTTGAGGATAGCACACAATTCACCCGTTTGAAAACAGGCCAACCATGGTCCTTAGCACTAGCCTTTTCAAGTGCACAACATCTTGAGAAGTGGTGCCTGCCTTCTTTATTTGTGTGTGTGTGTGTGTGTGTGTGTGAGAGAGAGAGAGAGAGAGAGAGAGAGAGAGAGAGAGAGAGAGAGAGAGAACACATGTTTTATGTGCCTAAGTGTGGAGGCATTGATCTGATCAACCTCCGGTGTTCTGCTCCTCAGTACATCATCTACCTTAGTTTTTGAGATGGGGTCCCTCCTTTCTACCTGAAACTCTCCAATTGAGTTAGGCTGGCTTGCCAGTGAACGCCAGGAAATTGCCTCTCTGTACCTCCCAGCTCTGGATTACGTGTGCTCATTTTTCTTCTTCTGTGTAGGTCTAGTAATCAAGCTTGGGTCTCTATGCATGCACAGCAAGCATTTTTACAAACCGAGCTATATCTCTGTCCTTTCTCTTACTTCTTAGGACAATTCCACTGCATAGGCCCTACCTTTCTTCGGTGACTCAGTGTTCAGAGCACATGATTCCAATGAACTTACTGCCTAAAAGCAATTGAGCAACTGTTGGGGCACACTGTGTGGGTAGGGTAATGAAACAACCTCCCATGAGGACACCATAATTGTTCTCCTTTCCTTTAGTGTCCTCAAACTCCTTTTCCCAAGCAAGGAACACAAGAGTCAAAAAAGTCCCCATAGGGCTCTCAGGTCATGAGCTGGCATGCTGGGGTACACTGTATGAAGTTGTGTCTCTGTCCTTACTCACCTAAGGCAGTCTCTGATTGGCTTTAATAAAAATCATGACCAATTAGCTGGACAGGAAGTAGAAGGTGGGACTTGCTGGGAGGGAGAAAGGAATTCTGGGAAGAAGAAAGAGGAAGCCCTTTTGCCAGGAGACATGAGAAGGAAGTAACTATGGGCTTGGAAGGTTTAGCTAGCCACATAGCTGGATGGGACTAGGCGGTCAGGTTAGCTTAGATGAACTGGTTGAGAGTCTGCCTAGCTAAGGCCTAAGGCTTTGAAATATTAAAAAGGTCTTTGTGTGGTTATTTGGGGAACTAGCTGGTTAAGGAATAATTGTCACTGTGTTCATTTCTAGCATTAATAGATACAGATTATTAACAATCATTTTATTATAGTGTCCTCTTAAACTTTGTAACCTGACCCTAAACAGTGTGGCCATAGATTAAAGATGAGACCTTTAATAAGACTCTCCTGAATGAGATTACTATTCCTTAGAAAAGGGCAGGGGGAACATGCGTGGGCCTTTCTGCAACATGAGGACACACCTACAAGTCACCTATAAAGGAAGAGTGTCACAAGACATTGGCAGACCTCAGTCTTGAGCTTCTAGTAAGTTTCCATTGTTTACAAGCCTCCCAGTTTATGGTATTTTGGCAGCAGCCAGGAGGAGGTCACCAAGCGCTGCCATGTAGGGGGTCAGGAGGAGAAACCTAGCAAGTCACCTGGGAAACAGCAATGGTCTCCAGTCACAAACACAGTTGCCAAAACAGCAGGGAGGATCTCAAATGCACTCCCCCCCCCCACCTCCCCAGCAAAAGCTGGCTCATTACAGCTAAGGGCTGACCACTCACAGAACTGGGAGCAGGCCAATTCAAACTGTGTTGTCTAGGAATGTGTAAGTGGTGGACACCAGACAGCTAGCTGCCAAGAGGGGAGCAGTAACCAGAGCTGTGGAGAAGACCTGAGGTGAGAATCGTATGTTTGGGGGGCAGGGTGGGGAACTGTAGGGTTGCTAGAGTAGGACTTATAACTACCTAGTAAGCATCCCTGTTGATGTACTTTTTGTGATTTATAACATTACCAAAGATGTGAAGCAAGACCACTAAGCTACCTCAAGCGGTGTCATTTGTCATCAAACCTTTGTAAGCAACACATGCCACTAGGGCAGTAAACAAGCTGTTAACCCTCCTTGTCTCCAGAGCAACTAAGACAGGAGAGGTGGATCCCACCCTTCTGACCTGTCCGGATCCCTGCAGAGCCCTAGACCCCTCCAGAACCTTCCAGACCCCTGTAGACCCCTACAGAGCTCTCCAGACCCCTGCAGACCCTTGTAGAGCCCCAGATCCTTCCAGACCCCTATGAATTCCTACAGAGCCCCTCAGACCCCTGCAGACCACAGGGTCCTTCAGCCCTCCCTTCTCTCCTCACCCCTCTCATGGAATCCATAAAGGGCTCCACATCTCCAACAATTATATGTTGAGATTTCTACATGAAATCTGGAGAAGTTAAGTTTAAAGTCAAGTGCTACTCAGAGCCACCACATCCCAGTCAGAGCCTGGGGCTTGTTCTGAAATTCCAGGGTTTTCTTCCCTCTTTTGGGGGTGGGGGTGTGTTTTGTTTTGTTTTGTTTTGTTTCAAGACAGGGTTTCTCTGTGTAGCCCTGGCTGTCCTGGAACTCACTCTGTAGACCAGGCTGGCCTTGAACTCAGAAATCCACTTGCCTCTGCCTCCCAAGTGTTGGGATTAAAGGTGTGCGCCACCACTACCCGGCTGGTTTTCTTCCCTCTTATAAGTGGCCCGAAAGAAAGTTACCACAAAGGCAAATGACAGGAGCCTCAGGTGGGGCTTGGAACTAGGTACTCATGAGTGGTACTGGGCACAGGAAGGGACAGCAACTTCACTATGCCCTGATGCTAACCTTCCCAAGTAGAAACGAAAGTCACTGTACCCCTCACTGATCCCGTCCAGTGGCAGGTGAACAAGGACAAACAAATCTAAATGTGCCATGGAAGGAATGGTCTCTACCCTCAGAGCTGCCTTCCAAAGCGATTTTATTATTTTGTGTCAATGTGGTATGATAATATGTTCCCACACCTAAGAACAAATCAGAGGTTTAGATTCCTGGTCTGCAGTAAATGTAGGATAACCACTCCTTTACCAAGAAGCTGAGAATGAGAGAAGGGTCTGGCATCTCCCTGAAATTCTCGGAGCACTTGTGGATACACAAGCAAGCTAAACTCCTACTCTCACGTGCAACAAACACATGTTTGTTTTCTCAAGCACTAGATAATTTCCAGCAGAATGTCCTACAACTTATCTCAGTTTGGATGGTACCTGGCCATAGTGTCAGATCCCACAGGTCAGAGCTCAGTCCCATAAGACTGCTTCACACTTCAGAAACCAACCCGGGGCAGTAGGCTACATAGCTCCTGCCTAGCTTGGCTTCAGATCCAAGGTTCAATGCTAGAGTGGCTCACAGACTCAAACACGCTAGCTAACTTACTAACTTAGCAAAGGCTACAAAGGATAGAGAGAAGTCAGATGAAGATCTAGCTCAAGGGATGGGACGTCCTAAGAGGAGCTGTGTTGGGAACCCAAGTCAAAGGCTCAACAGAGAAAATCTCCAGCAGCTCTATCAATGGGAAGTCTATCTCAGGAAGTACAGGCATGGGTGTGCGGGGCTCCCTCGGGGGTTCAGGTGGTGAAGACTCAGTTCTCGGCTGACGGTGCTGCTGAGAGGTGACTGGATCATGAGGGTCCTGACTTCACTGATGGATTGATCTGAGTGAAACAGCCTGTATAAAGGACCTCCGGGAGGCCTCACGGAAGACAGTAAGTTGATGAGGGAATGTCTTGGAAGAGGAATACCTTGACTGTGGCCCATTTTTATTCCCATGAGGTAATTTCTTATTACTTATTTTTGTTGGTGGTGGTGTTGTGATAAAATACCATGACCAAGCCCAAAAGGAACTTAGTAAAGAAATGTCCCTAAAGAGACAACTGAACTCCACTAGCAGAAACCACGAACGAGTGCCCACTTCCTGACAGGGAAATGTGAGACAAACAGGTTTGACATCACAGAGGTGTCAAGGGATGAGTCATGAACTGGGCATTCTCTATATCCCATACTAAGAACAATAAAGACTGGAATAAATGCAGTGGTTTGAGTTCCTCCCCTCCAAAGCCCAACTGTGACCCTTTCCTTTCAGTCAATTCACCCTGTGAGCAGTCAAACATAGCTTTAGCACATAAAGGTGATAATCACTGGGAGAATACAGAAATGGAAGAAAAAGTCAAAAAACCAAAGGTATTAGATATGACATCATCTCAACAGACCTGCCATCATTAACTGGCTCCCACAAAATGATTATGTCACCGAGTCCAGCCCTATCGATAGCACAACTATCAACTGATAAGACTGGGTGGGATATGGGGCAGCAAGTCCAGCCCTATCGATAGCACAACTATCAACTGATAAGCCTGAGTGGAATATGGGGCAGCATGTTGAACTGAAACCTTAGCATGTATTTTCAATTTTAAAATAAATCTACTCTTATTGTGGGGTGATGAAGATCCCCCTCCCTCTTTTTTTTACAGGTGACACCTGGTAACAGAGCCTTGATATTGATCAGGATTGTATTCATGTTTTAGAGGAAAGCTAGTTCTTCTGATCTTCCCTAGTGTCCACCTGTCCCACTTCTGGAGACTTGCAACTACTCTTCCAACAAAAGCTATGGGAGGGAACAGGCCCCACGCCCAGCACACCACGTCTCCTAGTTCCCTCATCTTGAGAGCATCCCATCATACTCACCATGATGGTGTGTTCGGGAAATTTGGACCGGACCAGTTTCACGAATTCCACAAAATGTTCCGAATACCCATTGGCCACATCTAGACAGATGAACTTCACCTGCGGCACGGCTTCCAAGATGCGGCTCATCTTCTCGAGATCATTCTGCCCACTGCCAGAACTCACGGCTATATGCTGTGGCAAGGCGTAGCACAGACAGTGGCCATGAACTGGAGGATTTAAAGGAAGACCCTCCTCCACCGGCAACCCTCCAAGGTCTACCCTGAGCAAACACAGACCCTCTGTTCAAACAGCGGTAGGGTTTTCTTTCCCACCCTTGACTCACACACATCCTTGAACCTGGGTCTTGGCAACAAAACCTCACAGTAAACAGATTCTAAAATCCTCAGGACACCTTGCACTTGGCTGCTTCTCCATTTTCTCAAGCTTGCTGTGCAGAACATTGCGCTGCGTGTGGAGCCACTGGTGCAGGTGTGTCATGGGGGGAACTCACAGAAGGGCAGCATAGGAAGTCTCCAGAAATAACAAGTGAGGGCGACAATCATTTACAGATTAAGGAGATGTGTGACTAGGATATGATTCGGTGGGAAACGTGCATAAGGTCACTCTCTGCTGAGCTCACGGCCATCTGAACCACACTATACCTGTGTGATGGTTAGTATTATCAACTTGAGAGAGCCTAAAATGAGCAGACAGGCTCGTAGGCATGCCTTTGGGAGATTACCTTGATTGAGTGGAATGAGGTGGGAGACCTGTAGCATCATTCCTTTGTTGGGATGGTGGGATGATGCTGGGATGACTCTGGGATGCTGGGGTGATGATGCTGGGATGGTGGGTTACTAGGATGATGCTGGGATGATGCTGGGATGATGCTGGGATGATGCTGGGATGACTCTGGGATGCTGGGATGATGCTGGGATGGTAGGTTACTAGGATGATGCTGGGATAATGCTGGGATGATGCTTGGATGATGCTGGGATGACTCTGGGATGCTGGGATGATGCTGGGATGGTGGGTTACTAGGATGATGCTGGGATAATGCTGGGATACTGAGATGATGCTAGGATGATGGGGTGGTGGGATGCTGGGACGGATATTAATGAAGAGAAGGAACTGCAGCAGAATTCATGCATGACTCTCTGCTACCTAACTGTGGACACACGTGGCCATCTGCTTCACACTCCTATCACCTTGAAACCCCCCCCCCCCACCATGAATCTCTTGGTGGTTAGAAGTGCTTACTGCTCTCACAGAAGAGCCAGGTGTGGTCCCCAGCACCCACACAAATGTTGTCAACCCTAAGTAACTCCAGTTCCAGAGGATCCAAACACCTTCCTCTGGCCTTTGTGGGTACTAGGAATACCTGTAATGCACATACATACATGCAGGCAAACACACATAAAAAATGTCTTTTAAAAACTACACTCAGGTTGATGTGGATTTTTGCTGTTTTATTTTTATGCATATGATGCATATGCCATAATTAGCTACATAGCATTCGCATTATATGAAGCAGAACACATCATATAGAAATGATCTAAGCTGGGCGTGGTGGCGCACACCTGTAATCCCAGCACTTGGGAGGCAGAGGCAGGTGGATTTCTGAGTTTGAGGCCAGCGTGGTCTACAGAGTGAGTTCCAGGACAGCCAGGGCTACACAGAGAAACCCTGTCTCGAAAAACCAAACAAAAAAAGAAAGAAAGAAAGAAAGAAAGAAAGAAAGAAAGAAAGGAAGGAAGGAAGGAAGGAAGGAAGGAAGGAAGGAAGGAAGGAAGGAAGGAAGGAAGAAAGAAAGAAAGAAAGAAAGAAAGAAAGAAAGAAAGAAAGAAAGAAAGAAAGAAAGAAAGAAAGAAGAAAAAAGAAATGATCTAAATCTATAAGAGGATATGTATAGATTATATGTAGACCTACTATTGGGCTTGAGCAACCAAGGACTTTGGCATCTGCAAGGAGCCTGAGACCCTAACTGTAACGAGGGACATCTATAATCTGAACAATATATCAAAGGTGAAAGGGTCTACATTGGGCCAGAATTATTTTCTCTCTTAAGCTAACTGTTTGTAGTAAAAATCCACACCTAACTACTTAAGTCATAGTGAAAGCAACAGCAGCTATACCAGCATCCAAAATCATCTCATTACAAATGACCTCCCCACAAAGAGGCAGGCCCAGATCTCATTGCCGGATTTGGCTTAGAACCAGTAGAATGTACTGGAAGGAAACTGACTCATGTTATGGGAGGGCTTATGATATCATTTTTAAGTACCCGTTTACTTAGTGGACCAGGGCTACTGAGACACAGAAGCACAGCATGTAAGATGCCTATACTGGGTAGCTTGGTGTCAGCTTGACACAAGCTATGGTCATTTTGGAAGAATCTCAATTGAGAATGAGCTCCCACCAGACTGGCCTGTGGGCAAGCCTGAGGTACATTTTCTTGATTGATGTGAGAGGGTCCAGCTCACTACAGGTAGTGCCACCCCCAGACTGGTGGTCCCAGGTGATAGAAGAACGCATGCTAAACAAACTGTAAGCCCATAAACAGCAGTCAGGTTCCTGTCCTGACTTCTCTAGATGATGCACTGTCTGTGTACGTGCCGTAAGATGAAATAACCCCTTTTCTCCCTGGGGTGCATCATCACGGCAACAGAAACCTTAAACTAAGACAGACATCTCCTTAGGTACACAATTGTTTTAGGTTATTTAATTATGCCATTATTAAAGAACATTTTTCTGGTTCCAAGAAGGATTTATATCCTCATTCTCATTCTCATTCTCATTCTCATTCTCTCTCTCTCTCTCTCTCTCTCTCTCTCTCTCTCTCTCTCTCTCTCTCCCTCCCTCCCTCCCTCCCTCCCCCCCTCCCTCCCCCCCCTCTCTCTCTCTCCCTCTCCCTCCCTCTCTCTCTCTCTCTCTCTCTCCCTCTCCCCCCACTCTCTGATAGCACTGGGTACTGAAGGTCGGGTACCACACACTTTTTAATCCCACAGGTAAATCCCAGCTGAGCTACAGCCCAAACTTATACTTTTTTCTTTGAGATACAGGCTAAGCTGCCCAGGCTGCTCCTGACCTGGAGCTCCCCTGCCTCAGCCTCTTCCATAACTGAGATCACAGGCTAGCCCACCGGGCCTGGCTCCAGATGACGCTGATGTATTACTCGTTAACTCCTTCCTCCCACTACCAGGCTCAGAAAACTGTCTCCATGTGTGTGACATCTCCATGTGTGACATCTACATGTGTGTGACATCTTCATGTGTGACATCTCCATGTGCATGACATCTCCATGTGTGGACATCTCCATGTGTGTGACATCTCCATGTGTGTGACATCTCCATATGTGTGACGTCTCCATGTGTGTGATGTTTCCATGTGTGATGTCTCCATGTGTGACACCTCCATGTGTGTGACATCTCCATGTGTGACATCTCCATGTGTGACATCTCCATGTGTGTGGGCATCTCCATGTGTGTGACATCTTCATGTGTGACATCTCCATGTGTGTGACATAGCCATGTGTGATGTCTCCCATGTGTGACATCTCCATGTGTGACATCTACATGTGTGTGTGACATCTTCATGACATCTCCATGTGTGTGACATCTCCATGTGTGACATCTACATGTGTGTGACATCTCCATGTGTGACATCTCCATGTGTGACATCTCCATGTGTGACACCTCCATGTGTGTGGCATCTCCATGTGTGACATCTCCATGTGTGTGACATCTCCATGTGTAACATCTCCATGTGTGTGACATCTCCATGTGTGTGACATCTCCATGTGTGTGACATCTCCATGTGTGTGACGTTTCCATGTGTGACGTCTCCATGTGTGACATCTCCATGTATGTGACATCTCCATGTGTGTGACATCTTCATGTGTGACATCTCCATGTGTGTGACATCTCCATGTGTGTGACATCTTCATGTGTGACATCTCCATGTGCGTGACATCTCCATGTGTGATGTCTCCATGTGTGACATCTACATGTGTGTGATGCCTCCATGTGTGATGTCTCCATGTGTGACATCTACATGTGTGTGACATCTTCATGACATCTCCATGTGTGTGACATCTTCATGTGTGACATCTACATGTGCGTGACATCTCCATGTGTGACATCTCCATGTGTGACATCTCCATGTATGTGACATCTCCATGTGTGACACCTCCATGTGTGTGACACCTCCATGTGTGACATCTCCATGTGTGTGACATCTCCATGTGTGACACCTCCATGTGTGACACCTCCATGTGTGTGACATCTTCATGTGTGACATCTCCATGTGTGTGACATCTTCATGTGTGACATCTCCATGTGTGATGTCTCCATGTGTGACATCTCCATGTGTGTGATGCCTCCATGTGTGATGTCTCCATGTGTGACATCTCCATGTGTGACATCTCCATGTGTGACATCTCCATGTGTGACATCTCCATGTGTGACGTCTCCATGTGTGTGATGCCTCCATGTGTGATGCCTCCATGTGTGATGTCTCCGTGTGTGATGTCTCCATGTATGTTTCCAGCACAGGCAACTAGTATCAATAAGACTACACTTTCAGCTCTTGTGTTTGGTTTTCACTCAGCAAAATGTTCTCAGGGTTTGTTCACACCGTAAGAAGTTAGTCTTTCATTCCTCTTGTGGTTGGACAACATTCTATCATATTGATAGTTGTTAAGTATCTGTCCATCAGTTAGACATTCAAGTTCTTTAGTCTGCATTTCCTACTGCTGGGCTATTATAAACATTATGAGCATTCATGACCCAATGCATGTGTGATTATATGGTTTCATTTCTCCTAGAAAGGGAGCTGTTAGTCATATGGTAACTTGTGCTTCCTCTCTTAGTCAGGGTTACTGTGACAAAATGTCCTGGTTACTTAGTTAGGGTTCCTTCTGTCTTAGTCAGGGTTACTGTGACAAAATGTCCTGGTTACTTAGTTAGGGTTCCTTCTGTCTTAGTCAGGGTTACTGTGACAAAACATCCTGACCAAAGCAACATGAAGAGGGAAGATTTATTTGGTTTCTGCTTCCAAGGAAATCAGGATAGAACTCCAGGAAAGGGAGGTGATACAGGGGCTGATACAGAGGCCATGGAAGGTTGCTGCTTACTGGCTGGCTCAGCCTGCTTTCTTAAAGACCCCAGGACCACTGTCCCAGGGATGGTCCCAACTGCAATGACCTGGGCCCTCCCTCCGCAATCACTAAGAAAATGAACACCCTAGAGACTTGCCCACAGCCCGATCTCACGGAGGAGGCCAGATGACCATGGCTTATGTTAGGTTAGCATAAACCATGTTTAGGTTGTTTACAAGGCAACCTCAGCACCTACATTCCTCCCAACTACATAGGAGCATCCTAATTTCTCCACATTCTCAACAATTCTCACATCATTCTAATGACAGCTATCCTAGCAGGGGTGGAACATAGTGAAATAATTTGTTATCATTAGTATGCACTATCTGTAGCCAGGAAAAAGCAGTTAGGTTGGATTCACCTGGAAACCCCTGGCAGGAAGCAAGGCCTTGCCCAGGCTCTGGGTACGGATATGTACTCTTCAAGGTGAAGCCTACCTCACAGGCAATGCCTGGCATTTTCTAACATACCGTACCTGTGGCAGGTTTCCTCAACAAAGCCCTGGCAGCAACCCCAGCATCCTGTGTTCCGATTCAAATAGCCCTGACATGGCTGCAGACTATTCCTCCTCCCTCAGCCCATGTCCAGTAAAGTTTGTCATGGTACCTGCAGGCATTCGGGGTGGTTTTCTGCAAACCGCTTCCAGTCATCCAGCGAGTAATGCTTATGAACGGCTGTAAACATGGCGTGCTAGGAAACAAAACCGGATTGTCAGGAGTGAGCCAGGGAAGCCCATCACTCACTCACACACACACACACACACACACACACACACACACACACACACACACACGCGCGCCAGCCTGCTGGGGTAAGCCACAGACAAAAGCATCTGCAGCTGCCTTTCATGCCTAGTTTGCTCTGAATGTGTCCCCGGGAGCCAAAATTGAACAAAGGTGTATGCAATGAAGCCATGAATCACAAAATGATTCCCTGCTCTGATATGATCAGACAATGTGTGTTCAGTCTTGGGAAGCCCTGCCAAAAGGCAAGAAAAGGAATAAGGGAGTAATCTCCCCCAAACTGGCCCACCTAGCTCTTGCCCACACCCAAGGCAGGTCAAGAACACACATGTAGAAGAGCCCTTAAACCAGGAGAGTGAGCATCCTAATGCAAGCTTCTGCTCAGTCAACCAAAGGACCTGGCCTTACACCCAAAGCTTCCCCCAATTCACAGCCTAAATACTTCTTGCTGAGAGCCAAGAAGAGAAAGTATTACATAAGAACTCTACTTCTCGGACTATTGAACCAGACGTTACCACCGTCGGGCCAATGGTTTGCAAATACCATTGGATTCTCAGAACAACTATGAACAGAATTACTGTCATTAGGAGCAGATGGGGCGGGGGTGGGGGGTGATAAATTTAAGAACTACATAGCAAAGCTGGGTAGGGTGGCACATGCCTCAAACTCCAGCACTTAGTACGCTGGAGGCTGAGGCTGGAGGACTGGCGGCAAGCGGAAGTCCAGCCACGACATAGCAAGATCCTACCTCACAAAGGGGTGTGGGGCCGAGGAGGAAGTGATAACCAATTTATCAATTGCTTATAGCAATGGCCCAGAATCAACCTTCCCTACTCCGAGGCCTCTCCTCTAGCTTCTGAGTTGCCCTGCACCTCCAATTTCCCACTCTAAAATTCTATGACTATTAATTCACACTGTCTGTGGATCCCAAAAGCAGAAACCTCACAGAAAAACCCACACACGGCTATCTCTGCCAGTGCGGGCTATGGCGTTCCTGGGAAACGTTCCCATGAGAGTGGGAGGGGCAGAGCAAGTTCCAGGTTCTTCAATGAATAACAAGTATGCAGACAAACCAGGCTACCTCAGTGTTGCTCCTTGAGCCACTCCTGCTTTTAACTGTGAACTTGCTGTCACTATAACTGTAACTGTAACAAAGTTTCTGAGGTAATTAACTCATTTTGGCTTGGCCTATTGAAGGGTCCATTGTTCTTGGGACTGTGGCATGTCAGCCCACCTCAGTGAGACCACACCTTTGGTGACATAAAGACCTCCTGCCAGGCACCATCCCTTAAAGGCCCTGCTCTTAAAAAATACCCCCCCCCCAGTAACCCATGGAACTTCAGAGATACTTTCTCACACCACAACATACACTAAAAAGTCATTAAAAACAGTCATTAATGACAAAGCAGGGAAAAGATTAGGAGGTAAAAACACATTACATTCCTTTAGCAATTCATTTATTTGCCTCAGACCCCCTTCTGGTAGAGGCTTAGAGCTGACAAACAGCCAATCCTCGGTCAGGTGGATGACCTCCAACTCTACTTTCTGAGCTCATAATCTGAGACTCTTTCCCTCATCTGGCTGCTTAATGATGAATCCCAGTGCCTCCTGTGGTCAGACCTGCCACCCACAGCGAGAAGCTTTTCCAACTAATTGCATTTAGCTTTGTACTTGGCAGGCAGGACCAGCAAAAACAGATACAGTTCTTCGCTCCTCATCCAGAGGCCCTCTAGTCTCTGACATGGAAGATTCTCACGCCCAACACACAGGTCTGTGTCTGTGAGGCAGTGAATACCTAGGGCTGGCATTTCCTCCATTTTTCCTGAGGCCAAGACGCTAGTCAAGAGAAACCTTGAACTTGCCTCAGAATCCATCCAATTTAGAGATGTGTCCTACAGATTCGGGGAGTCACTTTGGGTTTATGCTCTGCCTCTCTACTTGACTGAAGGCCCTGGGGCAAGATGTCCTACCTCTTTCTCTGTGTGCCTCAGTTTCCTCCTCAGCAAAAGGAGTCTACCCCACTGAGCTATGATAAGAACTGAGAGACAGATTAAAGCAGAAATGATAATCGCTCTCCAACACAGTGTATTAAATACTGCACGCAAAGTGTGCCATTGTAAAGGGATGGCTCCTCTCCCGTATGCCATTCATCCTGCTGTCTTCTTTTTGAAAGCCTAATAATTTCTAGAACCATCACAGGCATTTTCACAGAAGAGCCAGAGTCAGGTCTAGACCATCTCACAGAGGTCCAGACATGGCGTTATGTTTTGACTACAGAAGCAGAGAAGATATGGTCCTTGCAACAACTGGACTCAGCAAAGAATGAGAGAGCCCAGGCACCTGACACCCCTATCCTCCCTGTCCCCAAAAGGATGTAGTAAAGTGGTTGAGCTCTGACCTGTGACATCACCACAGCCATCTCAAATGTCCCCACAGTGTCCATGTTGGCCACAATGATGGGAATCCCTGAGTAGGTCTGCTTTGAGTTTCGAAACGTAAAGGTTCGCTCAAGATCCACCTGTTGGCAAATAAACAAAAGAAATGAGTCAGCTCTGAGGTAACACAGGCAGATTTCCCAGTGTTTAGAGCCAGGAGGGAAGGTCACCAAAGATGAGTCTACCCCTCAACCCCTAGACTCTCTTAGGCCCAGTGTTCCAAGGTCAGGACAGCTCCAAGGAAACCAAGTAGCAAGCTATACCCACATTCAGAAGTTTACACAGTCCCCACAGTCGGTTCCCACACATCCAACTAAGAGGCACTAGATATTCTTTCAGGAAGTCCAAGATCTATGTGAGGTCTCCCCTTCATCAGCATCCCCAATCCCTCTGCCACCTCTCCTCACCGACACCTGTCTCATGCTGGCCCTAAGCACACACAGCACACAATGTCTCCCCCACCCCCACCTCCAAGCACTGGAGGGTCCATCCCTCTTCTAGGGGAGTCTATGCACTCTTCCCCAAAACAGTGGCCCTCCTTCCTCCTCCTGTCAGGTCCTTCCCCATCTCCCTGGTCACCTTGACCCACACTACTCAGTCTGCTTCCAGCACTGAGCTACAACTCCTTAATCCCTTTGCCTTTCTGCTCTGGCTGTGGCTTTGACTTTGTAATTACAAGGGAGTGAGCGAGCGAGCGCTGGGGAAGTACACAGCAACCATCTGTTTCTGCAGAGCCACACTTGTTCCTCTGGCTTGCAGACAGCTGCGGGGAGGGCCCACCCACCAACTCTCCTGGAACTCCAACCTGAGTTCCACATGTGACTGGGAGCTGCTGGGAATCCTGAAGGATGCTTAGCTGGGACTGTGGACTTAGCAGAATCAGGTGCCAGAGCTGAGCCCTCACAAAAAGCTGGCGGGGTCAGACTCACTCCTGTGACCAGGGCAGTCTTGTGCTTGAGCTCATCACCGAGCGGCCTCACCTGTGACATCACCACATTTCTCAAATTCATGTCTGTCTCAGTTTGGCTACAGGAAAATAGCAAGTGAGAAGCTGAAGGGCGAGGGGGAAGAGAGCTCCGGACTCCCTCTCTGTCGGCAGCTTCTTTAGGGCCGGCAGCCCCTTCAGGTCTACATAGATTCCGGCTCCCAGCTTCCTTGGTGGAGTCCTGTCCCTCCCACTAACTCTCGGCCACCTGGTCACTGCTGCTGCCAATCTCTCAGCCATGTCAGGAGGAATCCTGGTAGAGGAGATGGTCAATAAAGTACCTGCCTTCCAAGATCATAAATTGGGACCACCAGAATTACAGGAAAGCCAGGTGCATGCCTTTTATCCTTATCTTTGCTGCAAGGATATGGGAAGTGGAAACAGGTAGATTTCTTAAAGCTGCCCAGCCAGGCTAGCCTGATCGATCTGGTGAGGTTCCAGGCCAGCAACAGACTGTCAAACAAAAGAAAGGACGATCCCATCCTTGGGCCATACTGAAGGCTGTCCTCTGACTTCCATACGTATACTGTGCACACACACTACACACAAGTAAGTACCTGTGTGTGGACACACACACACACACACACAGTATGTTAATAAATTCCCTCTTTGAAATACTCTGAATCACTCAGGGCTTTCACTGGACTGTGTGACCAAGGTGAGCTGACAAGGAAAAACTTATCTTTAGCCCTCTAAGCACCCTGGTTCCTGGACACAGGCAAATGGCTGTCTTCAACCAGTCTGCTCCAGATGCCTCTTTTCCACTTCGTCTAACTTCACTTCACCGTCTGAGTTAAATCGGAGCACACTGTGCGGCAACCCAGACCCTTTGGCCTTTCTGCTCTCTCTTGCTTCTAACAAGTCCAGGAGGCTGGCCTTAAACTGGGCGGTGAGCGGAAGTGAGGCACTGCCGTTCCGTGAATCTCCTAGACAGTGTCTCCTCTCTAAAAGAGCTTCCTCTGTTGGTAAAGCAAGTCCAGCTGACATCCTGCAGGATGTCTGAGGGAGGCCATTCCTATCAGCTCTGCATTACCAAGGCCCTCCCATTCTTGGGCCCAGACTAAAAACAGAATTCTCGGTCTCTTGTAATTCCGCCCAACGTGTACAGGAGGAAGGAACCTCTGCACTCTGTCCCCAGCTGAGATCACAATATTTCTTGACATACCAAGACCTATCTGCAGTATGCATGTATGCATGCCTATATGCATACACAGACATACAAATGTGCACACACACACACACTTAGAACCTTGACAATGAACCCTTAACTTCCTATCTCTGCAAGGCAGATTCCTGGCACTAGAGGTGTGTGGTTCAGCAATGAAACCTGTGTTTAGCATACACTAGGCTCTGCTAGCAAACCTTTCCCTTCCAAATAATATAAGACAGATTCTCCTCAATTTAGTTCTAGGAAAGAGAAATGAAATTATCTGTCCTAATCTTATCTACCTAGACACACACACACACACAGAGTCCTCTTGCTTACAGAGAGATAAATACAGTCTCCCAGGCCTTTACTCTGCCATAGTTGCTGAATGCTCCAGACACAGCACCTCCAGATACCCACTCAGAAAGTAGCAAACTGCCCCTTCACCCCCTAAAATAACTTTTGTTCTCTTTTAGTGAGTCAGTCGGATCATTACCCAGAATTCTGCAGGTCTAAAGTACACACTGCCACATTTATGGGCAGTCCCATGTAACGAATGAGTCAAGCTAAGCTTAAGGAGCCACTACAGGAAATATGCTACACTGCCCTAACGAAAACAGTCACTCAAGGACAGGACAGGTACCAATATGGGAGGGTACAGGGAACAGGCCCTGCCTCCCACCCACACTTCCTTCCCAAATGCTTAAGGTCACACAAGGCCATGCCTGTATATTAAGCTCCACAGATTGTCATCCACACGGACACAAACAACTGCCACTTGACTCTGGTGTGAAAGAGGATGCCTTAGAAGCACGGTTGGCCTTTTGGGAAAACATTCCGGGAAGTGGACCACAAAGACCTCAGGATCCAACTGCAGTCGCTTGGGAAGGGAATGCCCTTATCCTGACTACCTGGAACAGGCCTTCAGGATGTTGATGTGACCCCAGGAAGCTTCTCCACTGGTTCTTGTGCTTCTGAAATGCGCGTGCATAGCCCAGCACCACTCTGAGCCACTCAGCCCTAAATGCAAAGGGCATCAAAAGCCAGAGCCCACGGTTCCCACAGTGAAGGCCGCCTCTGATGATCTCAGCAAACATGTCAAGGCCTCCCCCAAGCTGCACCAGTCAAAGCTTCCGTGTCGGAAACTGTATGTTTTGGAGTCTTCTCCCTAGGTGATTCTGCGGCACTTGTGACAAAGAACAAATCTGGGCAGGCCTTCTAATGCCACAAAACAAAGTTTATACAGGTTGTTACGGGTTAAACTGTGGCTCTCCTCCAAATGGCACTGAACTCTTAAGCTCAGAACCTGTGAAAGGGAGCCTTATTGAGAATAGTGACCACGTTAAGCTGAGGTCAGCTAGGGTTTAGAATAGCCCCTGTCAATGTTCTTATCAAAGGGAGAAACACTTGGACGCACACCCACCGAAGGAGGAGAGCTTACAGAGATGAAGTTGGCGGCTAGATTTGGGCATGTACATGTCAAGGAGGGTCAAAAATAGCCAGCAAGAGCCGAGGTACATGTGGAGGGTGCTGACTGCCTCACAAAAAGCTCTCAAAAGAAACCTACCCGATAGGCACACCTCAATCAGAGTCCTCCAGCGTGTCTAACGAAGAAGCCCGAGGGTAGAGCTAACCCTTCTGTAGTTCCCTGTTGCAGCAAGCTCAGGACACAATGACAATAAAATAGACAGTAACAGAACTCAGACTAATGGAGCCCCTTTCTACTGTAGAGGAGCCCCTTTCTTTCTACTGCAGATTCTCTCTTCTCTGTCCTGTTCTCTATCCACTGTGGGTCAGCTTGTCACAGGTGGGGACTGCTAGCCCCATCTCTCGTTCATGATGGTCCAACAATCCTGATAGGGTTATAAGCAGATGGTAGGGCTTCCGTCTGCATTTGCCCTGTCCTAGGACAAGTGGATGGTTCTCTACTGTGCATATCCTCCAATCCCAACTTTCAAAATCTGTCGCTAATATGTTAAAATGTAAAAGGCAAGTGAATAGACAAACAAACTCTTGATGGCTGAGGAGATGGCTCAGTCATTAAAGCGCTTGCCATACAAACATGAGAATCTGAGTTTGAGTCCCCAAACCCAAGTTAAACAGCTGGGCACAGAGGCACACTTATAATCCTCAGGGCTGCGGGGTGGGAACAGGCAGAGCTAGCTAGGGCTTGCTGGCCAGCCAGACTAGACTACTCCGCAAGTTCCAGGCCAGCGGGAATCCCTGGATCAAAAATAAAATAATAATAATCTTCTAAAAGGTGGACAGTGCCTGAGGATAACACCACAGGCTGAGCTTTGGCCACCACTAGTACATCTGTGCACACACTAGTGTGTGTGTGTGTGTGTGTGTGTGTGTGTGGTGTTCACACTAGCAAAATTCTTACCTAAGAACAGGATGAGGTGTTAAAGCCAGTACTGGGTCCCAGGGGATGATGGGAGAAGCCCCATGTGTCTCAGATAAATCCAAAAGTCTTAACTCAGTCAACAAATCCTGTGGCACTTCAATCTTTGGTACCTTGAGCTAGACACTTGGGAGACAACTAGCCTGTTCCCCTATAAATACATGCCTACTTGCAGCAACTGTCCCTGTCCCCGGCCTCTGGACCAAACTCCATTTTCTGTAAGCTGGTGAATCAGGCCTGGTTCTGAGCAAACTCTTGCATTGGTATAAAGCCCTCCCAGCCAGATTCTGTTCAGTTGGTGGTATCCATTTTCTCCTGTGCCTCCCCCTCAAAGCTGTTGAGATGCTAATCATCTATCTGCTGCAGAGTTTCCAATCTGCTTCTAGGTATTATCTCTACCTGGGTGAAGCCCCTGGTTGTGCCTGCCCAGATATTACAAGAAACACTGAGCTGGAACATGAGAGAGACCAAGGCCGTTCCCTCTGCAGCGCCTGGATGAGCAAGTCACATCACGTGAGCTCATCCACCAGGCAGGAGAGGCCAGCCCCAGGAGGCTAGACCACTAACGATTGGAACAGTCACGCTAGCTCTCTCACAAAAGCTACAACATGAGCAACGGTCCTCCAGGGCTCCAATTCTCACCGTGACGGGTGTGCACAGATTCCAAGATTCAACCCAGGCTGGGACATTAAGAGTGGCTGGCCATCAGTCCCAAAACCAAGTGCTGCATGACATCACACTGCTCACAGAAATATTAACACTGCCCCTTCTCAAGAGCTTTCCTAGTTCAGAAAATGCATAGACCTTTGCTTTGTATGGGTAAAGAGGTATTTGTTTATAAATAAGTGTCTTGTGTCTAAATACATTTTAAATAAACATTAAGGAAAGACAGACAAACACTGAAGCCACCAAATATTAGTCAGTCTAGAATGCAAACACTTCATCCCGACCCAGGTTCAGGCACTCCAGGGGGTTTCTCTGGTGTTTATTTTTGTTCCAAGGGTTTGCCCTGGTTTTTAGCATCTGAGAGCACATGATGACCAGCAGGCCCAGAGGCATCTAATCTAGGTGGATAGGGGTCCATCACTTCTCCCTCCTCCCCTCCACACACACACACACACACACACCACCTCACCCATAAGTCCTGCCCACTCCAGTTCTGCCGCCAAGCAGCCAATGCCCCTACTTAGGGAAAGTGACTTGGCCCTACTCTCTTATTGGCTAGCGCAGGCGGCAGCCCTAATTCATACCAACCCTCAGCTGGCAGCTGCAGGCACTGCAGTCTGCCTGGGCACCAGAGCGAGTTGTTTGCTGAGGGGATTTATTTATGGTCTTGTTTGTTGAGCAAGAGGGATGGGGCAGGCGTGCTGGCTTAGTTTTAGCTTCCCTGTGTCCTTTTAGGAGCTCCCTCCTGAGCTCCCCCACAGTCCAGGAACAACTCCTCCAGCGAGCTCCGCCTTTCTAGAAAACTATTTATCCTTCAAGGTCTGACCTCGGCTGTCTCCCGTCTCCACCTGTTCCCAGGCGGTCATCTTTATTATGGTACAACTAACTTTCAAATGGCCCGAATGCCCCTCACCCCAGCGCCGTCCGCTTGAATTACTCTGGGCTGGAACTGCAGGCTGTCCAGTACCGCAGAGTGCCACCAAGAAGCAGGTCCCTACGCTCAGTTCCTGCAAGACCATTTAAACTCAGAAGAAGAAGAAAAAGAAAAGGAAGAAAGAACTGCAGCGCCTGCCGGGAGCGCTCAGCTTTTCTGCCCGGTTCTCAGACACAGGACCTGATGCTAAATCAGCAGAGGCAGGTCCCAGCGCCAGGAGACACTGCTCCAAATTCCCAGAATCTGCAGTGACATTTTTCTTCCTTTCATCCTAGCCTCACTGTTTCCTCTCCTCCCCAGCGTCTCTCCTGAGACCATTCCTTTTAAAGTCACTGGTCACTCAGTTGGTCGATCTTAGTTCTTCGTTGAGTGTCAGTGTGAACTTCCCCAAGCCCACCAACGGTAGACAGACACATTTATAATTGCAGGCCCGAACTAGGCCCCCCTGTCACAGACCCTAACTAGAGTCAATCCAGGTGTAAGAGAAAATCAACCTGGCCTTCCCCCTTTCTCAGTGGGGAGAGGGTGTGACACCTCTGCCTCGGGCACTGATAAGGCACCCACTGCCTCCCTAGTACCCACTTCCCCCTTGCCAACCCGTAGGCGGTATGCCAGCGGCCCCCACCTCTGATCGGCTCTTGAGGCTGCTCCGCTTAGGTCGCAGCAGAACATCCTTGAAGTCGAGTTTAAGGTCCGCGTCTATGCGGGGCATGGTGCTAGCGGTACGCGGTAGCTTCCTGCGGCGGAGGCGGTGCGAAGGCCGGCGTCAGCGGAGAGCTGCGGGGCGCGTGCGTACAGCGGCGCCGGGGTGGCTGTGCGCACACTGATGCTCCGTGAGCCCGGTGCGCACGCCGTGTTCTTATGCCCGCACGCCCGGGAGCCCCCAGCACAATTCCCCCCCACGCCTGGTGCCTGGGGAACGCGCTCCGCCCGGGCTCCCAGGTCCTGCCCACATCCCCGCCCACATCCCAGCTTCCGAGCTGAGCCCCGCCCCGGGACCAGTTCCCTCTCCCTAAGCCACAGTCCTGCTTGAGCCTAGCTGTGACCCTGGATTCTGCCATGTAGCACCCTAGAGAGCTCTAGGGTGAGCTGCTAGATGGGTGCGGATTAGAGGGAGACTTAAACAAAGTCTCCCTTTCCCCGGAGTATACCCTGATCTTACTCAGAGGGATGATCAAAGGAGGAGGTTAGGAGACCTTGAGAGTAGCTTGTTTGTTTTGTTTTAGGACAGGATTTCCATATGTAGCTCTTGCTGTCCTGGAGCTCACTATGTAGACCAGGCCGGCCTCTAACTCATCAGAGCCCTGCCTCTGCCCTCCCTAGTGCTGCCTTCTGAGTGAGTACTGGGATTAAAGATAAGAGCCTCGCCTCGCTATAGAGTGTGGCCTTCATCTGTGTTCCAAAAGGAATTCCCAAACCCCCTCTACGGGGAGGGAAGCAGAGAGGCCCACTGACTTGGTCCCGAAATAATAGTCAATGCTTAGCTTCTGCTGAATGCTGACAGGGTAGACAAAAAGATGGCTGGAGATCAAAACAGGATTCCTCCAGAATGTGTGTGAAAGGGCCACCTTCTTTGACATATACCTGTGATTACACCTCCAGGCTCCTCGGGTCTCTGGTAACACACATTTGTAATAAAAGTCAAGGCCCCTGTGGGTCTCACCCCTCCAACTCCTCCTCCACTATGCTAGTTCCCAAGCTGTTCCAGCTGACCTGCCCTCCTCCCTCCTCATAAAGGGCAGGAGACTCTCATCATTTGTGCTATTCTTCCCCGGCCCCTCCCATTATTTTCTCTATCTTCCCCACAGAAAGCCTATCTGTGACCAGTCTTCCTTTTCTCTCTGCTCTGGACTCTTCCAGATGCCTCTGGCTGTTCTCTCTTATCTACAGTAAAAAAGTATGGTGGTTTGAGTAAGAATGCCCCCTATAAGCCAGGTGGTAGTAGCACACGCCTTTAATCCCAGCACTTGGGAGGCAGAGGCAGGCGGATTTCTGAGTTTGAGGCCAGCCTGGTCTACAAAGTGAGTTCAGAACAGCCAGGGCTACACAGAGAAACCCTGTCTCAAAAAAACCAAAAACCACCCCCCCCCAAAAAAAAAGAATGGTCCCTATAAGCTCTTATTTGAATGCTTAGTAATCAGGAGTAGAACTGTTTGAAGAGATTAGAAGGATTAGGAGGTGTGGCCTTGTTGGAGGAAGTGTATCACTAGGGGTGGGGCTTTGAGGAAGTGTGTCACTAGGGGTGGGGCTTTGAGGCCCAGGGTCATTCCATCTGCTGGGCATACTGTCTGGCATAAGGATAATGGACTAAGCCTCTGAACGTGTAATCAAGGCCCCCCCAAAATGCTTTCTTTTGTAAGAGCTGCTTTGGTCCTGGGGTGTCTGTTCACAGCCATAGAACAGTGACTAAAACCAAAACCTTCTCCAGAATCATGGAACAGTCATCATCCTGATGGTTTATTTACTGTGCCCTTACAAAAGGCTAAAAGTTTTGGCATCCCTAATTCCACTCTCAGTGTGCCCACCAAGTGTTGAGACAGGCCTCTAGTATGCTCAAGAGGAAAACATTGGGCGGTTATCCAAAGGGGAGGAGGGGTTGAGACCGGGTCATTCAGTGGCAATGTGCAAGCCCAGTGTTCCAGCTAGAG
The DNA here is from genome assembly GCF_947179515.1 of Apodemus sylvaticus. Lineage (NCBI taxonomy): Eukaryota > Metazoa > Chordata > Mammalia > Rodentia > Muridae > Apodemus > Apodemus sylvaticus. Next base: position 21,441,224 of record NC_067485.1, read on the forward strand.
CAGAAAAGTTGGGGGGGGGGGAATGAATAAGGAACATGGAAAAAAAAAAAAACAAGGCTTACGTAAATGTGTCTTGGGGCCTCTGCCTAGGTTGAAAACTTGGTCACATTCCAGTTGGGTGACCCTGAGGGTGTCTGATTCGAGTATTTTCATAGGTTAAAAGGAAAGGTTAGTGCATGGTGGTGGCACAAGCCTTTAGTCCCAACACTCAGAAGAAAGAAACAGGAAAATCACAGATCTCTGTGAGTTCCAGGACATCTAGGGCTACATAGAGAGACCTGTCTCAAAAAATAAAAAAAAAATTAAAAATTAAATTGAAACAGCATGACCAAAAAACAAGTTTGGGAGGAAAGGGTTTATTCAGCTTACACTTCCATATCATAGTTTATCATAGAAGGAAATTAGGACAAGAACTCAAGCAGGACTGGGATCTAGAGGCAGGAGCTGATGCAGAGGCCATGGAGGGGTGCTGCTGACTGGCTTGCTCCTCATGGCTTGCTCAGCCTGCTTTCTTATAGAACCCAGAACCACTAGCTCAGGGATGACACCACTCACAATTGGCTGGGCTCTCCTCCATCAATCACTAATTAAGAAAATGCCTTCCATATCATTTTTAAATTATTATTATTTATTGTTTTATGTATATGAGTACACTGTAGCTGGCTTCAGACACACCAGAAGAGGGTGTCAGATCTCATTACGAATGGTTTGTGAGCCACCATGTGGTTGCTGGGATTTGAACTCAGGATCTTCAGAAGAACAGTCATGCTCTTAACTACTGAACCATCTCTCATGCCTTCCATATCTTATGGAGGCATTTCCTCAAATGAGATTTCCTCCTTTCCGATGACTATCCTGCTTTTAGTTGGCATAAAACTATCCAGCACCTAAGTACAATTTATGCTCTGTAGAAAATTAATGTATTAATTTTCCAATAAATGGTAGCTGTCTTAGTTACTTTATTTTGGTGTGCTAAAACACCATAACCCAAAGCAACCTGGGGAGGAGAGGTTTATTTTGCTTACAGGTCTATCCTCAGGGAAGCAAGCCAAGGAGGGAACTGAAATAGAGACTGTGGAGGCTTCTGCTGATGGCTTGCTCTGTTAGTTTCTTACACCCAGAACCATACGTCCAGGATGTGCCACCCGCAGTGAGCTGTCCCCTCACACATTAGTGATCAGTCGAGAAGATGCCTCTACAGACTTGCCCTCAAAGCAATCTAATAGAGGCAGTTCCTCAACTGAGGCTGCCTCTTCCCAGAGGATTCCAGGTGTGTCAAGTTGGCAAAAAATTACCAGTAGCTATTTGGAGTATTATGTATTATGTCTAGATTGGTAACTGCACCAGGCGGGGAATTGTTAGCAGTTGCAGAACACAGGCACTGTTCCCCCCTGTCCCTTCCAGCAGTCCCAGTAAACTGTTTTAGCACTAGCCATAGAAGCACACCACTGTGATGGCTCATGAAGTTATATCTCAGAGACATGCTAAGAAACTCCTCCTCCCTTTCCCCTGTTTTAAATAAGTGACATCATAGGACGCCTTGGCTGTGACTACAATCTAATAAAACACTCCTAAAAATCTGTTTCAGGGTGTGTCCTTTTATTATAAAGGTAGTTTTAGGTATTATAGAAAATTTCAAGTTTGCAGCCGGAGAAGGAAAAACATTTTAAACAAATGTCTTGAATTAGTTTTCTACTGCTGTGATAAGACACCATGATTAAGGTAACCCACAAAAGAAAAAGTTTATCTGGTGCTTACAGTTTCAGAGGCTTAGAGCCCAAGCCCATGACCATCAAAGAAAGAGCAAGCAGGCAGACAGGCAGGCAGGCAGGCAGACAGGCAGAGAGGCAGACAGACAGACAGGCAGACAGACAGGCAGACAGGCAGGCAGGCAGGCAGGCAGGCAGGCAGGCAGACAGACAGGCAGACAGGCAGGCAGACAGACAGACAGGCAGACAGACAGGCAGGCAGGCAGGCAGGCACCAGAGCTTAAGTCTTGAGCCACAAGCACAAGGCAGGGGCAGAGAAGGAGGGAGGGAAGGGGGAGGAGAAACTGGGAATGGGGTGATTGGAAGCCTCAGAGCCCACCCCAGAGACAGCCCTCCTTCAACAAGGCCACATCTCCCAGTCCTCCTTGAACAGTTCCTCCACCAGATAACCAAGCACTCAAATCTGTGAGCCTGTGGGGGCCACCCTCATTCAAACCTCCATAGCAGGTGTTCATTGCGCTGAGATTGTCCATTCTTGGCCAGAGAGGGGGGCTCCTTTCCCTCCCATGATCCCGTAGCTTCCTATCATCTTTCTATCCTGCTCAGATTTCATTTCCTTCCCGTTCTTGGCGCCTCACCCATTATTTGTGAACTAGCATGTGGCTCAGCTGACCATGAAAACACTGTTGTTCAACAGTCCCATTAACACAGATGTCTGCAAATGAGCAAGGTCTCAGCCCACTGCATTGGCTCTCATTGTCTTTACCCCGCAGGAAGTTCACCCATTTTCATGGAAGGAATTCAAACTTACCAAAGAGAGTGAACATGACCACCATCAGTCCAGCCCGTGAAATACTTAGGACCCTTTACAAGCTGTGGAAGCCCAACATAGAAATGAGAGAAGCAAGCAGACTCTGTACAGCCCTGTCAAAGTCATGGTCCTAAAGGGAAAGCTGAGGTAGGCTGACTGTCCTCTGATACTCTCTGCTACTGAAGAGGCAGAGGTTTGCAGAGGGCATTGCCATAATAATATTCTATTCTCCTCAGACATAAAATCGTGTTCCCTAAAAACTCGGTGTGGTTTCTGATTCTTTCCCAGGCATTGGTAGAGCTGTTTCCTCCAGATTGAAACATCCCCTTCTGGAGAGGAGATTTAGGAGCTTAGGAAACGTACAAGACACTTGAGGCCCCTTCTACGGAGGATATGTGCAATCACTGGAGAAGAGGGGACTCAAGCCCTGTAGCTCTCTGTAAGTCCTACAGGAGCCATGGGGCTCTTCCCATATTGCCTGTTCTGGGGTGGGACTTTTCCACAACATAGCTGATTTTGAGTCAATCCTGTTTGTAAGGCCTTGACTTCATGGTTTACCATGCTGGATTTTGACATAAACTCCCCCACGAAATTACCCCAACAAATGCCATCATGGACTCCGCTTCCATCTGTATCTTAAATGCCTTATGGACACCCATATGAAGTAGAAATTTCTGGTTTCTTTGGAAACTCAGTTATGTCATGTGACGTTTTGCTGTGGCAGACAGATGAAAGAATGTTTTACTGAAATGGACACGTGAGAGGACATGTGATGTTTAGAAAGAATATGACCCCACAGACAGTGGGAGAAGGGTCTGGCGTTTGTTCGCCTTGCCTAGCTTCTGTACATCTCCCTATGACTCCAGGCCCATTGGCAGAGCCTCAGGGCTTCTTCCAGATCAAACTGACACTGCTGATTTGTGTTGGCATTTTGCTAGAGGACTGGACTGATAATGAAGATTGGGTTAGCCCCAAAGAACTATTTCTAAACAGGTCCACTAGCCCTGTTTCCTATTCTTTTCTACTACCTCTGGTGGGTGGTGGGCTAGAAGGGAAGTGGAAGGGTTTAAGAACCCTTATTAAAGTAGGTTTTGAAAAATCTAAGCCTACACCCATATGTTCATTGTCTGGTACACACAGCCAGCTTCTCCACAGCCTCACTCAAAACACAGGTCCTAAAAGCTGGACCCCACCCAGGCCTGTTGAGGTAAAATTTTCATATCACCAGATTCCTAGTGATCACTGTGCTTGATAAGACAGGAAGCTCCGCAGCAAGCCGGCTGTACAGGGTCATTTATTAACTTTCATGAATACTGGTTGAACAGCAAGAGGTCACATTATTAGTATATTGGGAAGAAAACCTATTTCATTGCATTTGCTTTATGTTTTTGGTACAAAAAAAGAACTTTAAAAATCGCATTTATTTTATCTATGTGTAGGCAGTTGGGGTGGGTACGCGTGGAGGGCAGAGAACAACCCAGCTTGGCAGTTAGATCATGTGGCTCCTGAGGATTGAATTTAGGTCATCAGGCCTGGCACCAAGTGTGCCCTACCCACTGAGCCATCCTTCCAGCCCCTAAATCAGAGTTTTAAGCAATAACCTAAACAAAGAAAAAATTTAAAATATACATTTGTTATAATTAAATAGTAATATTTTTTGTTTTGTTTTAAACTCAGAGTGCCCAGATGACTATTTCTGTGAATGAGTCAAAACATTGCCTCTCAGACACTAAAAGCTCATATTTAACACCAACTCTTCTGTGTGCCAAACACGGGTTTGTTTTGTTTGTTTGTTTGTTTGTTTTGCTTTTTTTCTATTTTCTGGCCTCATCCTCACAAAACCCTATGCCATTATTTCCTTGGTCCTTATCACTTTCATATACACAGACAAGAAAATCAAAGCTCACACAATTCACCCAGGTCAAGCAGGAACTGGGCAGGTAAGAGATAAATCAAGGACAGCCTTGTTGCCTACTGCACATCTCCTCTGGCATAGCCTGTGTCACAGGACATCTGTGCTATTCAGTTTCTTCGAGTCCATGAATCTTAGCTAGATCTTGAATAAGATGCTTCAATAACTTCTCATTGAAATTGAGCAGGGGCCAGGGCAGCGGTGGTGCACGCCTGTAATCCCAGCACTCTGGGAGGCAGAGGCAGGTGAATTTCTGAGTTCGAGGCCAGCCTGGTCTACAGAGTGAGTTCCAGGACATCCAGGGCTACACAGAGAAACCCTGTCTCGATAAAACCAAATCCAAAAAAAAAAAAGGAAAGAAAGAAAGAAAGAAATAGAACAGGGAATGTGTACTAACTGCCAGGCACAGCTGGACTACGGCTAGTGACTCGTGGTCACCAGGACCGTGGGCGTTTGCACACCTCACTGCAATTCTTGAGGTCCCTCAGTTCAGATTCTAACATTCACATCTATTGTCTGTGCTGGGAGAGCCTGACATCCAGTGTCTTCATGAACCAGCACTCAAATGGCTACCTCACACTCTGCTCTCCCTCTAATGCCCGTCCGTGTCTCAATAAGGTTGGTTTCTTTCGTAGTTTCCAGTTTTCTATTCTATGTCTTCAAAAGCATCATTTTTTTTTTTTTTTTTTTAGATTCACAGCTACAGCCAAACTTTTAGAAAGTTTTGAAGTGGATCTGTTACTGAATTTGTTTATACATATTTAAGAGAAAGAACCTGAGAAACAGTCCAAAGATGTCCATGAAAGCTGAGAGACCCCTACCCTGAATGGACCAGAGTCCATGTTTTCCGAGATCATAAATTTTACATTTGGCCCTGAAGCTGAGGTCTGGTTAAAGTGGATACTTCTTTGTAGGCTGAATCTCTGAAAATAGGTAAAGAAGGGACCAAAAAATAGAACTCACTGGTAGCCCAGTGGTAGGTGCTATTTAATACCATGGTTTTCAGTTTACTATGAACCAGGGTTTGGAATAATTATTCCCTGCTTCACACTAAGTTGAAGAAAGCCCTGTGTGCTGGCTAATCTTATGTCAACTTGACAACAAGCTAGAGATATCTAAAAGGAGGGAACCTTAATTGAGAGAACTCCTACATAAGATTTAGATGCAAGGTGTTTTCTTAATTAGTGATTAATGGAGGAGGGGCCAGCCCATTGTGGATAGTTCTGGTGGTCCTGGGTTTTATAAGGAAACAGACTGAGCAAGTTATGGAAAGCAAGCCAGGAAGCAGCACTCCTCCATGGCCTCTGAATCAGCTCCTGCCTCTAGGTTGCTGCCCCGTGTGAGTTCCTGTCCTGATTTCCCTCTATGATCAACTGTGATATGAAAGTATATGCCAGATACACTCTATTCCTTCTGCCCTCTGACTTTTGGTGATGGAGTCTCATCACAACAATAGTAGTCCTGACTAGGACTCTTTACTTAAATTACTTTTGGCAGGTGTGGTGGTTTGAAGGTGCTTGGCTCATGGAAATTGGCACCATTAGGAGGCGTGGCCTTGGTGGAATAGGCATGGTTTTATTGAAGAAAGTGTGTCACCATGTGGGTGGGTTTTGAGGTCTCCCAGTGCTCAAGCTCTGCCCAGTGTAGAAGAGAGTCTCCTTCTAGCTACCTTTAGATCAAGATGTAAAACTCTCAGCTCCTTCCACACCATGTCTACCTGCATGCTGACATGCTTCCTGCCCTGATGATAACAGACTAAACCTCTGAAACAGTAAGCTAGCCCCAACTAAAACTTTACCTTTATAAGAGTTGCCTTGGTCATGGTGTCTCTTCACAGCTATGGAACCCTTAAGACATCATATTGTGTCACTTGTCTGAGGGTGTCCTCCTGATCTCTGCACCACATTTTCTAGGTGCTAATGTGGAAACATGGGTGTGGCAGAGGTTTGTAGAGAGTTCCAGCTCCTTTTTAGGGTCTAGAAAAATAATTCCCATCCCCCACCTCACCAGTGTTCTTTAGACAATGTCTCTGTTCCTCCCCAACTCCAGGACACCCAACACAGTTTCTTCAGTGCCTTCAGTCTTAACAAAGTTAGTAAGCACTATGGGCTCTGCTTTCACTCTACAGAAACTTCCTAGGAATACATACATGTGTGTGTGTGTGTGTGTGTGTGTGTGTGTGTGTGTGTGTGTGTGTGTGTAATGGATGTGACAGGAGAATTAGAATGCATGGGGGGCCTGGGGATGTGGCTTACTGAGAGGTGGAGTGCTTATGTCCCATGCACCCAGAGTTCAATCTCTAGCACTGCAGACAACAACCGGACACACACTTACACAGGGATCTAGAGGTGGTGGCTAATGTTTGCAATGTCAGTACTTGGGAGACTGAAGCAAGAGGGTTTGTGAGCTCAAGCCCATGAGACCAGCATTTTGGTCTGCTATTTACTTCTGCTATGACATTCCAAAGTCATGGGGTAAGATGGCTATGGAAGAAACCTTTCACAAACCAAAGGTGAAATGAGTGCTTTGTCTTCGTAAATTGATTAATCTCAAGTATCTGTTTTAGTATTAGAAAGCTAATACATACCTGTTTATAATATTGCTTATTAACTTGTTTAAATATAAACGACTGCTGAGCACTTGCACGGTATCACACTCTTGAATGAGAGGGTCAGTGATACCTCTCCAGACCTCTGATGACATTAGCTAGCATTTGTTAAATGAAGACTATACCCTAGTCACTCTTAAATGCTTGGAGTAATTGTGTTATCCCAGCCTCCAACCCCAGCAAGCATTCCCTGGAGACCCCTAAGCCATTCCGCCAGAGATGCTTGTAGGCTAACTGCAGATCATTACCCATCCCTCCTCTCCTCCAAATCCCATCTCCCTAGTCTCACCCCTGTCCCTGTAGGGGGCCACCTGCTGTGGCCTTTCCCTTCTTGAATCATACAAATCTTCTCCTTCAACCTTCTTCACCAATCTTGTTTTCACAGTCTTCGACTTTAGCAGGCACCCTCTGGGAACCCCACAGGGCAAGCCTGCCAGAGAAGAAAGTAGACCAATAAAGCAGGTAAGCAAGCTTCAGATCTTCACAGCCCCTCCTCTCCTCCACATCTAATCCCCAGTCTCATCCCCAGTGTGGCAAACTACCTGTGTAGCCTTCCCTTACTCTCTACCCCCATTCCCAGGGGACTAATCAGATCCTGGAGAGACACCTTATATTCCTCCTTCCTCTGGAGCTCCCAGCCCATTCAGCCCAATCCTATTCTCAAGTGGTTGCCCCCAATACTTAGAAACACATTTTACCTGGAAGCCCCAATGGCCACATCTATCAGGAACACAGAAGAATTTCCTACCAGGCAACATATAGCTACCACACTTTAAGAACCAGAAAGAGCAACAGAAACCAAGGAACAAAACAGTCACCCAACAAATACAAGACTAGATATTAGCACCTAGAATTACAATCTTCCCAACCCAGATGCCTAGATGCCAGCTTAAAAACACAACTATTAACTTCCATGATATATGTCTCCATGAGAGCCCAGCAACTCTACCACAGCATGCCCTGAATATTGCAACATAGCTCAAGCACAAGACAGAGACCTTGCAATAGCCATTATGACTATGATAGAGGTCCTTAAAGGGGAATTAATAAATCTCCTAAAGAAACCTATGAATACACAAACAAGATGATGAATAGAACAGTCCAAGACTTAAGCCTGGAAAGAGATTCAATAAAGAAAACCCAAACAGAGGGAAATCTGCAAATTTGAACAGGAATTTGAACAGGAACTTCAGAGGCAAGCCTCACCAAGTGTATACAAGAGACAGAAGAGAGACTCTCAAGCAGTGATATAAGAAATGGATACCACAGTCAAAGAAAATGTTAAATTCAAAAATATCCTGCCATAAAACATCCAGAAAATTTTGGACACAATAAATAAGGCCAGATCTAAGAATAATATAAATAGAAGAAGAAGTAGGAACCCAGGACAAAGGCACAGAAAGTATTTTCAACAAAATCATAGAAGAAAATTTCCCTAACCTAAAGAGATGTCTATCAAGGTACAAGAAGCATACAGAACACCAAATGGACTGGACTAGAAAAGAAAGTCCCTCCAGCACATAATTAAACACTAAACAGACAAAGTAAATATTATAAGTTACAAGCAACATATAAAGGCAGATCTTTTTTTTTGGGGGGGGGGTGAGACAGGGTTTCTCTGTGTAGCCCTGGCTGTCCTAGAACTCACTTTGTAGAGTAGGCTGGCCTCAAACTCAGAAATCCAAGGCAGATCTTTTAGAAGTATATCCAATGTGCCAGTGGGATCTCTAAAAGCCAGAAGGTCCTAGACAGATGTTCTACAGGAGACCATAGATGCTATCCCAGATGCTATTCCTAGCAAAACTCACAATTACAATAGATAGAAAAAGACATTCCATATTAAAACCAAATGTAAGCAGTATTTATCTGCAAATCCAGCCCGACAGAAGGCCATAGAAGAAAAATTCCAAATTAAAGAGGTTAACCACATCTAAGAAAAGCATAAATAATCCCAGACCAGGAAATCAAAAGAACACACATATACACACGCGCACATACACACACACACACACATGCATACACACTACAACAAAATAACAGGAACTAACCAACACTGCTCATTGATATTTTTCAACATCAATTGGCTCAACTCCCCGATAAAAAACACAGACTAACAGAATGGTTGCAAAACCAGGATTCCCTCTTCTGCTGCATCCAAGAAGCACATTTTAACATCAAGGACAGATAGTACCTCAGGATAAAAGGATGGAAAAAGATATTTCAAGCAAATGAACCTAAGAAGCAAGCTGGAGTAGCCATTTTAATATCTGAAAAAATAGACTTCAGACCAAAACTAACCAGAGGAGATAGGGAGGAACACTTCATACTCCTCAAAGGAAAATTCACCAAAAGAACATTGCAACTCTTAACATCTATGCCCCAAACACATGGGTGGGCACTCAAGTTCATAATAGAAACAGCATTACAACTTACATCACATTCTGACCCTCACAAAATTCATCACAGGAGACTTGCCAGTAGATAGGGGATCCTGGATTGTAGACGAATAAAGAAAGTGAGCTGGGCACCAGCACGCATGCATTAATTCATCCATTTCTGTCTCTCGACGAAAGATGTGATGCTGTCTCTGGCGTCTGCTGCTGTGACTTCCCCACAGGGATGAGCTGTATTCTGGAACTGAAAATATGTTCTTTCTCTTTTCAAGTTGCTTTTCCCCAGGGTATTTCATCACAGTGAGCACAAAAGAAATTAACACGCAAAGTCATTAGGGGAGGGTGGGTGGCTAGAGGCCTGGAGAGATAATTCAGCGGTTAAGAGTACCTGCTGCTCTTCCAAAGGACCCGTATTCTGTTCCCACAACCCACATGCAGGATTACCACCGTCCATAACTCCAGTTCCAGAGCATCCTCTTCTGGCCTCTGCATGAGCCATGAACACATGTAGCCATGATCACATGTACTGCATGAGCCATGTACACACTAAGCACACTTGCATACAGACAGGCAAAACATTCATACACATTAAATAAAATCATTTATTAAAAGTGGACAGAGCGGCAATTTCCTTGTGACTGGTATTTTGTCTACTGTGGGCCAGTGACGTCTTCCTGTGTGTGCTAGGGATGGGTCCCAGACCTCAAACATGCTCAGCGTGCATTCTAGCACCAAGCTCCACCCCAGAGCACCCCTGTGCTGTTTCTGGGGTTGTCAGATAGGACATTTTTCCTAAACCTAGAAGATTCATTTCATTGGTTTCCTCTTTGGCTCCATCACTAAATCCTAAATCCCTGCAGTCATGTAAGAGGTTCTTCCTCTAAGGAGTTATAGTACACTATACAGTTAAGAAAGCTAAGGCTGTGGAGATGGCTCAGTGCTGAAAGTGTTTACCACACAAGCATGAGAACCTGAGTTCAGATCCCCAGAACCAACAGAAAGCCTAATTACCACAGCTCTTCCTGGTTGACAACCTGACTATATTGGAATTAACTGAAATCCAAAAACAGAGGGTACAGCTGTGAGGAATTTTTTTTTCTCTTAATTTGAAGTAAGTTGATTCACTTCAAATCCAGGTCTTTGAGACTTGAAGATGCATTTTTTATTATTTTTTAATTTTCATTTATTTTAAAGATTTATTTATTTATTTTATATATATGCATACACTGTAGCTGCACAGGTGGTTGTGAGCCACCATGTGGTTGCTGGGAATTGAACTCAGGACCTTCGGAAGAGCCGTCAGTGCTCTTAACCACTAAGCCCAAAGATGCATTTTTTTTTAATTTTTTATTCGATATAATTTTTTATTTACATTTCAAATGATTTCCCCTTTTCTAGCCCCCCACTCCCCGAAAGTCCCGTAAGCCCCCTTCTCTTCCCCTGTCCTCCCACCCACCCCTTCCCACTTCCCCGTTCTGGTTTTGCCAAATACTGCTTCACTGAGTCTTTCCAGAACAAGGGGCCACTCCTCCTTTCTTCTTGTACCTCATTTGATGTGTGGATTATGTTTTGGGTATTCCAGTTTTCTAGGTTAATATCCACTTATTAGTGAGTGCATACCATGATTCACCTTTTGAATCTGGGTTACCTCACTTAGTATGATGTTCTCCAGCTCCATCCATTTGCCTAAGAATTTCATGAATTCATTGTTTCTAATGGCTGAATAGTACTCCATTGTGTAGATATACCACATTTTTTGCATCCACTCTTCTGTTGAGGGATACCTGGGTTCTTTCCAGCATCTGGCAATTATAAATAGGGCTGCTATGAACATAGTAGAGCATGTATCCTTATTACATGGTGGGGAATCCTCTGGGTATATGCCCAGGAGTGGTATAGCAGGATCTTCTGGAAGTGAGGTGCCCCAAAGATGCATTTTTAATCTAGGTCATGCTTTCTGCTGGAATCTTATATAAAGGCACGGAAGAAGGAAGCCTTTGTACTTTGCCTGCTTGCTCTTGCCTTGCTAGCACATTTATTCCTTCACCGGCATTAGAGCCCATTTCTTTGGGATTCTATAATATACTGAAGACTAGATGAGGCATCCAGTCTTGTAGACTGAGTGGCTACTGCATTCTTAGACTTTCTATTCATAGCCAGCTATTGCTGGGTGCTGGGTTAGCTGGACTGCAACCTGTAAGTCATTCTGTAAGTTTTGTTACTCTAGGGATCCCTGGGTAACACAATACTCTGTGTGTGTGTGTGTGTGTGTGTGTGTGCGCGCGCGCGCGCGCACACACACACACACGCACACCCGCATGTGCAATTCTAGCCTTCTCATGATGAGATGGGAATCAGAGACAAGAGACTCCATGGAAGTTCTCTAAGGCTCAAGAGCCTGGTGTGTTGTGCATCAAAAAACAAAAGGTCATGTTTCAAACAAGGCGGAAAGCAGGAAATGGCATCCAATGCCCTCTGACCTTCATACTAGTGCCGTTGCATGTGTGTGCCAATCCCCATTGCCCTATTAGACATGTTAAGGATTGAGCTTTGGAAGCTCCCATGCTATAGATGTATTTAATTGTTGAGCTATAGCTGAAGCCTCAAATATTCCTTTAAATTACTATCCTAAGTATTATTATGCCCTTCATTGTAAGCTATGGAGGTTGGTGGGAAGGTCGACTGCAGTGCTATTTCCAGCCAGGTTTATTCCGAGGTCATCTTGACTCTTAAGTGTCGCTCAGAATAGCACCTGTGAGTCCTCACTGCTGATTCCACAGCCTTGCTCTTTTCAGCTCCAAATTTAGGTTCTGCTTATGAAGGAGCCAATTACAGTCTTATATCCTGTCTGTATCATGCCTGTTGTGACTCCTGTTAAGAGCTGCCTGGGATCCAGCCAGCATGACTTCTAGGTGAGCTCCAGAGTCAAACCACTGTCACTCAAAGCAGTTCTCTCCAATCACAGCAGATTCTTGGCCATGGAGGCAGGCCCATTTTATAAAGTAACAACTGCAAATAGAGATAGCCAACATGGAGCACCTACCCTCTGAGGAAACATCAGGTTAGACACCTGCAAGAAGAATATTCATAGCACCCTTACTAATCAATCACACACGGCCTTATTTTACATGCGCTTGTGTTTCAGGAAGATTCATGTATAGAGAAATGGTAGGTTCCTGTGAATCAAGGCCTGCAGCTCTAGCACTCCTGCCCCAAGGGAGTTTGGATAATTCACACATATATTCTCCCCCAGGCACATTATAATGTCGTCAACCCTAGGGATGCTCTGCCAGCTTCAGCACCATCCTTAAGGAAACCTTACCATATTACTCACAAAGCACAAAGGTCAAACGAAAAGAAACCAACCAACCAACCAACCGTCACTAAGCATACCATGAAGAGACTCTTGCTTACGAGATGACTGCCAAACCCGAGGCAGCCAAAGCGGGGAGGGGGAGGGGCCCGCAGTGAGCGGGGCTGCAAATAAATCGCGGCACATAGGCAGATTATTTTCAATCATAGAGAGACTGAGGGAGGAGTGTATATGAGGACCGGGTGGAGCAAGAGAGATTGGGACCGCTGAGATGGGCTCTCAGGTAAAGACCACATAAGCCTGACAAACTGAGTTTGACCCCTTGGAACCTACAATGGAAGGAAGAAAACCATCTCCCAAAAGTTGCCTCCTGACATCCACCTGTGTATACACACACACATGATGCACACAGAATAACAATAATAAATAATAAAGTAATTTAAAGAGGAAGGCGAATCCCTGAAACACATTTTACTCAAATTATCTTATTATAGCTAATTTTATGTTGGTTTATAGAATTTAAAAGATAAATTTAAAAAGAAAATTTAAAGATTGGATTTGGTCACCATGTGCTATACAAGTATTGAAATACCATATGGGACCCTACTGATGTATAATGCATGTAAAATATTTATAATCAATAAATATATAATATACTAATATAATCAAGGTATGTTTATAAAGTTGAGACAGTATAGTGTTACTTGATAATAGAAGCTCTGGCCATAAGAAATTATACATATTTGTTTGGAACTCACCTATGGATTCTAAAACCCAACTCTTCAAGCCAGGATCTCTACAAATTGGTTTGTTGGCTGCTTGCTGTTTCTTTCCTGCTCAACCCTTCCTAGGCCAGCCTGGGGTCTCTTCTGCAAGAGCACAGGCAGCGCCCCTCCCACTGAGAACTTGACTTCGGTGGTGGTTTGAAGATGACAGGCTCATCTATTGGAGTGCTTAGTGATCAGGAAGTCCCACTGTTTGAGAAGGAATAGAAGGATTGTGGGGTGTGGCCTTGTTGGAGTAGGCGTGGCCCTGTGGGAAGAAGTGTGTCCTTGGATTGAGCTTTGAGGTTTCAGAAGCCAGCATCTCTTTCTCTCCCCTTCCCTGTCTGTCTGTCTCTGTCTCTTACACACACACACACACACACACACACACACACACACACAATACTCATAAAATAAACTTTAAAAACTTATTAATGACCATGTTGCCCTTGATGTCATGAGCCCTGCCCAGCAATTAGACATAGGATTAAGTGTGTTCTTCCTGGGCTGCAAACAAGGGTCCATGATGCCCGGGCCATGACCTCTGGTTCTTAAGAAGTTAGCACTCTAGGGAGGCAAGCACTAGGTGCATTGGAACAGGGCAGGTAGGAGCATGGGATGGTAGGTCCTCCAGATCTGAAGATCACTTCTCTGCCCTGGGAGGATTTAGACTTAGATAAACACCAGAGAGTACCCACCCCATAATATTCTTTTGATTTTAAAGTATCTGTTCATATTTGGCATCCTCAATGCTTGCTGTGCGTAAGAGAATGTGGCCATTTGGAGCAAGCAGGTGGGCCCACTGACTCTAATTTAAAATTCAAAGTTGAACAATTGAATTAGATTTGCTATTTTAAGTTAACCTTCTTACCAGGTTTAAGTGCATAAGAGAACATAAGCTTGAGCATATTTATAATTTAATGTATTAGATTTTATAAGAGTTATTTAAATACATGGGGATAACTTACTTGTTAAGTCAGATAACTGAAGCACAAAAAGGAAATTTAATACTTAATACATTAAATTTCAATATCCAGGATACCTATATCAAGAGTAATTTAATTTACAGAGAAGGCTAACCATTTTTTCATAGATTTGCTCATGTCAGATTGTACTAAACAAAATAATAAAATTATAAATCTGAACATTCAAAAATAACTCTTGGCTGGATATGGTGGTTTATGCCTATAATCTCAACACTCCAGAGATTAAATCAAGAGTTCAAGTCCCTCTGATCTATGGTAGCAAACTTCAGGCTAGCTGCTGCCACCATATGAGACTTTGTCTCAAAGGACAAGAGGTGTTTTGGTTTTTTTGTTTATTTGTTTTAGCTTTAAAGTTATAGATTAGTTATCAGACTATGTAGAAAGTTGGTCTGATGCTGCTTGTATTCAAATACTAAATTCTGTACTCCAAGATCTTGTTGCTATAAGATCCTTGTATAGCAGTTTTTGTTGTAGAAACTTTGCCCCCCAAGTTATCCATGATTGGTTAATAAAGATGCCTATGTCCTGCATCTGTGCAGAAGAGAGGTAGGTGGGACTTGGGTACCCAGCCTTGGTATCTGCAGCAGGGACTGCGAGGAGAAGAGAGTGGAAGAAGGAAGGAGTCAACATGGATTAAGTGGACAGAGAGCATGTGACCACAAAGGCCATTGTTCTGTTGGAGGAGTGGCCCAAGCGGAACATGGTAGGTGACATCACAGGGTCATTGACAGGGAAATAGAAAAAATAGCATAGAGGGTTGATATCTGCCCAATTCTAGTGTATTTAAGGCTTATTGTAAATATGAAGGTTTGTCTTTTATTTGGGAACTAAATGATCAAAGGTGGAGTAGAAACCCTCCAAATAACATTTACCACAACAAAACTAAATTAATCACCTGCTAACATCTAGATCTGAAATATCTCCGAAGGCTCACAGACCAAAGGCCTGATCTCCACCCTGGCACTGTTAGGAGGTGGGTGGGGGAATGCGATTTAAGTGGCAGGGCCCAGGGGAAGGTCTTTGGGTCACTGGCATGTGATCTTGATAGTGATACAGAGCAGGGGGCAGCCCTTCCTCTTTCTCTCTTGGTTCTCTCACGGGCCTGAGAGGAGCAGCCCACTCCTTGACATGATTCTGCCATCTCAGGCTGCTTTGCTGTACAGAGTCTTATTGGGGTGCTGCGCCGCCTGGCAGGAACTTGACATTGACCAAGGACTAGGGCTTCTAGCAGGAATCTGACATTAGGGCATAATAGGGAAGTAGGTTAAGGCAGGAATTTTAATCTTAGGGTGGAATGAAAGAAGTGGGCTTTAGGCAAGATTTTGGGCTTGGACAAGGAAGTAGGCTCATATGATTTGGTTATTCTGACAAGCCCTTGGAAACAACTGTCACAGGACTTTTCTTATTGCCTTGACTAGTTTGTGTTTACTGTCTTGCTTGTTCCTCCTTGTACTACTATTGATCTTAATGCCTACATGTAATTAAATTGATATTAAAGTGGTTTGGAAATTATTAAACCCACCTTCAGTCTCAGAAGTGACTGGGGTCATGCTGCAATGTTGTCTAATTGTCTCTTTCTTTTTAATCCTCGCTCCTGCGCCGGAGAACCTGTTGACTGACTGAGCTGGCTTGGTCAGATGGTGCCTCAACATTGGCCTCCAGAAAGCAGGGTACAGTGAAGGACACCACAGGAAAAGGAAGTGCACAGAGGAAAATTTGGGCCAGTGGTGATAAACCTTGTAGAAGGACAAGGTGAAGGTAAAGTGTGTTTTGTGTATGTGTTTAGAGTTATGCTAAAGGTTAGAGAAGTGAAGGTAATTCTCATAGGTCCTTTTAGTCTTTGGACCCTGACTAGAGACAGTATACACCCTAGACGTGAGAGAATGGGCTAGAGAAAAGCAGTCCTTCCCGGATGTCCGGGAAGCTTTGGCGAAAGAGAATGAAAATGTAAGTGGTCTCAGAGCTCTTCTAGGGACAGAAGGAGGTCTGGAGACGGCCTGCCTCCTCTGGTACTGGAGGAATGTTTACTCACTTAGGTAGGATATCTGGGTCCTTCTGGGACCTCTAATTCTCTTCCCTCTCTGTCTATTGTCTGTCCTTGGTGCACCAATCCACCCATGTCCATCAAAACTGTGTTTCTTTTTTAAAAAAGATTTATTTATTTTATTATATGTAAGTACACTGTAGCTGTCTTCAGACACTCCAGAAGAGGGCATCAGATCTCATTACTGATGGTTGTGAGCCACCATGTGGTTGCTGGGATTTGAACTCAGGACCTTCAGAAGAGCAGTAAGTGGTCTTAATCCTCTGAGCCACCTATCCAGGCCAAAACTGACTGTTTTATGTTAAGCCTGTGTTTTCGTTTTGTGGTTTGATTGATTGATTGTTGTTCTGTGTTTCAGGTTCAAAAGAAAAAACAGTTAAAGTTTTATCTGCTGGTTGTTCACCCTTTGATTTAGTTTTAACTAATTTCATAAAGAGAGAAAAAGAGAAAAATAAATAAAAAGCAGTCTCAATTGGCCTTTGGAGACTGGCACCTATAGTTAGGAGTCTAGCACAGCTGAGAGGCCCTGCCGGGAGCTTCTCCTCTGTACAAACTGATCTTAAAGGGGCCAGAAGCTTCTTGACTTCTATGGTAAAGGAGTTGGTGGATGTTTTTCCTACAAAAATCTCTGTGATTGTGATTATTGAGTTCAGCAGGTAACAAGGAGCTCCTCTCTTGAAATTACAGTTAGAAAACGTAAAAATTTTGTTTGGTTAAATTTTTTTTTCAGGGAATTCCTCTTTGGCCAAAGCAACATTATTGTAGATCTATCAAAGTGTTGTTCAAAATAAAGTTCAAATTTAAGGTCTATGAAAAGTTAATGAGGCTATGGAACTTATAGAGTCATTAAGATCTGGCCTGCCTACTGCAAATAGAGTTATTGTGGATTTGGAGAATTGTTTATATGTTATTCCTTTGCATCCTGATGATGGTAAAGGGTTTGTGAAGTGATATCATTGGAAAGTTTTGTCTCAAGGAATGGCTAATAGCATGACCTTACGTGAGAAAAGTTTTGTCTCTGCTTCAATACAAGAAGCTAGGACTTTGAATCTTTCAGTGCATATTATTCATGGAGTTTTATTACAGGCCTTTGCTCTTACAATGGGCTTAAACATTTTTTGGAGTAGCTGTTGCTCCAGAAAAAGACTCAAAGGCACTATCTTTTTCAATATTTGTGACATAAGTTATATCCTAAACGAATTGTAGCACAGAAAATTCAAATAAGGAAAGATAATTTACTTAAAGTGATTTTTAAAAGTTATTAGGAGATGTTAATTGGCTAAGAACTTACCTTAAACTTACTACAGGAGAACTTAAACCTCTGTTTGATACCCCCAAGGGGAATGCGAATTCTAATTCCCCTCAACAATTAACTGAGGGTTGAATAGCTTTGCAGAAAGTAGAGGAAGCTATCAGTCAACAACAGATACATTATATAGATTATGATCATTCTTGCTACAACTGCTTGCATTCTTGCTACAACTCACATGTCTACAGCAGTCCTTTGGCAAAGGGGAACACTAATGTAGATTCATCCTTCTTTGCCTCCAAAGAAAGTTTTAACACCTTATTATGAAGCTGTTGCTGTGTTAATACAGAATTGTAGGATAGAACCAAGAAAATATTTTGGGAAAGAACCTGATGAAATATTTATTCCTTATTCCAAACAGCAATTAAATTGGTTATTACAAAATACTGATATTTGGCCTATTGCATGTGCAAATTTTCAAGGCAAAATTGATAATCATATCCAAAAGACAAATTGTTACAATTAGCCTCTATTCATGCTTTTGTATTCCCTGTGAATTTACACATGCAGGCCATAGAAAATGTGCTCACTGTATTTACAGATAACTCATCTAATGGGAAGGCTGCATATATGATTGGATCACAGGTTCATTCTCTTGAGTTTCCCCCTGCTTCAGCACAATAATCAAACTACATGCTGTAACTGCTGTTTTTGAAATGCTGAGAAACCATGCTTTTAATTTGTACACTGATAGCCAATATATATAGCTCATGGCTTGCAATTCCATGAGACTGTTCCTTTTTTAGATATTACTATTTCTCAAATTTTCCAATTATTTATTCAAATACAACTCAATTTAAGATAATATACAGTTCCCTATTTTGTAGGCCATTTAACAGCTCATACTGAATTACCAGGACCCCTTAGTGAGGGCAACGTCATAGCAGATTTATATACTAGGAAGGTTATAGACCTTACACAGGAACAATTAGCCAAACAATCATTCTTTACATCATCAAAATAGTAATAGCCTGAGACAACAATTGGGCATTTCTAGAGAATGTGCACATCCAATTATAAAGACTTGCCCTGAATGTCCTCAATTTCTACCTGTACCACATAACTGTGTTAATCCTTGAGGACTTATACCTAACCAATTATGGAAAATGGACATTACTCATTTTCTTATTTTAGAAAATTAAAATATGTACATGTGACTTGACACCTTTTCAGGCTTTCTGCTGAAATAGGAGAAGCAACTAAATACATAATTAGTCATTGCCTGAATTATTTTTCTATGCTTAGTGTTCCAAATCAGATTAAAACAGATAATGGAACTGGCTCTTGCAGTCAAGCATTTGAGACTTTCTATTGACAATTTAATATTACCCGCATTACTGGGATTCCTTATAATCCTCAAGGACAAAGTATTGAGAAACAGGTATTGTGGAACTTTAAAATAATATTTTCATAAAATAAAAAAGGGGGAGTTATATCTTCCATATATACCACACTCTTATTTAAATCAGGTTCTTTTATTTAACTTTTTAAAAATTTGCCAAGGAACTCTCTGCTGAGTGTCTATGACACCCTACAGCTAGGCATACTTATGCCTAAGTGAAATGGAAGGATCCACGTACTGGTGTATGTCATGATCCCAATCAGGTATTTAATATGGAGAATAGGGCATATTTGTGTTTTTTCTATAGGATGCTGAAAGAATGAGCTAGCACCCAGAGTGATTGGTGTGACATGCTGTTGCTGTGACAAAGAATAATGCTGACCTGTAAGCTTGCTGAGTGCCCTGACAATGGTGACAGAAAAGCTGTTTTGGACATTTGTTCCTGGACCACCTTTGCTTGCCTATATCCCACACTGGACAAGCTGCCTTGCTTCAAGATTTTAGACCTTATGGGACAGAGAACATGGAAACTATGGAAGACAAAAGCTGGCTGATAGACCACCATAACAGACATGCTAGGTTAGAAACTGACTTAGAAAAATTAATCAAATAGAGAAGTTGTTATAATGACTCTTCTCTGTCCTTTAGTGTGACCAGTTATTCTCAATCAATCATGGACTGGTATAGAAATTAATGCAATATTGGAAATGATAGTCTTCATTTGGAAGGCTGGTTCTGGACATTTTCAGAGGCATATTTGGAAGTTAGCCACAGTTCTCTATGATATGTTAGCAATAGATAAAATTGAGACAGGATCTGGATTTCAAACAAGTGTTAGTGCATATGTTAAAGCTCCTAATCTTTTATTAATTGGTCGTGTTAAAAATTATTTTTGTTTCTTCTACAGTATTTAATGTAAGTTGTATTTATTGTACTCTTTCCAATTATGTTAATGTATTGAAACCTAGCATGTCTGTTATGGTGGTCTATCAGCCAGATTTTGTCTTACTGCCTGTGAGTATTACAGGACTTTTGTATTCTGAAAGAAGCTTGAAGGTACTGGAGGGACATGAGTCGGGCTTTAAGTAGAAGCAAGCAGGTAGTGGACTTGATTATTGCTGGTATAGCAGCTTTAATTAGGTTGGTAGCTAGCACCACTGCCTCTCTAATTGCCTTGACACAAGAAGTTAAGACAGCTAATTTTGTTACTCATTTAGCAAAAAATGTTATTAATGTTCTGAGTATTCAAGAAGATTTAGATAGGCGTTTGGAGCAATGGATTGACACCCTTTATGATACTATTCAAACTATTAGAGAGGAGGTTCAGAGTTTAAGAGTAACAAGTCATCTTGACTGGCATGCTAAATACCAATGGATTTGTGTTACTTCTAAAGTTTACAATGATAGTCACTATAATTGGGAAAAAGTTCAAAAATGCTTGCAGGGTATTTGGCATAATTCTAACACCTCTCTAGATGTTTTAGCTTTGCATACTGAGATTATCAATTTAAAGAATGCCTCTCCACTGAGCTTTGATGCTGCCAATATTGCTGTCAAAATTATTCATAGCCTGAAGTCAGTATTTCCATCCTGGTCAAGCTTCAAGGATAGCATATATGGCTTGATCATGCTAGCCCTTCTTGTCCTGGGAATACTTTTTATACTTTAATACTGACCACTGTATTAAAGCTTGTCTTTAACAACATTAATCTGTTGGTGGCCAAGGTACATGGCTTGAAACTAAAAGAGAGGCCCCAAACAGAGTCACTAATATAGCAGGCTGGCAATCCAGGGACAGGTAAGATTCTGCACAAAACCTTAGCAACCTAAGACAGAGGCATGCGCCAAAAGGTTGTGTCTATTAATAAACACTAATAAGGCAGTGTTTGCTTATTAATATAATTATTAGATACATCCATCTTGAGGCAAATGGTCTAGACCTTTGTCCTCCAGCCTTGACCTGTCATTAGACCTCCCTTGACATGCCTCTGACTTAGCTGTCCTCTTTAGCCAAGGCAATCCCCACAGCGTCTGACTGTTTTGGGCTGTCTGCCAATAGCACTCCAAAGAGCAGGGGAATGAGTCCTTCATTCCTGAGCAGAGATCTGGACCAAGAACTCCAATCCTGTTCTCATTTGTTTTCTTTTGTTATGATAAATCTCTATGGCCAAATGCAATTTGAGAATGGAAGGGTTTATTTGGTTTACATTTTAGGTCACAGTCCATCATGTAGGGACGCTAAGGTGGGAACACAGGACAAGAACAGAAAGCAGATCTGCTTGCTATTTCCTGAGGCATTACATCCAGTCAGGGAACTCACTCACAGCCAAGAAAGCACAGAAACCATGGATGCGTTCATGCTTTTATAGGATAAATACTAAATTTGTAACAGTACAGAGTAGATTAGCATGGCCCCCTAGTCAAAGATGATAGTCAAACTTATGAACTGTTTTATAGTTCTATATCTTTAAACAAAGGATACTCTCAACCCTAATCAGAAAATCTATTTTTATAGAATGATAGTGACTACAGAGAAGACCCCTGGCTGCCCATGATACTAAAAATAAGTGATAGACAAGGGTTCAGTCCCAAAGAAGACATTTACATCATACTTTCTATGGTTCAGACATCTCTCTAGCCTTAATACCCTACTTAACAAGTCTACTGTCCAGTGTAGTTGTTTCCTTATGATTACACAGCTGGCTGGAACTTGTGATGTGTGTGTGTGTGTGTGTGTGTGTGTATGGTCACACCCATATGTGTATGGTGTATGTGGATATATGCCTCAGGCAGGTACTGAGGTCAGAAGAGGACATCTGGTGTCTACTCTGTCACTCCGCAGCTAATTCTCCTGAGAGAGTTAATTCTCTTATCAAACCTGGAGCTAGGGTGGCAGCCAGTGGTATCCTGTCTCTGTCACCTCCAGCACAGGGGTGACAGAGCCCACATCATACCCAGCCTTTAACATGAATTCTGGGAATCTGAATTCAGGTTCTCATGCTTGCTGAGACATCTCCCCAGCTCTGGCACCCCGAATTCTAAAGACCCAAATCATGAGATAAAAATGAATGTCTCAGAATTCAATATGAATATGAAGCAAAATTCTACTTTTTCTGCTTCTGAGTTGAAACTTGAAAAACATTTCTATCATAGGACCATATGCATAGATAAATATGCAGTAGAATGAACTGTCTCCTTCTCAGTGAGTAGAACAGGGAGAATTTTACAGAACTCAGAACATCCCTCAATGGACACAAACCCATAGCACAACTCAGAGCAATTCTGTAAGGGGAACAGACTCAAGTCTACAACTTAGATAGTGACTGTTGACTGAAATGACCAAGCTTTTCCCATAAGTGAGAAGAGTTCCCAACCTATCCTCAGGATTTCATTTAAGGTTCCAATTTTTGGAGGAGTAGGTCTAATGAGAAAGAATGAGTTCTATTTACGGGTAACAAAATTGCTTTCTCTGAGCCGTCCTGTTGACTAGCATGGTAGTATGAGGTCATTTTCTGTTTTGCTATAACAAAATGCCCGAGGCTGGGACATTTTAGTGGTGAATAAAGAAAAGAGGCTTCCACAGCTCACAGTCCTGGAGATCCAAGGGTGTGGTGCTGGCATCAGCCAGGCTCTGGTGAGGATGATACCATGGAAGAAAGCACTGAATACAGGAAGATTTCATGGCGAGACAGGAAGCCAGAGAGTGAAAATTGCCAGTCTTTCCCTTTTATAAGAATTTCTTTACAACAACTAACCAGCATCCCATGCACCTCCATTCCTTCTAGGACCTCCAGTGGGCCTACTGAGCCCACTTTGAAAAGTCCCTGCCAGCTTTGAATATCACCATGCAAGGGTCCCAATCCTTCAACACATGAACACATACAACCCATAGCAAGTGTCTATTTACACAGAAAGTACATGCTGTTGGCCAAGTACTCAGTTCCAAGCTTAGCACAGGCCTCACCAGTGGGCATAAGGATTACTGAGGCCACCACCTCCATCAGGTTTTTACGTAGTTTGTGGTGATCCAAATTCTGGTCCTTGTGGTATCTTGACAAACACTTATTCCTTGAGTCATCTCCCAACCCAGCACCATCTCTTAGAAGTATTTCTTTGGAGTTGCACAGTCCACAAGACAGGCCATGGTGACACATAATGTAATCCTAGCACTTGAGAAGCTCAGGCTAGCAGATTAGTGGGAGCTTGAGGCTAGTCTTTCTACCACAACACCAAAAGCAATCACATGCCTTCCTCTATAACCATGGGCATCAACCTGTGGGTCGTGAGCCCTTTGGGGGTCAAATGACCCTTTCACAGGGGTCACATACCAGATATCCTGCATATCAAATTTCTACATTAGGACTCCTAACAGTGACAAAATCACAGTTATGAAGTAGCAACAAAATAATTTTATGGTTGGGATTACCACAACATGAGGAACTGTACTAAAGGGTCACAGGATTGGGAAGGTTGAGAATCACTGGTCTATAGCACCTGGTCAATGTTTAGGTTGTTTGAAGTGCTAAGTGATCCATGGGGGATGGCTACCTCTCTTTTTTGTAAGTTTAGCATAAGTGAAAACCTCCCCCTTTCTCTGTTTTCTGCGGGTTTTGTCCCTCACCAGCCACGTGTTTATGGTGGCATTAGCTCCACTCCATGATTGCTTCTGTTTCTGTTGGCTCATTTCAGACGCCACCATTCTTCTGCACATCTAAGAACTTAAAATAAAACACAATCTAATTTGATTTCTCCACCTTGAATGAGTCTCTGGGACTTGTCAGGGGCTAGTGTAAAGAATAGCGTGGAGCAAGAGTGGTCAGAGTGAAAAGGCCCCAAGTGAATGACTCATGTTTGGTGAACTGTACAAACAAGTCAGGAATCTTTGAATAGATGGCCCACAGAGTCCCTTCCTGGAACTTTCTTCTGAGCGGTAAGGAGTCTGGCTTGTTCATTAACCTGATCTCCAAGTTCTGCTCTTTCTATTCTAAATTATTTGTAACTCATGTGGTACAGCCCTACAATTCCAGTATCCAGGAAGCTAGGGCAGGAGAGTAGGAGTTTGGGACCAGCCTCTAACACATGAGTTCCAGGCTAATCTGGTTTCACAAAACCATCTCAGTAAAGAAAAAACAACACGATCAAACAATAACAACAGCAGCAGCAACAACAAGCAAGCATTCTTAAATGTTGTCAATATCTTGAGACAAAAGGAAAAGCTTGCATGCTGTTGAGTCACCCATGCTGGGAAATTCACCAAGAGTCTTACTGAGCTCCCTGCTCTAGAGACTGGGAAGTCCAAGGATGTGACATTAGCATCTGCTGAAGACCTTCCTGTGGCTGCTGCTCTCTATTGAGTCTCAAGATAGTGATGGTGTCAAACCTCCAGGAGACTTGCAATCTTGTGGACTGAGAAACTACCAGGTTCTTGGGCTTTCAGGTGTGAGGCAGGACCTACTGCCTAGGTACCCCAGTGTCATGGGAATATCTGACTAACCCTTGGGAATCTGCTGTTCCCATCCAAATGGATTCCTTGATGCAGGCAGAAACTTTCCCCTCACATTCTCAGGAGCTACTTAGACTTTGTTATACAAGCCAGTCTAATACCTCCCCTTGCAGACACCCTCAGTTCTATTCCTCTGAAGAGAGTGACTAACACAGAGTCCTATGAGCATATCTGACTCCAGAGAGAATGGGAGAAGTACCAGGATCCATGTAGGAGAATAGGAGAGAGAGAGAGAGAAAGAGAGAGAGAGAGGGAGGGAGGGAGGGAGGGAGGGAGAGAGAGAGAGAGAGAGAGAGAGAGAGAGAGAGAGAGAGAGAGAGAGAGAGAGAATTCATATGTGTTCCTACATGGATACATGGGACATTTCTCATATCCCTGCATTAATTAGTTCATATATCTATAGGTGAGCATTCTTTGTTTCAACAAAGACACAGAAGAGTTCAGCACTGTTTCATTCCTAATGTTTGTTTTCTTTATAGACAGAAGTTATGAGACATGAAGAGGTGAGAATAGAAGTTACTTTATTACAGCTTTCTTCAGTGGTGTGGCCACAGGTAAGATGTTCCATGTAGTGTATCTGTACATAACACTTCACAAATGCTCGTATAAACAACCATCATTACATTTATTGAGTCCCACAAAAAAAGTGGAAGGGGGCTTCACTGGGAATAGAAAAGGGGTCATTAAAACTAGGATCAGATAAGAGAGGGTAATGGATGGTGAATTCAACCAGCATATATCCATGTCAAAACGAAGCCCATTAGTATGTATAATTAATGTATATTAAACTATTGTGTATAATTAATATACATTCAACTACTGTGTATAATTAAATATATGATGCTGTAGTATAGCTGTGCTGCTCAATTCCTTGAACTCCTGAGCTATACACTAAAAGCCTGTAAAATGACATGTTATCTGAGAAAAAGGAATCTTGCCCTACATTTAAAGCTCAACAAAGGAACTACCTTTTAATAGTCGATTTAGAAGCAGATTAACACCATGTGATGAGCTGAGCTGGGCATGTGAGGTTGGCTGGGGTATTAAAAAGTATAAGGCTGGAAGGAAAAACAGAAATAAAGAACAAAAAAAATCATATTAGTTATTTCGATGTTACTTTTTTGGTCAATGTTAGAGCAAATTGAATCTCTAATTATGCTGGTTAAGACTGACCTGCCTATGAATCCAGCTAG
Organism: Apodemus sylvaticus; assembly: GCF_947179515.1. Lineage (NCBI taxonomy): Eukaryota > Metazoa > Chordata > Mammalia > Rodentia > Muridae > Apodemus > Apodemus sylvaticus. Next base: position 21,467,111 of record NC_067485.1, read on the forward strand.
TATTTCTCACTCCCTTTTGACTTCTTGGAATGCCAGGTAAGTAAATTAGAGAGAGGTAGCACTCAACTGTCCCAAGAGTGGAGTTCACATCAGGTCGGTGTGTTGGACCTAGATCAGAAGATCAGCCCAAACCAGTAGCTTGCTATAAAAAGAAATGTATATACACTAGGCTGATTTGTCATAAGCATTAACTTCAAATCATCTACATCATGTCAACCATGTTGATTTGAAAACAAAAACAGAGATACCAAAGTTGCCAAGAGACTTGTACTCAATGGTAAGATTCCCGACTTGTCTTAACACCTACAAGAATATTTCAGAGAATATCTGGCACTATCAGATAGGCAGGAAAGGGACTTTTCTCTTGGGGAGAAGGGACTCTCTCCTGAGTACACATTAAAGGGGTGGAGGAAAGGGAAGCCATCACTCATCCTGAGGCAGATCAGGTTTAGGAAAGAGCGTGGATGGAAATTGAACCCTTTAAAACCACCTAAGTCCTTTCCTTGGAACGCTTTTGCATAACCCAGAAGTTCATGACCCCCACCCAAGTCCATGGCAGCACAGATACCAGAAATATGTTTCATGCAATAGAAAGTCCAAGAGCAAGGCTCAGGCTGATCTGCTTCCCGATGAGGGTTCTTTCTGTCTTCAGATGGCTACTTTCTCTGACTATGAATCCTCAGGTGGGAGGGGGATGGGAGGGAGAGAGAAAGGGAGGGAGGGAGAGAAAAAGGGAGGAGAGGAGAGAGAGACACAGACAGACAGACATGCGTGAACTCTCTTGTGTCCATTTTTATAAGGCAGTGGCTCTCAACCTGTGGGTCCCAAACCCTTTGGGGTTGACCAAACCTTTTACAAATGTTGTCTAAGACTATCAGAAAAGACAGATATCTACATTATGATTCATAACAGAAGCTAGTTATGAAGCAACAACTAAATTTTACAGTTGGGGGTCACTACAATATAAAGAACTGTATTAAAGGGTCACTGCATTAGGAAGGTTGAGAGCCGCTGCCATTATAAGGGCACTAATTCTATGAATTCAGAGCACCACCCTCACAATCTCATTTGGCTTTAATTGCTTCCTGACTCCACATAGAACCACGATAGGAGTTAAGACTTCAGCGTATGAATTTGGGGACTACAAGGGTGGGAACACAAGTACTGAGACTGTGATGCTGCCCCATGAAATTATTTTTAGGACATTTTTCAGCTTGTAGATAGGCTGCTCGACAAGGAGAGAATTGGCTGGGGATCTGTCAGCACTTCGTCAGTGACCTTGGTCAGGAACACCAAGCTTTGTCTGTGGTCTGAAACAGAAGTCAGGGATCTGAGGGCTTGACCTACTGCCTGGGTGCCTGGTGTCGTGGGAATATCTGACCTTCCCTTGGGAGTCTGCAGTTTCCATCTGAATGGATTCCTTGACGCAGACAGAAACTTTCCCCTCATACTCTTAGGAGCATTAGTAATTGCTTATGGCCCATTTCAAAACCCTTTGACCTCAATGGAATCTTGCAGTGTTTCCATAAATTTCCATCCTCTCAAGAACATGGTGGTTCTACAGATAGTAAGATGGTAGACAACTGTATTCTGGAAGCTTCTAATGGCCTTCTCTCACAAGTAAGTCCTAGAGTTGAAGGTCAGGCTGGTTTCTTGGAAGAAGTGCTGGGGATTGAAACTGAGTTTTGACCTTTTAGGAGAACTTCATATCCATTCTTAGACACCTTCCCCCAAAAGGATTTACTGAGATAATAACATAAAAACAGACAGACAGACAAGCACACACACACACACACACACACACACACACACACACACACAACCTCAACTTTGCCTGGATTTAGAATTACCACAGCCACTTCTCAGGATAGATCTGTGAAGTTGTTTTCAGAAAGGTTTAACCAAAGAGGGAAGACTTAGTTACTCCCTGTGGGTTGAGGTCCTAGACTTAAAAGGAAAAACAAACAAACACCACCAACATTCACTGCTCTCTATTTCTTGACTGTGGATAAGATGGAACTAGCTGCCTCCACCTTTGAGGAAGCTATTTTATAAGTGTTGCCTCTTTTGTCACAATGCCAAGGGTGGATGGTGACATTCCTGAGGCGGCTGCTGGAGAGTGGAAGGGATGTGAACGTTTATGCTTAGCCTTTAACGTGTGTATGGCGTTCATGCTTAGCCCTTAACGTGTGTGTTCTCACACAGCTCACTCATCTGAGCCCCTTTCCTATAAATAACGTTAACAGTGACACATCTCTGTAGCTGCGTTTGTTAAACACTGTGGTCCTGGAACAGCAACACGGAACAAATTACCTGTTAGTTACTTTCCTACTGCACGATGCTTTCCCCACCGTGATGCTCAAACCAGGAGTCAAAGCCAACCTTCCCATTAAGTCACTTCCATTAGATATTCTGTCACATCTTATTTATACATTGACATATCTGTGTGTGTGCGTGTGTGTGTACATATCATAGCATGTGTGGTGTGAGGTCAGATCAGAGGACAATTTGCAGGGGTCAGTCTTTTCCTTCCATTGTATGTACCCCAGGTATCCAACACAGCCTTGGTAGTGAACACCTTCAGCCATTGAGCCAAAAGGCATCTTCCTGGGAAAACATCCACATTTGCCAAGTTGTGTATAACTTTTACTGGTTTTGGTGACATATACTCAATGTATTTTTTTCAATTTACTTTTTCTGTATGTATACATGTGATGCACATATGTGTACTACACGTGTTCTCAATACCTACAGAAGCCAGAAATGGACATTCTATCTTCTGGGAACAGCATTACACCATTGTGACAACAATGTTTGTGAGCTTTGTGGTTGTAACACCCTATATGAATCTGTTGTTGTTGTTGTTGTTTTATTCTGTTTTAGTTTTCTGAATGAGGTTCTCATATATAAGCCAATCTGGCCTCAACTTTGCTATGTAGCCAAAAGTGGTCTTGAACTCCTGATTTTCTGTTCTCCCAAATGCTGGGATTACAGTCATGAACACACACACACATACACACCACAAACCTTCCCCCACAGACATAACCACACATACAAATACATACACATTTGCATACATATACACAAACAAAACATACAAACAAACTAAAGTTGGATCAGAGGTACCAGTGGTTCCCACTATTTGGGAATCTATCTGAGGCAGAAGGATCACTTGAATCCAAATATCTTAGGTCAGGTTGAACAACATAGTAAGACCCTGCTTCCAAACAAAGCAAAAACTTCTAATAAAATTAAAATCCCATATTAGTTCAAAATAGAACTCTCCAGACTGAGTTTTGTAAAGATAATTTTAGGCATGAAAAAAATTAAATGTATTGATAAATGAAAGTTCTTTTATTATTAAGGAAAACTAAGGCCCAGAGATGTCTAAGGAATTGTAGAAAGCCACCTAGTTAGTGACAGAGGCCATGTCACAGATCATGTCTCTATCTTTTTAGGGTAGTACTGCTTTCAAAATACAGTGCAGCTTCCTTTCAGATTAAAAGTCTCCACTAGTGGTTCAGAGGCCATTAATGAGTAAGGCACATTGGAACGTCCACATGACTCACAGCCTGGGCTCTGCGCACAAGAGAACAGAGCACAGGGCCTAGTCAACATGGATGGGCTGTCCAGAGGAGAAGTCAACGTGTATGAGTGTTGGGGACAAGAGAGGTTCTGGAAGAGTTAGAAAGGGTTTTCCATTATTACAGAACTGTATTTGTAAAACTATGTGGGCAGGGGCATAACTGTGAATTCCCGAGATCCAAGTATTCGGTCAGCTGTGAGTTTGAGGGCAGCCTGAGCTACATAGTAAATACGGGGATAGCCAGGGATATTTAGCAAGATCCTTGCTCAATGGAAAGAAAGAAAGAAGAGACAGGTGAACCAAAGGGCTGTTGGAAATCCTCCAGCATTTGTATCTGGAATCTGATCACCCAGAGAACGAGAACTGACAGGAAGTGACCCTCGGTGCTTGAGCACAGGGTCAGTCATCAAGAAGTCCAGGTCTGAGAGACCACTTGTCCACGGTCCCTACCATCCAGATGTTAGGAGCTGTGAGGGAGGAAAGGGAGGGTTGCTTTCCTCTTATGGTTGCCATTGCTACAGTCAGGAATAAACAGAAGATCCACGTCCTACTCTGGATCATAACAGAGGTGATGCTGTAACTCATGCACAGGCTGGGACAGGGTGCAGAGCAGCAGCCTTTGAGGATCACGCTTTGTGTGTCTTCCAGGCTAAGAGCAGAGGCACACAGAAGATCCAGGTCAGCCTGACAAGTGGACCAAGATTTATCTAATCCTGGATGGGGTCGGGGACCCATCAGGAAAGTTCCTTTCTCCTTCAACCAACAGCCAAACTATGTCCTAGTCTACGAAGAAGTCATTTCCAATCAGGAAGCCAAGCAGAAATGAAGGATCTGAAGTAATGAAGTTCTCAAGTTCACGCTGGGTTAGCATTCTTTTGTTCACATAGCTACAAGAGACTGGAAATGTCTGCCAACGGTAACCCAGGAAGGATCTTTAACCATCTAATCTGAATCCCAAGACTGTTACTCTGTGAATCACAGTAGTGAGATCATATGTTCCTGTGGAATGTGTTCACACCTTATGGTCTGAGAACAGGGGGATTATTTGGCACATTTAAATAAAATGTTTCTAACTTTTATTTTTATAGCTTCTGCAGGCTTTTAGGATAGTAATGAAATTATACACTCTTGTTACTTTTCCTAGACATTGTTTGTTCTATTGTTGTGAAGAGACATCATTGGTGCCTACCTTTGTAGGCAACTCCTATAAAATAAAACATTTAATTGGAGGCTGGCTTACAGTTTCGGAGGTTTACTACATTGTCACCATGACAGAGAGCACAGCAGTGTACAGGCAGGTGTGGTGCTGGAGAAGTTGACAGTCACACCTGATCCTTAGGCAGAGAGAGGGAAGGGGAGGGGGAAAGGGGGAAGGAAACAGAAAGAGACAAAGAGAGAGATACATGCAGAGAGAGAGACAGAGACTGAGAGACCGACTGACTCACCGGGCCTGGCACAGGCTTTGGAAACTTCCAAATCCACCCCTTGGTGACACACTTCCTCCAACAGGGCCATGCCTCCTAATCCTTTCCAAATAGTGCTATTCCCTGGTGACTGAGCACTCAAATATATGAGTCTATGTGGACCCATTCCTATTGGAACTGCTGTATTATTTATACCATAAGAACTGAAATGCTCAATGAAGTCTCATCATGAAGCCTTGAGTTTGATCCCCAGTACTACAGTAAACAAACAATCAGGGCAACTGTGAAGTCAGTAGAAAGAAGAAGGAGGGGCTGGAGAGATGACTCAGGGGTTAAAAGCACTTGGGGCACAACCATAAAGACCTTGGTTTTGACCTAGAACCTACCTAACAACTGGGTGTGGTCTCATACACTCCCCAAGTAGGGGACAGAGACAATAGGATCACTGGGGCTTGTTGGTCACCAGCCTAGCCAGAAAATGAGGTTCATGGAAAGACCCCAGGTTCATGGAAAGACCCCAGGTTCATGGAAAGACCCTGTTTCAAAGAATACAGTGGAGCTAGAACAGGAGGAAAACTGATGCCTTCCCATCTACACACACACACACACACACACACACACACACACACACACAGGCTCGTGTACCTGCACACATGGGCATAACCACACACAGAGAAATAGAGGAAAAACCCTGGTATTTCTCTAGGAACTTAGAAGGAAATATATCATTCCTGATGGCTGGTTTCTTGTCACCAAGTTGAAGAAGTGACTTACCAGAGGGGCTTGCTCTAGGCCACTATGTAATAAAGCTATAAATCATTAAGCAATCAGGTTCTGTCAGTGTTCACTGAGAAACGGTTGCCAGAACTCACATTTTTTCTGGGCAGACTGGCAAGAATCGCCAAGGATGCTATTTATCCCTAGCATCCAACAGAAACGACTCCATCTTACACAGCCTCTTGCTATTTCTTGCCTCTTCCTCATCTTTGATGCTAGAAGCTTCTTTTAATTAACTTAAACCTTCATATGTCATGTCCTGTCTCAACATCAGGGGTTCTGGAAGAAACTGAAAAATGAGATTCAAGCAAACCCTAGGCCAGTGTCTTCTCTCAACAATTTGTGCTGGAAAATGATGTTGGGAGTACTACGCCTTTGCTACCAGTAGAGGGCACTCAGACACTGGCTTTCGACTTTACAGTTCTTCAGCTGGCTGGAGGAGGAATTGTCTTTATCCATGGCCGTGTCCTTGAAGAATTACAATTTTGTCACAGCTCTAGTGGAATGCTCTACTCGTACAACAACTCACTACACCCTTTAAGGAAAACTAGCTGGAGGTGGGAATGGGGCTGACATCAGAGTTTAATCAGTCAAGGGGAAATTGAAGGTGTTACTGGCCAGTGGTGGGCAGGAATCTAATGGATCAGAAAGTAACTCAGAAGATCTGGAAACTATGCTCCGGTCCCATAACTCATACGGAAAGCGCTCAGAAACACTGCGTGAGTTACCCAGACAGAGGAGATGAGTTCCAGCCTACAACAGAACAAACTTTGCAGCTGGCATGTGCCAGGGGACCAGTCTAGCATATACCAGACTCTAGACAGCAAAGACACAGGGTTCAGAACACCAATGTCTTTCCCTATAGTTATATTTAACATAAGACATATGTACATATATGTCTATATGTATATCACATATTTATATGTATATCACATACTGTCTATATATGTATCAAGTATTGTCTATATGTGTATCATGTATTGTTATATGTATATCATATTGTCTATATGTATAACATGTATTGTCTAGTATGTATAGCATGTATTGTCTATGGGTATAGCATATATGTCCCTCTCCCTAGAGAGGCAGAGGAACCTGGGTGACTAGATCTCTGATCATGACAGAGAGGAAGAGGACACTCTGTGTCCCACTGTTGTGACAAATTTTCCCACTGTTGTCCCTGCCCTTGCTTGGGATTCTGGATGCCCTGAGGCCCAGCCCAAGCAGGAATCAGAAGTTTATGAGGGCTATGTTTGCTTCCTTCAGAGATGACTACCATCAGAAGGGCATTGGCAGGGAGACATAGTCACACACACACACACACACACACACACACACACACTACTAATAAGGATAAAGGAAAGCAAAATCCCCGACCAGTGACCCTGACCAGGTCTCTAGCTCCTGCCTCAGGCTCTTCTTCCCAGTGATTACTATTTCTAAACAAAAACCTCATTCGGGACCCTGGACTCCAGGAGGAAACAGAGTTCATTAAAATGACTTTGTTTGCCAGTTGTGATAGCACCCACCTTTAATCCCAGCACTTGGGAGAAAGAGGCAGGTGGACTTTTGTGAAGTAGAGGCCAGCCTGGTCTATGTTGTGAGTTCCGGGTCAGACAGAAACAGTTTTGATTTTTCTGCACTGGGCATTGAACCTCATGAGCACTAGGCAGGTGTTCCATCCTTGGTCTCTACCTCCGGCTGGGGCCCCACCCAGGCTCCCTTGACTTAACTTCTGTGCCACTTTTCAGTCTTGCTCTGGGCTGCCCTTCCCGTAGACCACAGTTGGGGTTACCACCTACCTTCCAAACTTGTCTCATTGGCCTGTCAAGTGGCACAGCTCAGGGCCTCTTCCCTGTGTCCTTCCCTAAGCATGAGAGGTTTCTCTGCATAAAATCCAGCCCTTTGTGTTTGAAGTAAATCCAAGGACAGCTTTCCCAATCTTCTATTAAAGAACTAAACTGAACAGATAGATGTTTGTTGACTGTTAGCATTGGTCAGACTTGCGCCTTCTATAAGATGCTCTGAGCATCCACGAGCAGGTTTTTGCATGGATATACATCTTCATTTTCCTGTATAAATGTCCAAGATCAGCATTACTAGGCCATATAACAGTTACATGCTTAATTTCATAAGAAGTGGCCAAGCGTTACCAGAGTAGCCGTTTCCAGAACATGCCTGTACCATCTTCCATTTTCCTCTCTGTGAATCCTGACTGATCAAGTATCTCTGCATCCTTAGCATTTCTTGTTCCTACAGAGTCTCCAGTCAGGCTGGCCTTAAACTCCTGATCTTTCTGTCTCTGTCTCCCATGCACTGGAAGTACAAGTATTACACCTGATTGTGTAAAGCCCAACCAACTCTGTTTTTGAAGGAACTCTATTTCCTGGGAGACCAAGGATTCCAGAAAATCACAGAGTCCTCCGGAACAAACATTGGGACCCAGCCGGTCAGGCTATAGTAGCAGGGTCAAGGTACACAGAGATAACTTAAGACATCCTGCAGAGAGAACAGATAACCTGACCATCCTGTTTGTCAGGTGGTTCTGCCTGCCCTCCTGTTCAGTTCCTGCAGATCACACCAGAAAGGCAGTTTTTAAAATATTAACTTGCTGACCCGTATGGAATTTCCCCAAGTTTACTGTAACCACAATAAACAACCTCAACCCGTAGGCTGGGGGCTCTCACTCTGACCCACTGCAACAGTGAGAGTCTGAGAGACCTTGCTTGAGAGCTCATAATAGAGATCCTTATGTGTTTTGCATCAGAATTGGTTCCTCGGTTGTCTTTGGCTTCCTGCAACCTGGGCATAACAGTATATATTCAGTGCTGAGGATCAAACCCAGAGGCAGGTGCTTGCCAGGCAAGCACCCCCCAGGCTGAGCTACACCCCCAGCCCCAGTGCTGGCTTGGTTGTCTCGGTGGATGGTCGGTGCTTTGTATTTGCATTTCTCTGATAGCTAATAATGTTGAACACATTCTCATGTGCTCACTTGCCCCCTGTACACCCTCTTCCTCTGTGAAATATCTGTTCCAGTCTTTTATCCATTTTCTAAGTTTTTTTTAAAGCATGGACGTTGTGATTTCTTGATCATTTTATATATCCGTCCTCTGTCTGATTTGCAATTTCCAACTATCTTCTGGATCTCTAGCTTGTTCTTTTGTCCTGTTAGCAGATGTAAATAAGGGCCTCTGTTTCTGTGATAAACACCACGACCAAAAACAACTCAGGAAGGGGAGGGTTTATTTCAGCTTACAGCTCTCAGGCCACACTCCATCACTGAGGGAAGTCAGGGCAGGAACCTAGAGGCAGCAGCGGAAGCAGGGGACTATTGAAGGAGCATGGCTCTTCTTGGCTTGCCTAGCCTGCTTTCTTAAACATACCAAGACCACCAGTCATGGTGGGCACCACCCGCCCATCAATCACTACTCAAGAAAATGTCCCACATGCTTGCTTACCAGCCTATCTTATGGAGACATTTCTCTATTGTAGTTCCATCTTCCTAGATAACTCTAGATTGGGTAGAGTTGCCAAACCAACCAAGCAACCAACCAACCAACCAAGGACAATAGGATCTCCTACTGATCTGCTCTCTGGGCCCCTGCTGACACTACCCAGCCAGGCAGGGACTTCTCCCCACGTGGTCTCCCTACACTGACAATAGGTACAGGATGGGTGGCTTCTTTTGCCTCTAGGACTTTGACCAAGTCCTGTGGCTTCCCAAGGCCTTCATGGGAAGGGGCTTCCCATTCTGATAGGTGTGCTGTCCCACTGATAACGTCGTAGACTGAATGAACAGGAGAGACCAAGCTTTACACCAGCATCCATGCCCCTGCTTCCTGACTGTGCCCGTCACATGATCAGCAGCCTCACATTCCTACTGCCAAGGCTTCACCATCAAACTGTGGAGTTGCTCTTGTCAGGTAGTTTTGTTACAGGAACAAGAAAAAGAACTAAAATATGTACACATCATATGCATATAATAAAAAACATATTACTGTTACCGTTAATTTACCATTGAGTCAATGTTACGGTTGTTTAAGAAGTTCTTGCACACACCAGGATGAAAATCAAAATGGATTGACCTATGCTAATGTTTCATGCTGCCAAGTTAAAACTAAGTTATCTAATCTTTCAAAAAAAAAAAAATCAGCGTCAAGCAATCAGAGCCAGCAGCCAAATGTCCCTAACAGTGTCAGTTTCAAGTGACAATAAGTTTTCCCCTGGCTAACTCCTTATCCCAACCTGAGGTCCCAGAAGTATGTGATGCTAGCGGGGAACATATGATGCTAGCCAACCAGTGGGGGCCCCTCTGCACCCCGCCCACATCATCACCTTATAAGGAAAGTGGCTTCCCCTCTGCTAATCCAATTTAGATTTTGTTTTTGTTCTTTTCCAGCCCTTTGTTCTGTTTTTACAGACGAAAGCTTTTGCTCAGTTCCTGAATGGAAAATAAAGCCAATTAAGATCATTAAGCCGAACTGTTGCCATTTCGTCCCCTGACGATGTAATGCGGCATCTACCAGACATGGCAGGCAGGCAAAGCACATTTTTTTTCTCCATCTTCCAAGGCGGATCCAGTCTTTTCCTTTCTTTGAAATGAGGAAGCTGATCTTTGGTGTGTTCTCAAAAACTTCCCGGCCCAAAACAAATAGACAAATAAATGAATGAATGAATGTGTTTTTCTCTCTGCACAACTGAGGAGACACGGAAGCAAGCACTTGAGAGAGGTTCCCTCGGTCCTTCATAAAAAGGCCGGGTCTGTCTTACCTGTCAGGAGGCGAGGCAGTGCCTGCTTCCTGGTGCGCACAGGTGAGGACTCTCAAAGTACAGGGCGTGTGAAGATGCTGAGGACCTCTGGTGGGGGTAAAGTAGGCTCCACTGGGAAGCAAGGGCTTTAGCATTCACTGTGAAGAGGCTGAGGCACTCTTCAGATCTGGCCCTAAGCCCTGATTTCAGCATATGCTCCCAGAATTCCTCAACCTTTCTTCTTCAAGCTGATCTCCCAGACAAAGACGTTTCCATCTTTAAAATCGGCCACACTGGCATGCCCAGCAGTGCAGAAATTTGTTCAAATGTTAATGCAAGCAGTTGCTGTTAATTTCTTGTTTACCCCAATACACAAAAGTGAAACTTCACCATTTAGTACTTTGGCATTTAGTACATTCCAGCCAGCCAGACCTGACATGCCCTCAAGCCAAGGGTCTCACCCCCACAAAAACACATCTCACCCCTTCCCCCCTTCCCCCTTCCCCCAATGGCCCCACTACCCTCGGTTATTAATGAGAGAACAAATAGTCAGCCCAGATACAGTGCTGCCTTCCTGTGATCTGTATGCTCAGTAGGCTGAGGCAGGAGAATTCTACTATTGGTAACTATAGCTATAGTAAGTACTGCACAGCAGATTTGGGAGTTTTTTCAGTTTTGACAACTTACACTGATGTCCCCCCTCCCCAGGCCCTGCCAAGCACATTCTAGTCCTTGATTCTAAACATTTGATTATTTTAGCTACTTCATATAAAAGTATCACACATTTGAGACCTGTTTATTTCATATAATGCAATAACCTAAGGCTTATCCAGATCACTTTATATTGTAGAGTTTTCTACTATTCAATCTGCAGAGATTGAATAGTGATTCAGTATGTGTGTGTGTATGTGTGTATATGTATGCATGTGTGTATATGTATGTGTGTGTATGTATGCATGTGTATATATGGGTATATGTATGCATGTGTGTATGTATGCATGTGTGTTTATGTGTATATGTATATGTACACATGTGTGCATGTGTCTGTATGTGTATGTATGCATATGTGTCTATATGTATGCATATGTGTGTATGCATGCATATATGTATGAATGTGTATGTGCAAGTTGTATGTATGCTAGTGTGTATACATGTGTATGCATGTGTATATGTATGCATGTGTGTATGCATGTGTGTTTATGTGTGTATATGTATGCATGTATGTGCATGTGTATGCTAGTGTATATATGTATATGTATGCATGTGTGTATATGTATATATACTAGTATATATGTATATGTATGTGTATACATGTGTATATGTATGTATGTATGTATGCATGTGTATATGTATGTGTGTGTATGTATCTATATATGTGTATACCCTATATCTCATAATAAATCTCTGCATGTGTTGTTGTATATTCTTTTGCTCGGTTTTCTCCAGAGAACACTAGCTCTGAGCTAAACCATTCAGAAATAGCTTTCCTGTTCATACCCTTCTCTCCACATCTCTCCTGCCCCTCATCTCCTGTTTCCCAAGCTGTCTTAAAAGCACTTCATATGAATTAGGATTATTTCATGGCTTCCCTGAACACTATGGACTTTTATTTTCCCATTTACAAACGAAGGAACTGACGCTGGGTATGACGCATGCCTGTAATCCCAGAACCTGGGAGGCTGAGGCAGGAGGATAGCTATGATTTTTTTTTAGGCCAGAATGAGCTACATAGTGACAGCCCATCTTAAACAATCAAACCAAAACAAAGAAAATAAGGAAAGAGGAGTGGGGAGCACAAGGAAGGAGGAAGAGGGAGGAGGAGGAGGAAGAGGAAGGAGAAAGAAGATGGAGGAGGAGGATTGAAGACCACAGGTGGGTAACTCTTAAAGTGGCAGCGTTAACAGGGTGGATTGGCACTTAAAGCCCGAGGCCTGAGCTTCTCAGGCTAGGTGTCACAAGAAAATCCAGATCGGTCTCAATGCCTATATTCCTTGGTCAGTTCAATGATTTCTGCCAGTCTTCAGCTTCATGGAGAGCAGCTCACCGGTAGCTCCTGAACTCACACAGAGCCCCCCCACCCCACCCTACCCCCCACCCCCACCTGGTCCTCCATATCTGCATCTTCAAAGCCACTTAGAGAAACCACTATGAGGTAAAAATTCTCTTGTGACAAGCTCTGAGACAGACAGACAAGTATTTGATTCTCTTGAGACAGTCTCTGAGACAGACAAGTACTGGTCCTTTTCCCACCCAGAGAGGTTCAGATAGGCCCAACCCTCCATCCTGGTTGGCTTTAGATCCAATGCTTCCCGCTGTGGTCTCTGGGGTTGAATTTTTGTGCCAGACTGCCCAGAAAAGTTGTGTGGATGGATTAACCCTGGGATGCTGGGTGGGGTGTAGCGGCATACTGCTGTGTTTATTTTAATTAGATTCCAGCAGCTGCTGAGGGCAGGCAGGGCAGTGTGGCTGTCCCGTGGTTGCCCTGGCATGCTGTTCCAGGAATCTGGCACTATAGCCCTTTGCACAGGTTCTGTGGATGCCAGCGAGGGGCAGAGGGTGCTTGCAGTCTGGATGGGGGGGGGGGGGGGAGTACAGGAGCCAATGAGAAAGCTTGGTTTTGTGACCACGCCTGACCAGCCAATGAAATAGTCCGGTTTGGCTAACTGGTTGACCAGCCTGGATTCCGGGTAGCAACAATCCAGGATATCTGGTGACACCATGGCCTCTCCTGAGGCAGTTTATTTTGGGCGTCACGGCTGTTACCCAAAGTCAGGAGTGATGTGTTTCATTCGCAGACATCTAAACCCCCAACCACAGGCATGTTTTCTTCCAGGGCAGAGGGCAAATGCAATTACATCTGTAACCAATTTGCACAGCTGGGTGCTTGGTCTCCTGACAGAACCATTTATTTGAGATTCAGGGGAGCTGGGTCACCAGACAGGAAGCAAGGTCTAGCAAGCATTGTGTTGGCCAATCTCTGAATGCTTGCTAGCCTGTGGAACAAAACAGTGACTGTCATGTCACGGCTGGCTTTTCGTGGCTGAGAATGAGTTTCCTACCCACGAGGAGGAGAGATTTAAAGGAACAGACAACAGTGAGAAGTTTGAAAACAAGAAGTAACCCCTGTGAGCCTGGCGCAAACCCAGAGCGCACATTTGCACACAGAGGCATGGGAAGGAGCAGCTGCCCTTTCCACCCGTGGCGCGGTGGCCAAGTCTTCCCACCCAGGCCTTTTCTGTATCATGCAAGAGAAAATCCTGTTTCTTTGAGCTCATCAGCTTTTGAAGAAACAGAGGATGTTTTCAGAACCGGGGTGGGATTGGGGTGGTGGTAGGGGTGGGTGGGTAAAGGAGTACTGTCTCTCCCAAATTCAAAATTAAAAAAAAAAATAAGGTAAAAGTAAAAGGCCATTTGTCTTCTTAAAAAGTCTGAGTCTATCCAATTAAAATTTATATATACATATATTAGATGTATAATTTAAGAAGCTTATCGCGTGAGATTTTTTTTCCCCTCACTTCATGAGAATTCCCGTGAGGGTCTAATAACTTGTTTACTGCAAAGTATGAGTTTGGTATGGTGAAAAATTTCAAAGGGGGATGGAAGTCATATCAGAGTTTTAGAGTAAAAATTCAGCGTCAGTAAGAATATTTTCATAGTTGTTGTTATTGCCGGTGCTTTATATTTGCGACAGGCTTTCACTGTGTAGCCCCGGTTGCCCTTGGCTCCTGACCCCCTTACCTCTAGCTCACCACACCTGGCTTAATTCCCTTAACAGAAACACATAGTAGCCACAGAGGTGATACTGCACCCCCACACTTACCTGTCTCTGTTTAGTTAAAACCCCCACCATCTGTAGAGGTCAGAGAACCGAGGACCCCATCAAGTTCAAAGGTGAGTTCTAAGCTAGCCAAAAATTTCATTACTTTTATGGTGCCTTAGGAGAAGACTAGTAATTGCATGCATCCTGTTTGGGTTTTGTTTGTTTGTTTGTTTAGTTTTTCTAGACAGGGTTTCTCTGTGTAGCTCTGACTGTCCTAGAACTTACTCTGTAGACCAGGCTGGCCTTGAACTCAGAAATCTGCCTGCCTCTGCTCCCAAGTGCTGGGATTACAGGCATGTGCCACCACTGCCCAGCAATTGCATGCATTCTTAAAAAAAAAAAAAAGCAGAAGACATATTTTTATTTACGTGTACCAGTGTGTCTGTGTGTATGAACCAGAGAGCACAGTGTCCTTGGAGCTGAGAAGAGGGCATTGCATTTTCCAGAAATGGCTTTAGAGGAAGTTGTGAGGTACCTGGAATGAGTGGTTGGTGGGGCCCACACTCTGGTTCTCTGAGCTGCCTTACAAGCCCCTCTCACCTGGGTACTGTGTCCACAGGCTGAGCTGAGCCTTTGGAGGCCACACCCTCATGGCTACAGATGTCCCTTCTAGGAACAAGGCCTCAGCATAAAGCTGTGTCTACCAACAGGCAAGCTTCCCGCCATGCCAAGGAAAGACAGGGCAGGGTCTTCCGAGAACCAAAAAGACTTAGCTGTGCACGTTAATAGGGGGGCCCTGGGTGTGGGGTCCTGGAAACATCTCTGCCCTGTCATGACTCCACATGCTAGACTGAGCCTGGCTAAAGCTTTTAAAAAGAGTTTTAAAAGAATTAGAATGCAAAGATTCACGATTTGACAGATAAAATCAAAAGTAGTTCATGTCAAATTCCCACTGGACATCTTGGCAGAAATTGAGAAAATAATCGAAAATTAATATCAATGTAACAGATCCAAAAATAATATATATGAATATATATATTTTCCTTTAAATAACAAAGTTGTTGAGTTTCACTTCCTACATTTAACTCTTGCCTTGAAAGTAGCTGAGACAGACACCACCAAGAAGATAAGAACACAAGCGAAGGAAATAAGAACGCTTTGCAGGCCGGGCACTGGTGGCACACACCTTTTGATCCCAGCACTTGGGAGGCAAAGGCAAGGCGGATTTCTGAGTTCCAGGACAGCCTGGTCTACAGAGTGAGTTCCAGGACAGCCAGGGCTATACAGAAAAACCATGTCTCGAAAAACCAAAAAAAAAAAAACCTTTGCAAAGAAAATATCTGATGAGGAACTTGCATCTTGACTGCACAGAGAACTTTTCCAACCCAACACTCCAAACATGGAGGGCAGAAATGAGCAAAAACACAAGAAGTTGGTTTTTGAAGTGGCTGGTGAAGCACTCTCGAAAATGTCACAATCATTCATCATCAGAGAGTGGACATCAAAACCGCAATTAGATACCATTCCATAGCCATTAGGGTGGCTGCTAGATTTTTTTTTCAGATAATAACAAATGTCAAGATGAGAATGGACACCTCAGAGCTTTTGCGCACTGATTATTGCAGTGATGGAAGGTACACCTGCCTGGGAAAGCGTCCTGCTGATACTAAGTATCAATTTACGTGCAAAGAACAGCTTTCTGCTCTTCACTGATATAATTTTTAGACTTTCAAAAATAAGCTGTATACTTTTTTGTTTATTGATCCCTGAGTATTTTCTTCTCTTAAGTGCTATCATAAGAACAACTTTCCCTAATTTTATTTCTATTTTATTTATAAAATATTTATTACACTCGTTGATGTGTGTGTTGGGGGAGGATACCTTGAGGGAGCTGATTCCTTCCTTCTACCAGATGGGTGCTGGAGTCGACTCCACCCTCCAGCTTTTTCTGCTGAGCCATCTCACCGGGCCCTAATTTCATTTCAGCTTATTCATTGCTACTGCATAGAAACTCATTGATTTTTGTGGATTATTTTATCCGGCCACCGTGCTAAATACCTGTTAGCTTTAACGGTTCTTAGCGGATGCGTCAGAACTCATTTTTGGAACACAAGCTTATGTCATCTGGTATACCTCTCCCTCTCTAACTGGACTATGCTGATCTCACACTTGTCCGTTACCTCACTGAAGATCATTCCAATGACAGCTGCGCAAAAAGCTGGTTTTTATTTATTTTTATTGTATATATTCTTTGTTTACATTCCAAATGATTTCCCCTTTCTTGGTTCCCCTCTCCCCATAAGTCCCATAAGCCCTCTTCCCTCTGCCTGTTCCCCAGTCAACCCCCTTGCACTTCTCTGTCCTGATATTCCCCTACATTGCTGCATCGAGTCTTTCCAGGACCAGGGCCCTCTCCTTCCTTCTTCTTGGGAATCATTTGATATGTGAATTGTGTCTTGGGTATTCAGAGCTTCTGGGCTAATATCCACTTATCAGTGACTGCATTCCATGTGTGTTCTTTTGTAATTGGGTTGCCTCACTTAGGATGTTATTTTCCGGTTCCAACCATTTGCCTAAGAATTTCATGAATTCATTGTTTTTAATTGCTGAATAGTATTCCATAGTGTAAATAGACCACATTTTCTGTATCCATCCCTCCATTGAGGGACATCTGGGTTCCTCTCCTGGGCATATACCCAGAGGATTTCCCGGCATGCAATAAGGACACATGCTCCACTATCTTCATAGCGGCCTTTTTTTTTTTTTTAATTTTTATTTTTAATTCAGCCTTCACTGAATTAGATGTTCCAGCTCCTTGAACCAGGCAGCTAGTGCTTAACATTCATCGTGCCACCCAAATCAGGAGAAACAGACTTCCCAGGGCATATTTCAGCAGAGCCGAACAACTCTTAGGAACTGGGGACTAGTCAAGAAAGTGTTTGGCTAAGTTAAAACAAGTGTTTCTATGTATCTGTCTGTCTGTCTGTCTTTCTCAAATACTGGACATCATACCCAGGCAGAACTGCAGCCAGGACTGGACTACCGCCCAGCACCTTAATGCCATCCACACTGGCCATGGCAGGGTATACTGAAAGAGAAACCCCTGCCGCCGCCCCCCCCTCCCCATCTACCAATTCAAGAAGCTGTTTTATTTTCCTGCACGGAAAGTTCTTCTAATTAATGAGGCCAGTCCCAGCTCAGGCGTAGTTTCCCATTCCTTTGAAGCGTTCCTGTGCCTCTGGGGTAGGAAAGACCTCCAAAGAGATCGGTGAGTTTGCACTTGTTGGTGGCGGCTGTTGTGTGGTGGAAACAAGATACCCCAGACGTCAGAAGTAAGATGAAATAAACTTCTTGGTCCATGGGTAAACCGAGCAGCGTGAGCTTTGTGTGGGAGCCGGCAAAGGTGAATGTGCCATTCAAAAGTTGCCAGAGCCCAAGAATAAACTTGCCTTGATGAAGCTTCTGGACCGTCTCCAGTGCCTCGCAAGATCCATGCCCAACATCCCAGAAGTGCACCATTGAGAAAACGCCTTGAGAATAGGTTGACTGGCACGGGCGCAACACGGAGAGAATGGCTTTAATGAGCCAAAAAATGTGGTTTCAAATGCCCCTGTCTCCCAGTGTCACTGCCGGCCTTTGCCAGCGGAGGCAAACTCGGAGAGACACCGAGCAAACTCCAAGCGGGTCGGCTGCGTTCACATTCAAGTTGAGAACATTCGCTCTTCGTGAGGACAGACATGTCTGAGCTGACGGGGAGCTGTTTGTCCAGCCTTGAATACCGGCTGGCATGCTGAAGGAGCCCGAGGTCTCCAGCAGGGAGAGGTTTTAGTGGGGACTTGCTCTTGGCTCCTGGTAATGGGGTGGGCTGGGGCTGGTTATTCATACGTGGATTATCCAGTTCAAGGATTCTCTGGCTTTGGGCCTGTCCTCCTGTTTAAAGGCTTCCTGACTGTGGCCGTGTTAAATGCTCAGTAGAAAACAAGAATTAAAATCATCTTGCCACATGCTAGTCATGTCTGAATGCTATTGGCTCGTGGGAAGAGAACAAGGCGTGGTTAAAGTCGAATCTGGATTCTGCAGGAGAGCTTCCCTTCTGTGTTGTTTGTTCCTCCGCTGGGGTGTCTTGGGCCTCTCTTGGGAAGGGGAAAACTCTGATGGTTTTACTGGGAGAAGCCGTACAGAAGGCAGTGCTATCCCCGCACCCAAAATTTCACACTTTGTGCAATGTACATCACCCACTACCTGATTCAATTCCCTCTAGTGGCCCCACCCACCTCCCTCCAAACTGCATATATGTGTATGTGTGTATGTGTGTATATGTGTGTGTATGAGTATGTGTATGTATGTATATATATATGTGTGTGTGTGTGTATGTATATATATATACGTGTGTGTGTGTGTATGTGTGTATGTATGTATATGTATATGTATGTGTGTGTGTGTGTTTAAGACAGAGTCTCTCTCTGTATAACAGTCCTGGCTGTCCTAGAACTTAATATGTAGACCAGGCTAGCCCCAAACTCATAGAGATCCACCTGTTTCTCTGCCTCCTAAGTGCTGACATTTAAGGCATGAGCCACCATGCCCAGCTACTATTAACCATATTTAATATATAATTAAAGATGAATATAAAATATATAATATATATAAACAATAATATATGCTTTTAATTATGTTTATTTTTATATTTTGTTATCAATAACTCTAACTCCAATTAGTAACACCCATATGTACACGCATGCGTGCTTACCCACTGGGGTGTGAGCAACCTGCAGTTGGCCATGTCACCAGACGGGAGAGACACTTCCTCCTCCAGCAGCCATCAACTGTCAATGGCTCCTCAGAGAAGGGGATGGGGGAGACTCAGACCCCTCCCACATCCAAGCTGGAATTGTTACTGGCTTGATCTTATGCACACATCTGTAGTTGTGGAGGCAGGGATCTCTCGGTGAGTCAGAAGCTCACTGATTCTGCTAGGCTGGCTGGCCAGTGAGTGTCGGGGAGCCGCCTGTCTCTGCCTTCCTTCTCCCGAGTCCTGGCCTTGCGCACGATGCTGCCATGCGGATCTTTATGTGGGTTCTGGGGATCTGAACTCAGAGCCTCAGGTTTACACAGCGGGTATTTTACTCATCAAACCCTATCCCAACCCTGTTAAATTAAATTAAACATACTACATTATTTTACTTATTGAGACATAGTTCTACTATGAGGACCAGGCTATCCTTAAACTTGCAGTAAAGCCTGTGGCCTTGGCCTCCTGAGAGCTGGGCTAGCAGGCTTGTGCCAGGTTTGTCTGGATTTTGTGATGATTTGTAAGAGGTAACGGATGTCCAAAGAGAGAGAAGAGGGGAAAAATGGAGAGTTGTGGGGACAAAGAGAAAAATCATAGAAGTGGTAAATGAACTCATTACTCAAAGGGAAAATTGAATAATCAGAGGGTGGGGTCACCTCTCAAAAATCAGTGTCAGGAGAGTCTTCTGACTTAAAAAGTTCATTGATAGAAGGTCTCTAAAACCAGCATTTTCTTTTACATTACTATGCTGGTGGCTCTGTCTCCCTTATCTCTTCATTAACTTCTCTTGCCTTCCGTGTTAGTGGCTGCTTGTGCTTTAATTATAAAATGGATGTATTAAAAGATTGCAATTATTCTTTAAGCCGGGAAATATGTTTTTTTAAATTACTCCCACTGAGCTTTCCAAAGATATGTCTCCCCTCCCTATCACCCCCTCCCTCTAGGCTGACCCCTAAATTCAGAATCCAGGCATTAGTAATAGCGAATGGAACAAATAAGATCTGTATCTCCGCTTCAGCTACTCAGCCTGCTCCTCATGCCCCGCCCCTATCCAATGGGCAGTGATCAGAACTATTGGTTAAATATCTGACATTAAAAAATAGAAATTGAGGGCTGGAGAGATGGCCCAATGATAAAGTTTTATATTATGAGTCTGATTTTCCAGAGCATCTGGGGTTCAATTCACAGCACCTACATGGCAGCTCACAACTGTCTATAACTCCAGTTTCAGGAAATCTGACATCCTCACACAGACACACATGTGCAGGCAAAACACATGAAATAAAAATAAATTTAGAAAATAAATTGAATTCTTTAAAAATTATTTCTTTCTTCATCATTTCGTGGAGTTCAAGCCATTAGAGCCAGAAAATGTTGTTTTTATTTAATTATTTTTGTTTTCACTGTAGTGTGTGTATGTGTATTTATGCATGTGTGCATATGTGTGTATATGCATGTGCATGTGTGTATGTATGTATATATGTGTGGTGTGGTGTGTGTGTGTTTGTGTGTGTATATATGTATATATGCATGTGCATGTGTGTGTGTATGTGTATATGTATATGTGTGGTGTGTGTTTGTGTGTGTATATATGTGTATATGCATGCGCATGTGTGTGTATGTGTATTTATATGTGTGTGATGTGTGTGTGTGTGTGTGATATAAGTGAGATGGTCCACTGTATGGGTTCTGGGTTCCAGACCCAGGTTCTCAGGCTGACATCAGGTATCTCACTGATACTATTAATCTATATTTAAAAGATATGTTCACTTTATGTATATGAGTATTTTTACCTGAATGCATAAATATGCACCATGTGTACACCTGGTACCAAAGGAGGCGAGATGATAATGCTGGATCCCTGGGAACTGGAGCTACAGATAGTTGTGACAGCATGTAGATGATGGACACTGAGCTTGGATCTTCTGCATAGCAACCATTCTCTTAACTACTGAGCCCATTTATCCAGTCATATATTTGTAGTAATTTTTAAGGTCTCTTATATCCCAGGTGGCTTATATCTCTCTTTGTAACTGAAGATAACCTTGGACTCTGAACCTCTCACATCTGCCTCTAAGTGCTGGGATTATAAACGTGTGCCATCAAGTGTGTCGTCATTCTGTTCTAGAAACAAAAGCCAGAGCTTTTGGGCATGGTTGTCAGACAATCTACCACTGAGCTATAACCCCAGACCCATGATAGCCAGCATTTTTACTGTTTCCTTTAACCAAAGCAGCTGCAGAACTCAAGACTGTCTAAGTTAGAATAGTTGTCTTTAAGACTCTTCACCAAAAGTCTCAGGAAGTTTCAGGAAAAGCAAGCAAACAAAGTAATACAAAGTGGTATGATGTCAAGAAAATGAACAAATTAACCAACTAGGACGATTATAGTCATAGTGCTTAAATGTCTTTAGTGCCTTTGAACTGTGAGGTTCATATAAAATATATGGGCCTGATTCTCAGAATCTGCCCAGGTTTGGCTGCAGCTCAGTGGAGACAGCATGCTCAGTAAGTCCAAACACTTAAGGCCCTTGGTTTGACCCTCAAGATTGCCAAAAAGAAACAAAGCAAAGCAAAGAGGGCCATTGTCTTAGTCAGGGTTTCTATTCCTGCACTAAAATGACTGAGAAGCAAGTTGGGGAGGAAAGGGTTTATTCAGCTTACACTTCGACATTGCTGTTCATCACCAAAGGAAGTCAAAACTGGAACTCAAGCAGGTCAGGAAGCAGGAGCTGATGCAGAGGCCATGGAGGGATGTTATTTACTGGCTTGCTTCTGTTGGCTTTCTCAGCCTGCTCTCTTATAGAACCTAAGAGCGCCAGCCCAGGGATGGCACCACCCACTAGGGACCCTCCCCCCTTGATCACTAATTGAGAAAATGCCTTCCAGCTGGATCTCATGGAGGCATTTCCTCAAGGGAGGTTCCTTGCTCTGTGATAACTCCAGCTTGTGTCAAGTTGACACACAAGACCAGCCAGTACAGCCCTATAACAGACAAAAACACAGTCTCCTGGAAGACCTTGACTAGAATTCTTACCCTGATTAGAATTCCCTGAATTGGTAACAGACAGGAAACAAACATATAAACAGCCTAAGACATGGTGTTGCAAGGAGCCTTCAAGGGAGAGAAACGGGAAAAGGAAGATGTAAAAATAAACAGAAACTTATTGAGAAAATGTTGGGAATGGCCCTGCCGTGCCTTCCGTGTGGACATCTATCCTGTCTCATCTTAACCACATTCCAGGAAGGGGAAGGCTTCAGTTGGAGACAGCCACCAAATCTCTGTGAGAGCAAAGCGGTGGTGCCAAGGACATGGAGAGACTGTCTGGGAGGAGAGTCTGCATTCAAACGACCCAGCAGGAACTGCTCTGTGATCAGATCCGACTTGACAGGCAGGGGCATTTGCTACGCTGTCTTTGCTAAGCAGGGATCTTGGATGACATATTTGGTATGCTCTTGAGATCCCACAGTGTGTAAACGGAAGAGCAGACATATGTTTGAGTCGTGAGGGGGAAATGATGCTGGGCACAGTCTAAATGACTCAGGCCTCTTCAGTTCCTAACAAAACAAGGGATGGAATGACTGGCTTACAGTGAAGCTGGCAAAATATTCACTGGGAGTGACTGCTAGATTTACATGAACTACCTAGGGGACTACCTCAGAGCCAGCTGATGGCCTGACAATGGGACATATTATTTAAGGGACTTGGAGAAAACATAGTCAAATGATTTGAAGCTAGTAGATTTACACTGAGGAATCCTTTACTTGATTCTTCCCAAAATAGCAGCCTAATGATCAGGAATAAAGACAGAAGGCACACAATGTACATGGGAACTTTGGGGACAAACCCAGAAACAGCACACATCAATCTTACCCACAGTTCTTGGCCCCAACTCAGTACATCCGTACACCCTTCAGAGGAGGCTTTTCTCAGAAACGATGGATATTTCTATTGACAGTTAAGACTCAGGCCGGGGACCAGTGGCTGGTATAGCGTGTTCAGATCAGCACTTTAATAACTCTGCTCATTCATTGAAGCTTGAAACATCTGCTGAGCAAAATTTAAGTTTGTCATGCCAAATGGATTCCTATAGACTTGGGTACACCATCTCAAACCACAAGTTAGAAGAGAGAATCTTACTCTTGGTGTCGTGAAGTCACCAGGTCGGCCCTGGACTGCTTTCGCTTAAAGAAACGTATTTTTTATCATGGTTAAAAACACTGCTGTTACAGTTTCTGTACTCAAAGTACTAAAACGGAGAACTTGACACGAGTAATTAGAAAACTCAGGTGAACTAATTACCATACAGTAACACACAACTCACCAAAGTAGACTGAAGAAGCAGCAGTGGACATAGCAGTGCCACTATGAGGCTTCATGGCCTTGTTGGAGAAAGTCTATTATTGTGGGTAGACTTTGCAGTTTCAAGTGCTTAAGCCAGGCCCAGTCAGTCTCTCTCTCTCTCTCTCTCTCTCTCTCTCTCTCTCTCTCTCTCTCACACACACACACACACACACACACACACACACACACACACACACACAGAGAGAGAGAGAGAGAGAGAGAGAGAGAGAGAGAGAGAATGTGTGTGTATCCTCCTACCCCCCACCCCTCAACTCTGTTGGCCTGCCTATCCAGATGTAGAACTCTTGGCCCCTTCTCCAGTATCACGTCTGCCTGTGAGCCGCCATGCTTCCCACCATGAAGACAACAACGGACTAAACCTCTGAACTGTAAGCCAGCCCCAATTTACTGCTTTCCTTTATAAGAGTTGCCATGGTCATGGTGCCTCTTCAAAACAATAGAAACCCTACCTAAGACAGCTGTCATCCCAGACTAGGTTACAGCGGCACTGTAGCTCCTGTCCGGTTTGTCCAGTCTTGTCCTTTGGCTGGTTTAATAAGTGGGAAACCAACCATTGTCCTTTTGGACTACAACATAGTGAAGCCCAAATGGCAAGAAACCAAGTCTCCAACCAACAACTGTCTAGACCAGATGCCAATTACAGTCCTGAATTGGGAACAGACCTTCTCCAGTCACGCCAGAGACGACTATGACCCCAGATGTCACCTGGACTGCAGCCCTGTGAGAGAATCAGGGTAAAATGCAGCAAACTAAGGTCAAAAATGGGTTCCCGGGGTTGGAGTGAGGGATCAGTGTTTAAGAGCACTGGTTGTTCTTTCAGTTTTCCAGAGGTTGATTCCCGGAACACATGGTGACTTACAACCATCTGTAGCTCCAGTCCCAAAAGCTCTGATGCCTTCTTCTGGTCTCTGCAAACATTGTACACACATGGTGGCTAAACATTCATACATATAAAATAGAAATAAACGAACCTTTAAAAAGAGAGTGGATTCTTCACCGGCAATGCTATGTTGACTTGTGTTAAAGTCATTAGTTGAAGCATTTTTGTTAAGTAGCAATTACTAGTATATCTGTACTTTCTAAAATTAAGAAACCAAGGGTCTTAGGCTGTCCCAGAACTCTCTACCCAGCTGAGACAGGACTCTTACCATCCCCATCTCCTAAGCACTGGCATTACAGATGTATGCCAGGACCCTCAGCTAACTAGTGCATTAGAAGACGCCAGTCAGCAGCAGTTAAAATGCTGGTATTTCTATAGGGGACATTTTCAAATCTTTAAGGGAAAAATATTGTCTTTTTTTTTTATTTTTACAAAATTAGAGGATGATAAAAAAAATCTCAAGAGCAAAGTTACCTATTTCATTTTGTAACATCAGAATCATCAGAAAACAAAAATGAAGGCCATCGTAAACTATGCATTTCAATATAGAACTTCTAACTAAACATCACTCAGGGTAATCCAGCTGTTCCACACCCATAAGAGAGTAGCTACATATCCATGCATTTATTCTGTTGTTATTATTTAAATGGAAACATTAATGAGAATTTTTTACTACTTTCCCAAAGATGGCTTTTTATTAGAAAAATGATTATCTATGTTTATTTACTCTTTATAAATTAACAACATTGTAATTAAAAGACACTACTTCACTTTAGAAAACCTATTATTCTCACTTCTTCATACAGGCTCTTACTATTTCACCTTGGTGGGCCCATGGCTAGTAACTTCTTGTAGGAGCCTCCCATATAACAAGTACAGGCATACACCACTGCCTGGGCTAAGATTCACACATTTTGCCCCACCAAACATCAAAGGCAAGTTAAATTCCAGATGCGATAATAACCCTGACATCAGCATGCAATGTGCTTCTTTTTGTTTGAAAAAGGCACACCTTTATATTCTTTAAGTGTATAAAAACTTTTCAAACATCATCAAGTGTAATCTATAGAAGAAAAGGCCAAATCCAGTCACATTAAAAGCTAAATTTCCTCTGGGTGTGTTGGTGCACGCCTTTAATCCCAGCACACAGGAAACAGAGGCCAACCTGGTCTACAAAGCAAGTCCAGGACAACCAGGGCTCTGAGGCATAGAGAAAGTCTGTCTCAAAAATAAAAAAAAAAGTAAAATCTCTGCATAGTAAAACACTAAGAGCAAAATAGACTCTAGAAGTAGGGGTAGCTTGTGATTCTTCCTCCTGTTTGACAAGTTTGACAGTAGTTATTGACTTCCTAGAGTCTCAGAAGATCAGTGTGTTGCTGTTTAGGACTATTGGGACCTGATAATGTTCTTTGTATATTTAAGCTGACACTGTTCTGTGTGCTTACCTTCAGTTTAATGACCAACTCTCAATGATGTTCAACTTACTCCTGTCTGTTCAGTAAGAGCTCTGAGAGCTTTTTCAGGATTTCAGGTGTGTGTGTGTGTGTGCGCGCACGCGCGTGTAGATGCTAGATATATGTGTGTATATAATATGTCATATGTAATTAATATATTATATATATATGGCTACTTGGTATGATGGGATGTTCTGGGCTCATCTTGTATATCTCCAGCCCTAGTTCTGGAGTTGCCTGTTTCTCCAAAGTGCCCTGGTTTCTTTCAGCAGGACATGGACTTGGCAACCACAATCTAGTAGTGGAAGATAGCTCAATAGTCAACTTAGAAGGCATGTGCTGAGCTAATTCCCCAGCACTCGCGCACACACACACACACACACACACACACACACACACACAATCTAAATAAAAAGAAACCATAGTTCAAATATGCTCATTTTGAGTTTAATAAAGCCAAAACATCTTTGCAGTTAAATATTTCATATAACAACCCCAAAATATCTTTGGGTTCTTTCACTTTGAACTTGGTCAGTTTATTCTCTGAATCTCCCTCTTTTTTCATGTGTAAAGTACAGATTATAATAATCCCCACTGTCAGATTTATGGGTCATGATCAAGCAAGCCAGTGTGTATGCAGCCTGTGGCATGGGCGCTTAATAAATAAATCATAGTGGCGATTTAACAACCGAGCGCTGGCTTTATATTTAGGTCCCGACATATGGTGACTTCAATTTAAAACATTATTCCTTAACAATTCATAACGCTCTCTGATTAGCCACACAGACACGCCAGATCCTGCGACCTGATTTGAGCATTTCCACTATCATATGGTGGGATTCAATTAAGGAAGCCAAGGAGAAAGAGCAATCCATGCCAGGGGTGGTTTCCACGCCCCCCCACCCCCGGAAGGCCATCTGCTGCCATGACCCATTTCACAACATCCAAATTCATCAGCCGATGCTGCCTCCTCCCTCAGTCACTGGCCTGGCAAATATAATTACTTTGCAACTTTTAAATTCCAAATAGTCAGCTCCAATTAAATAATGTTCATTGAGCAGTGAGTTGAGGAAATAGAAGCTCTTCATGCTAGGATTTTGATAGAGAAATGGGAAACAAATTGGCTTCTTCTTATATCTTAGGCTGAAGTTTAAACAAATACAGGGGTGAATAGAGACGCTTCCTTCCAGGTTTTGTTTTGGTGCTGGTGAGTAACTCCAGACTTCAGTGAATAAGTAACAAAATTTATCTCTCCAGATCTGATTTTTCAAAAAAACTTGACTTATCTCTTTAAGGGAGAAAGAATGGGTGGGCTGACCCTTGAAGCAATATTCACTTAAAACTCTTGTTAAGAAATAATTTATGCCTCCAGAAAATAACATATATATACATATATATATATATACATATATACATATATAATTGCCAAAGAATAAACTATATACACATATGAAATTGTCAAAAAATAAATTCATACTGTCCCCAAATAGGATATTCTCTAAAATTTTGATGTTACCAAAATGGAACCATTCGCTTTAGTGACTGCATAATGTCTACAATGTAGTCAATTTCTTTACTTTGCAGTGCTTGCTTTATTTGAAAGTATTCCTATAAAAGCACCTGGTTAACAACCCAACACATGTGATTATTCCAGACAACAAGTGCACAAATTAGAGGCCTGCGGCTCAGTGAACTTTAAAGCAGAATAGATTCAAGTACTAACTCCGGAGAGACAAGGGCACATCATCACCTGCTTCCAGAAACTCCTCCCCTTGCAGTCATTAGTAGCTATCCTTCTGATTTCTATGAGTTTTCATGTGTCCAGGGGCTAAAAATAAATGTAAAACTATATCTGTGCTTTGTCTTGTTTAGATCATTTCCTAGGATCCATCCATTCCAGTGCTTTAAATTATGACACAGAGATTCTTATTCTCATGTAATGTTGCTAAGTTCACGTGACAACACTTTCTTCTGTTCTCATTGAAGCCTGAGTAGCATCTTAAGTCTAGTTTGTGCTGCTGTGTGACACGATTCCTGAGTTTAGAAAGAACAGAAATTTATTTCTCATGTGTGTAGTGAGTGGGAAGTCTGAGATAAAAGGGGCTGTAGGTGTCTACCTGGCGAAGGCCTGGCCTCTGGTTATTAGACAGGGCCTTGAATGTTGTACCCCATGGAGAAGTGGAGTTTGTTTTTTACATGAGAAAAAGGTTGAGGAGACAAAAGACAAAAGAAAGCCTAGCTTGCCTTCTCTACCAGCACTGATCCCATTAATGAGATGGAGCCATTTGAAGGTTCTACCTAATGCCGTTACCACGGTAGTTACTTTTTATCTGCGGTCTTACAGGGAGCGAGCATCCAAACCAAGGTCACTCACTTCCACTTTTCAGTTGTGTCAACACTTTTCTCCATCTCTTCCAGCGAATTAGTGCTCCCATCTCCAAGGGAACAAACCAAGAGTGGTTTTGCCTCTACCTCATAGAAATGTGAACATGTGTCCATTTCAAAGACACCAGCAAACAAAGTTTCAGTGTGACTGTATGAATGGGGAATTCTTATTCCACAGTCCTACCAATGCTTGTTGTGATAATGTAAATTAGAGTAACACCCCCAGGAGTGTATGCTTGGTCTGAATGCTTGGTCCTTAGTTGGTGGGCTATTTAAGAAGGATTAAGAGGTGTGGCCTTGTTGGAGAAGGTGTGTCACTGGGGGTGGGGCCTGAAGCTGAGCCCACACCAGGGGCAGTCTCTTTTGCTCTGCCTCCAGCTGGTAGATAAGATGTAAGCTCTCCACTGCTGCTCAAAGCCATACCTGCTCCCATGCTTCCCACCGTGATGACCACAAACTGGCCCTTTGAAACTGTAAGAAATCCCCAAATATGTGTTTTCTTTTATAATTTGCCTTGATGATGGTGTCTCTTCATGGCAATAGAACAGTAACTAGGACATTTGTCAATTTTCTGAGCCAGAGAAATAGTTCAGCAGTTAAGAGAGGACACTGTTCCTTCAGAGGATCTAAGTCTGGTTCCCAGCACCCAAGTTAGCTGGCTCAGCCAGCCTGCAACTCCAGCTCCAGGGAGACATAATGTCTTTGACCTCCATGGGCACCTGCACTCACAGGCATATACTCACACATACACACACTTTATACATATACATATACATGTATATATGTATACATGTATACACATATACATATATACACATATATACATAGGCATGTATACATATATACATATATGCATATACATACACACATATACACATATACATACATATACATATATATACATACACATACATATACACACATAAACATATACACATATACACATACACACACGTGTGCACGCACATACACACACACATATATATGTGTGTGTGTGTGTGTGTGTGTGTGTGTGTGTGTATGTATGTATGCAAGGTTTTTACTTTTAGGGACAGGTTCTCAGAAGTGAAATCGCTGGGTCAAAGGTACACATGTACTTAACCCAAGCAGAAGTAGCCTCCCATATTCTAGCAAGTTTGTATGATCACATACTTTCAGAAATATATTCTCTCTGCATTAGCTTCAGTAAGAAACACTCTGGTGCTTTCAAAGTTGCCATTTTAAGCAATAATAGCAGATTACTATTTTAGTTTTCTATTAGTCCATTTATATTTGTTGGCCCCTTGAGTTTGATCTTCTATAAAGTGCTTTTCATTAAAATTTTTTTATATTAAATTTGTGTGTGTGGGGGGGAGGGGGGTGCGGGTGGATGGCAAACACTTGCCACAGTGTAAATGCGCAGGTCAGAGGACAATTTTTTAAAGCTAGCTCTTGAGTTCACAACGTGGGGGCTGGGGTCTTGTCAGCAAACATTTTCCCAGACCTTACAAAGTCTTATTTTTATGATGAAGGTTGTTGAATTTATGGCCTGTCCTAAAACATTAAAGCAATGATCTTAGCGAACAGGAGAGAAACCTTAAGGGAAGATATTTTAGCCATCTCTGAATATCTACAGGCTTCTGGTCATCTATCTGGAGAATCCTGTGCACCTTATGCAGCTGTAGTGAAAGGCCACGAGCCGGAGAGTGGAGTGTGTGGGGAAAGTGTAAGACTGTAAGTGATTGTGCCCTGGGGTGTGTGCCATCAGTGGACGCTCTGGGGTGTGTGCCATCAGAGGACGCTCTGGGGTGTGTGCCATCAGAGGACGCTCTGGGGTGTGTGCCATCAGAGGACGCTCTGGGGTGTGTGCCATCAGAGGACGCTCTGTAGAGGTGGCTCTGACCCTCCACCTCCACCTGGCTTCGGGGGATTAAAACTAGGTCATTAGGATTGTACAGTAAAGTCCTTCCATCCTGTGAGCCTGTTTTAAATGAAATTAAGAAAGCACTTTCCAACTAACTGTGTTAGCTCATAAAAACAAAAACAAAACCAAAAACAAGCACATAACCCCCAAAATCAAACCAAAACGAGACAAAAAGCAAGAAACCAATGAAATCCAAGCTTTCTTAAAACTGGTAACTCCCAGGCAGCCAAGAGTGCTTGCTTGCCTATAAGATGTGCTGAAGGAAAGACTTCCACTGTGTTGAGGACAGACTTAGATCAGAGGTTCCTGTTGTGGTTTGGGTGTGAAAGGTCCTGTGGTCCCCAGTTGGCAGCAGGGCTTTAGGAGGCTCTGGGCCCTTTAAGAGGTGGATAGAGATTTGCTAGAAGAGGAGGTGGGCCATGGAGGGTCTATCAAGTTTGACAGCTTGGCACCACTTCCTGTTAGCTCCCTGCAGTGTCTTCCCTGACTGCTGGTACATTGCTTGCCATAACGGAAGGCTCCTCAGACTGTAAGCAAAACTAGACCCTTCCTGCCCCAAATTCCATTCTGTCAGCTATTTTGGTCATAGCGACAAGAAAAGCAACTAAAACCGTTCTAAAATGGGTGTCTATCTGAAAATCAATTTTGAAACTCTAAAATGCAGATTCCCAGGGTCTTTTCTTGAAGCGTCTGTGAAAGGAAGCCTAGGGAGAGGGTCAGTGTTTTACATACACTCCCTAAGCCAACCCCATGGAGCCTGTGTACAGACCAACAAGGACAGATGTTATCTGCAGCTGTTACAGATGATACTTAACAATGTGATAAGATTGTACTCCAAAGACCTTAGAACACAGGTCCACGGGCTCTTTGCCCTTTGATTGCTATCTCTTACGTGGTTTCCTCCGGGGAGTGAATGTGTACCAGCCGTAATCCTGAAACAAACAGAGCTGCCTGTGAAATTATGGGTTAAAGGTTAATGATCTTTAGACAAAGCCTCTTTGGAATTCTGCCCTGGAGTGTTGGGGGAGGGGCTGCTTGCAGTTCCAGCTGCTAACTGGCTAGGTCTTTGATTGAAAACGAACCCCACTAAGGAGTACAGGCTTTAACTCCCAGTTCTGACCTCATTCTTTTTTATTTTTATTTTTTTGAGACTGGGTCTTGAGAGCACCTTCTGGCCTTGCAGTCATATTGTAGCTCAGGCTGGCCTTGAACTCATGATGATCCCCCTGCTTTGGCCTCCCAACTGTTAAGATTATAATCAGGCACCACTATGTCTATTTTGATTAGCTATTTGCCTCAGTTTCCTTATATCTAAAGGTGGGGGGGGGGGCATAACAGTATACAGAAGGAGATTTTCTCCAGGATTGGAGGTAAGTGCTTCTCTGGTGACTGTCCAACATTTGGCATGAATCAAAATTCCAGTAACTACCAATGTTCTCCTGTTTTTACCCTCAGTGTCAGAAAAGAGCAACTCTGTTTGCTTTCTTCTATCCTCAATTCCATAACTCAGAACATACGTTAGATCCTGATGTGGCAGCTTAAAAGTATTGTAAGCATTTCAAAAACACTTGACTCTTGTTTTGAATGAAGGTATATAATGTTTTGGCCCTCAATGATCCTCAGACATTTCAGGGATACTTAAAGGAGAGTGTATTCAGGGAAAAGAAAGCGATTGGGCCTTAACAGGAGCATGTCCAAAAGGCTCCGAAAGGGGAGCTGTTTCAGAGTACATCCATCAGTCCCAAAAGGATTGACTATGTTGGTTCATTCACTAGCTAGTTATTTTGAATTTCAGCTACTTCCTTGGGTCTAAATTCTCATAGGCATTTGCCTTTCTTTATTGTTAATGTCTTCTGCTAACCTGTGGGACTAGAGCCACAAGTGTGACCAAGTTTCTAGTAAAAGTGGAAGAGTTAAGACCGTGGTTTCTGAATCTTTGGTTGTCACAGGCCAGTTAGCCACTTAGTGTAAGAGGCAAGACCACAGCTGCTTCCCCTGGGCCAGCTGAAGGGGAAGGCAAGTCAGGTTACATTTTGACTGGGTCCCTAGAGAAAGGGACTCAGATTAACTTATTCCTTATTTAGCTTTTATAAAAGAAATAGGTAGAGCATGCCAGGCTCTCAGCAAATGTATTAGAGATGAATGAATAAAAGAAAAAAAGAAGCCAGGACTGGTGAGACATGACTTTAGATCCAGTGTTGGAGAGGAAGAGGTAGGTAGATCTCTACGAGTTCAAGGCCAATCAGGTCTGTGAACATCCAGGCTAGCCTGGGATACATAGTGAGGCACTGTCTCTGGAAGAAAGAAAAAAGAGGAAGGAAAGGAGGAATAGATAGATAAAATTAATAATTAGAATTAGTTGCTAACAACTGGGAAACAAGAAGAATGACAAAGAAAAGCTAAAAAGACCAATTCTAATTCAACCCAACCTCTAGGAATCCAGAAAATCACTGAATGCCCAAACACACTGCATATTGTGTGCATATTGACAATGGCACATTGTCAAACTATGAACAGAGAAAATATATCCCAGAATTCTCCCGAGAACACTGCCAATAGTCCTTTTAACAAGCCATCCAGTATAGGAGGTAGGAATCCCTATGGCCTGGGCATAATTGCTTGTATAAGACAAGGAAGAAGAGACTCATTCATAATTCTAGGATGAAAGCCAGGCATGGTGGGAAAAACCTTGCCATCCCCACATTCAGAAAGATGAGGCAGGAGGATCATGATTTTTTGAGCCCAGCCTGAGCTTTATAAGAAGACCCTATCTCAACAACAGAAGACAAAACAACAGTAACCAGAAAGATGAGATGTCAGAAAAGGGAGAGAGAGCAGAGTCAGGTCTAAGGCAAACCCTGTTGCTGGGAGAATGGGTGCTAGAAAGAATCAGGAGATCCTTGCTGTAACTGATCTCACTGCAGCCATGGAAGAGACAGCTTGAGCTCAGCTGAGACGAAGAGAGGTAGAAGGAA
This sequence comes from Apodemus sylvaticus, assembly GCF_947179515.1. Taxonomy (NCBI): domain Eukaryota; kingdom Metazoa; phylum Chordata; class Mammalia; order Rodentia; family Muridae; genus Apodemus; species Apodemus sylvaticus. The sequence goes on from NC_067485.1 coordinate 21,500,161, forward strand.
GCAAGGTGCTTACAGGAGCCTGCAGAACTTTTATTAGTCCCAGCCCCTACCAATCATGTAAGGCTGAGTGTACTCAATCTCTTAGGGCAGGGACCCCTAATGGAACCCTGTCTACAGAGTAAATATAGAGGAATTAAGCTCCATTGAGTCTTTCCCTGGGCTAGGTATTGGCACTCATTGTGTTGAGCTAATATGTACTAGCACATACTGTGTTCCTGAGACTGTGGCAGGCAAGAGATATTTGAGTAGCTATAATACTGATATTATTGAGACATGTATATGTACTGGTATATGAATGAATGGATATACCACATTTAATATTAATTTTTATTTTATTTTTTAACATCCCAATCACTGCCCCCTCCAGGTTCCCCTACCCCCCTCCCACAAAATTCCTTCCTTAATTTATTTTTTCTTAACCATGGTGTGAAAGTGGCCTGCACTGAGTAGAAGCTGCCAGTCAGGTTCTGCATTTGAATGTCTTCTTAGGTTAGCAATTTGCAGCCCAGTCCTTTCTCATGGGTGCTGGGCAGTGCCATCCAGCTACAGCAGCCAGTCAGCCATGAAATCATGCAGAGAAACAACTGACACTATCTAATGGGCCGCGTCGCTAAGCTAGAACATTCTGTAGTTAAGGGCATTCAACACAGCTCTGAATTATGGGTGTTTTCGATTTCCAATGGGATTATGGAGATGTTATCCAATTGTAAGTCACCTTTGTGTCTTGTTGTCTGTTGTCAGGGGGATAAGCTTCAGAGAACAAGGGAGAAATGGCAGAGCTTTTGGGAAAGGATGCTTAAACTCTTATCTAGATAAAAGATAGAAAAGGAAAAGAAAAGATTACACTTATTTGGCAAGAACTCAGCAAAGTCCAGCTTAGCAGTGCTTTGTAGTGGCAGCTGTCTATCAACGGCAAGGGCGTCAGGCTCCTGAGAGATGTAAGTCAGTTATGTCCTTTAATTGTGCCTCCCCTGTTTTAGCATGTTCTCAGGTGAACTGGATATCCTGAGGCGGGGGAGCGAGGGGAGAGGGAGACACAAGCTTGCGGTCTGAGTGTGAAGACATATACGTGGTGACTTGAATATGTTTGGCCCAGAGAGTAGAGCTATTAGGGGTAGTATGGCCTTGTTGAGGTAGGTGTGGCCTTGTTGAGGTAGGTATGGCCTTGTTGGAGGAAGTGTGTCACTGTGGGGGTGGGCTTTGAGACCTGCTTCCTATCTGCCCGAGGAGTCAGTCTTCTCCTGTTCGACTTCAGAACAGAATGTAGAACTCTCAGCTCCTCCAACACCATGCTTGCCTGGATGCTGCCATGCTTCCTGGCTTGATGAAAATGGACCGAACCCCTGAATCTGTAAGCCAGCCTCAATTAAATGTTGTCCTTTTCAAGAGTTGCCTTGATCATAATGTCTCTTCAAAGAAATGGAAACCCTAACTAAGATAATATCTAAGTATTAGCACCCACAAAGACACTATGAGGACCCAGAAGTAATTTAAGGCTGAGGAGTCCAGGGGCAATGAAGAACATGCAGGCTTTCAGCAGGCATACGTTTTATGTGTAGGCATTTCAGATGCTTGGTACAGAGGACGGGCATGGAGAAGTCAAGAAGAGAAGTGCACTGTTTTTGGATGGGCACAGAGAACAATCTCACTCTTTTCTCTTGGTGATTGGCCCTAGGATACTAGTTTAAAAAACTCCATTTCTTAGAAGAGTTCAATCATGTGGCCAAACTGGGACCAACACTTCTCTTTGAGATGGATACAGAGCTGGTGTTCTTATTAGCAGCTCATTTCACTATTGTCCTGGGATAAGATACATCCACCACAGGTTTGATATGGTGGAGCTTAAAGAAAATGGACCCAATCACTTCCTAAAAAACCCCACAGGGGACTGATAATATGGACTGATATAATAAGCAAAATCCATATCCATCTGTCATCCATCCACCCACCCATCCACGCATTATTTATCCACCCATTATTCATCTTATACTTATTAAATGCTTTCATTGAGTCTGACCAATCTTACCTGATACAACAGGCAATTCATTAACTGTATCCACAGTTAGAGAATTGAAGTTATCTCCAGGCCCAAGGCAAATGCCTAGTGGTTTTCACTTACTGCAGATGACAGAAAAATGGAGGTTGGCCTTGACATTACTGATTCTCTTCAGGATTTCTTCACAGCAGTGGAGACCAAGCACATTTCGTTTAAGCTTGGAGATGCCCATTTCTATGAGCATCTATCTCCACTGGTCATTTGTATGACAGGTAGATGGGATGGAACCAAGAGTCAATGGATGTTACCAAAGACCCCAGATCAAGCCCCTGGGTAGAGGCCAGAGGTGCTGCTCATTCATCTGTAGAGAGAGATGTCACAGATGGTTCCAACTGTGTACCCTGGCTTCCTACCTAGACTTTGAGCCACCAGCGGCCTCCTTCTGGAAGGCTAAAACTTGATCCTAGAGGGCTTCATTGCTTCCATGTTTAGTGGCTGTCTCTGAGTAGGAAAATCTTTTCAATGCCTACATACTGCTAGGACTTATTTCATAACCTTGCTCTGTGTTCTGGAAATGATTCTGCTCAAAACCAAAAGGAGAAGTCTGTTCTTCAATGCATGACCTGCTCTCAAAAGTTTCCTTCTTTGTAAACATCAAGATCCCTTTGATATAGAACTTATTGAAACCCTTTAGTGAGCCAGAAATGTCAGCCTCCGTAAAGACAATTGAAAAAGTTTCAAGTTGTCATGGTTTAGATATACAGCGATCCCCTTGGATCTAGTTTCCTGTTATCCAAGGTTTTAGGTAAATATAGCTAACCTTGGCTCAGAGTAAGTGGAAAACTCTGGAAATAGATAATTCATGTTTAAAATAATTAATGTAATAATATAATATAGTGCTATAATTATCCTATGTTACTATTAGTTGTTCATCTCTTATTATGCCTAACTAAACTTTATCAGAGGTGTACAGATAGAGGAAAACCACATTATATGTAGGATTTACTCTTTGCAATTTCTGGAATTCACTGGGGTTGGTTCTCAGAATACAACCTCCATGCATGAGGGGGACTTTCATTGCTTCCAATGTGGTGGTTCTCTTTTTATTGCTATGTGTGCTGGATAGTTTCATGTCAACTTGATACAAGCTATGGTTGTTGGAAGGAGGGAACCTCGATTAAGAAAATGCCTCCAAAAGACTGGGCGGTAGGCAATCCTGTGGGGCATTTCCTCAATTAGTGACTAATGAGAGAGGGCCCAGCCCATTGTGGATGGTTCCATCCCTGGCCTGGTAGTCCTGGGTTTTATGAGAAAGCAGGTTGAGCAAGCCACGCTGAGCAAGCCAATAAGCAGCACTCCTCCATGGTCTCTGCATCAGTTCCTGCCTCCCGGGTTCCTGTCCTGTTTGAGTTCCTGTCCTGACTTCCTTCGATGATAAAAAGAGATATGAAAGTCAAATAAACCCTTTCCTCCACAAGTTGCTTTTGGTCATGCAATAGTAACTCTAAGACACTATAGTGAGTATTAAGAAAAAAGAAAAAAAAACCCACTAGAAATGTTCCCAAAACTTCATATACTGGATACTCAGTCCTCAGTCTGCAATATTACTTTTGGAGCATCTAGAAATCCTAAAAGATGTGCCCAGAGTGGGGAGTACTCACTGCTAGAATTCCTTTGGGGAGTATCCCTAGTCCTCCCTCCTTCTCCCTCTTCTTCCCTCTCCCTCCTCTTCTCCCTCAGTCTCTTCCTCTCCTTCTCCCTCTCCCTCTCTTGTTCTCTTGGTCACCGCAATGTGAGCTACTCCACTCTGCCATGCTCTCTATACTGTGCTAGACTAAAATTTCCAAGATCATGAGAAACTAGATCCTTCTTCCCTTAAGGCATTCCTGGTCATTTTGTCACTTGCAGTGGCAGAAAGCCCATGAATACAGAAAATTGGTGTCAATGGAGCTACCTGATGGGGGTAGCTCAGGAGGCTTTGGAAGGAACTTGTTGGGGGGAATGTGGAAACATTTGGAGATGCAGTCTGGAGAAGCCCTGGGGACTGCAAGCAGAGATGATAGAGGAGATTCCAGTAGGATTTCAGTAAGACAAATGCCTATAGGATTTCTGAGAACTAAGATCCTGTGCCCGTGATGTCTCAGATGAGAAGAACAACTCTGGGAAATTAAACTAGAGAATGAGTGTGTTGCATTATGACAAAAACCTTGTTTACGGTTTGTCTCTGCCCTGGGAGGCTAGATGAGGCTCAATTTAAAAATGGTGGACTAATGAATCTAGCCAAGAAAACTTCAAGGGGCTTCTGAATTCCTGCTGAATCCTGCTTTTACTGCTGGATGCTTTTATCCAGGTTTATAGTACCAAACAGGAGGAAAAGCAAATCAGAAAAAAAAAAATAATGCCCATTTGTCTAAAAAGGAACTACATATAAAGTTCATACTGAGGAAGAGATAGTTTCTCAAGAGATTGTGGCTATCAAAAAGAAACCAAGTACTTTACATTAACACAATAGCAAAGATGCACTGAGAGCTTCTAAAGGATTGGCCACACCCTCATCCTTAAGGGTTTTCCAGGTATATGAAAAACTAGTTGGGAAGACTTTCCCTATAGCAGAGTGCCCTCCTGGGTGTCTGCCGAAGCAGGGAGCTTCACTGTGGTCAGAAGCCATTGCCTGGGTCAAGGGTCCAGGCTATGTCCTGGGCCAGCAGTAGACATTAGCGCTGTCTACGGGATGCTCGTTTTGCAGATATGCAAAATTATAGCATTGCGGAGTTGTCAGCTAAATTCCAAAGGAAAGCATACGAAGTGAGACATTTTGTAGCAGGGTCAGAGAGCCTATGCACAGCTCTGACAGTAGTGTGTGAAGCTGTAAACAGGAAGCCACCAGGATGCTCTACAGGTCAGGAACAAGAAATGTGGAGCTGGCTGTGGTGTGGTTTTTGTCTCATACGCCCGTTCTGAGGAATGGTGGCCAGTCTCCATCTGATCTCATTCACAATCAAGTCTACAAGCAGAAGGATGTCAGGCTCCCTGGAATGTAGGACCGCTTCAAACTGAGGATGCTTAATTCTAAATCAAAGACTTGTTCCGCATCTTCCCCCCCCCCCATGAAAGAATTTGTAATATCTTGCATTTTTCTGTCAGGAGGAGGCAAAAGAGGAAGGCAAAAGGGCACTCTGCTCTAGGGAAAGTCTTCCCAACTAGTTTTTCATATACCTGGAAAACCCTGAAGGATGAGGGTGTGGCCAATCCCTTATGGAAAGGACTGTTAAAGCCAGGCAAGGTGGCTGAGGAAGAATGACTTTGAGTTTGAGGCCAACGTGGTTTACATAGTGAGTTCTGGATCACCCTGGGTTATAGAATGGGACCTTATTGAAACCATACACACACACACACAGACACAGACAGACAGATGAACACACATACACACACACACACACACACACACACACACACAGACACAGACAGACAGATGAACACACATACACACACACACACACACACACACACACACACGCACAGACACAGACAGATGAACACACATACACACACACACACACACACGCACAGACACAGACAGACAGATGAACACACATACACACACACACACACACACGCACACGCACACGCACGCACACGCACAGACACAGACAGACAGATGAACACACACACACACACACACACACACACAGTGGCTTAGTGTGAGCTATGGATAAAGGTATTGCTGCTAAGCCTGAGCACCTGATTTCAATCCCCAGAACCACATGGTGAAAAGAGAGGCAACTTTCATAGATTGCCCTCTGATGCAACACATGCACTTTGATTCATGGACACCACATACACACACACACACACCATACTACACGCAAAATAAAAATTAATAGACTAACAACAAAATAAACAAAAATCTCTAATCCAAACAAAAGGACAGTTAAACAAGTGAAGAATGGGAAATTGGTCATGAAGTCTGGGGTTCTCAGAGGCGACATGCATTCAGACATGTGTCTACACAGGCATAATGCTCCAGCTTGGTATGCAGGGTGAGATCTTGTCACCAAAACAAAACAGACTCAAACCAACCAGACATCTAGACATCTAGACAAACCAAAGCCAGGGGCAGGCTCTGTTCAACTGCAATTACTGACTGGCCCTGCAAAGGTCACAACTAGGCACAAACTACTCTGTCACTACTGTGAGGTTAGCCCAGGCACAAATCAGCACAATTAAAATTCCACAGGAAAATCAGCTCTCAGGAACAGAAGCCTCACAGGAAAGGAACACAGCAGGGAGAGAATTGTGTTCAGTGGTGACAAGGTCTCCAGTTGAGTGACACCCTTGGTGCCTTTGCATCTCTTCCTTAACAAGGCATGTCTTTGTTTCTGAACACAGCAACAGTATTTCCAACCGCTCCTCTTAAAGGCACGACTGAGGATGGGTGTGGTTGACAGCCTTATAAGACCTCCATTCCTTAGAGGTGGCACCGCCACAAGGAGCCCCCAATCTGATGATTATGTGCCTAGCAATCTCAATGATCATCATCATAGAAGACCAAATCTCACATTTGAGACCCCAAAGAAACTATGTACTATGTTTTGAGAAAGGGTCTATATATCTCTGACTGGCTATGATTAACCCTATAATAGTTGAAGATGTCCTTGAACTCAGCCTACCAAGTGCTAATATTATAGGCCCTACCTGGTGTGTGTGTGCGTGTGTGTCTGCATGTGCATGCGCGCGAGAGCGCTCAAGCATAGACATGCACACTTGCAAGGGTGTGTGCATAGATACATGAAGACCAGTGGTGGGCATCTTTCTCATTGCTTTACCAAATATTTTTGAGACAGGGTCTCCCACTGAACCTAGGACTCACTGACTCAGGAAGATTCATTACCCAGAAAATCCCTCCTGCCCACCTCTCATCTTCTTCTTTTGGATGGGTCTTGGGCCTCATGCACAGCACCCACTTTGCTGACTGAGTCATCTTCCCAGACCCTTTTCCTTTTTTTAGAGACAGAGTCTCATTCTATAGCTCATGGTAGAGTTCTGTGCCCACAATAGACACAGTATTAATTTCTTTTTAACACAACTGTTTGCTTGTTTGTTTGTTTGGAGACAGGAGCTCTTGTAGCGAAGGCTGGCCTCCATCTCACTGTGTAGTTAGTGTGTAGTCAAGGGTGACCTTGAGCTGCCTGCTTCTCCCTCCCAAGCCTTGGTACCATATTCAGTACTATCACACTTGTGGAATACACTTTTAAAAGGCTATTTCTGCTTCTTATTCCCCAGCATCCAAAAAGAGACAAAGAAGAAAAAAAATGCATGAACACTTTAAGTTAAGTTTGATTAAGGACTCATTTTATTAAATCTAAGACTCACTAGGTATACTTTTATATGTTCTTAAGTGGATCTCTATGATGTGGCTAGTCTGGTATGTATCAAGTGTAAATTTAACGAGGAATACATAGTGAGAACCTGTCTCAAAACACAAAAACAAAACAACCCCAAACAAAATCCCCAACCCAAATCTCTATACATCACAGTCCTGGGAATTCATATTCACATTATCATGTAGGCAGATTCTATGCAGTGCTTCTCTCAATGAAACACACACCATCTGGATCCCACCTCCGTAATGAAGAGTGACTGTAGAAAGGATAGCCATTCTATATGAAATTCGTGCAAGGCCAACGAGCTGAGGATATAATTGAGTGGTAAAGTGTTTGCCTACCATATACAAGGTCCAGCATTTGATGCTCAGACCTTGACTTGGAGAGGGATCAATTTCTACCAGGTCAGTGGGTCAGCTGAAGCCAGCACTCCTCTTCTCCCTCTTCCAACTTTCTCCTTAGGTTTCAGAGGTCCCTTTCTCTTTCTTTTTTCCTTTTTCTTCTTTTGAAACAATAATAGTGTTAGGGACTGAACCCAGAGTCAGTGCCTGCCAGGCAAGCATTTTACCACTGGTGATGGATGCTCACTCTTGCTCTAACTCGTGCCTTTCAAGGTTCATACTGACTTCTGTTATTCTCCTAACCTTCTAACTGTCAAGTGCTCACTGAGGCATGACTCCTGAGCGTCCAGTGGGTGTGCATGTAGGAGCCTCTGACTTTCCCGGGATGCCATCCTATCCTGTTATCCCGGTGTTACTGAAGCGGAGTTCACTGTAAGCACACACTATGAGCCTCTCTCCCTCACCACGCGCCTTGCCTTCTTCTTTGATTAACATCAACGAGAGGACGCCTCGTATTTGTCGGCTCTTTGTTTCTAAAACACACTCATTCTTTCCACAGGCGACTCTGGTTGCTTTCATCTGAGGCAGTCTGAATGGCTTCCCTGTACGTGGAAGGATCCTGAGCTCTAGCTGAGTATCCTGGGCCCCAGGGCAGTTGATTACAGGCAGAGTGTCTCAGTGAACTTTACTGTCCTTGAGTTTCAAAGGACTACTACTCTGGACATAAGGGAGTTTTTTTTTTTTTTTCTTGCATTGGAAACATGAAATGCTCTCAGATCCCTGGAGCCGGTGATGCCTCTGGCATTACCTTTAAAAGAAGAAACATAACCACAGAAGTTTATGGGCTATCCCACTGCAGCCCCAGACACAAATGTGGGTGGGCGATGCTGGCAAAAGTGCTTCTTTACAGTTACAGAAAGGAAAGCCACGTGCAGGTAGATCCTGAGGACTCAAGGGAAGACAGACACTTACAATCTCCCTGCTGCGTTTACTCAGTAATCTCAGATGACCCTGGATGCGCTACCCCAGCCATTTTGTTAAATCACACACAGCACCCACTGGGACATTCATTCCCTTCTCTGCTCCTGTCATAAACACTCATATTTGCTTGTGAAAGACAGTTTGACATTTGGAGGCCAAAGCCTGGGTCGGCACTAATGAGCTGGCCTTGTGACCGTCATTTGCCCAGTAGGTAAGGACTGACAAGACAAGATACAGAAATCATCTGTCCATTACCACAGGCTCTAGCATGTGAGGCAGAAAGGGGTCATCTCAAAACTCCCCACAGAAGGTCCCTTGGGTGTAGGAGGCCTCTTGGTGCCCCTCCCCCCCAGCTCTGAACTAACCCTTTTCCCAAGCACCACAAGTAGAAGGTCATGAGAGTCTCGGGTCAGTCTTGTCTGAGATGGCTTTGGACACACAGGAAGGGCATTGAAAACCAAGAGCTTTTCAAAGCAAAGTAGACAGAAACCCTAATGAGTTCTTTTAAAATAGTACATGGGAGAAAAATACAGTTTACTACTCCCTTTTCCCTCCTCCACCGTGTCTCAGATGGGAGGTTTTTAAGATGCATTTTTCTAAATATTGGGAAGAAATGCCCCCCCCCCCATGTAAAACTATGAGGGAACATTAAATCTCTGTGTTGTATCTCGCATGTGTCTTGTCTAAATGCATCAAAGAATAGGCTAAGAGTCTAGATTCTAGGGCAAACAGAATGTAAACAGTGTTTGGATCTTAACAGTCTCACAAAGACCATGACTGTCTTTAGGAGTCATTGGGGGTGTTGGAACCTTTAGGAGGTGGGGCCCAGTGGCGGGAAGTTGGGTCCTAGGCACACCCTTAAAGGTGATAAATTAGAAGTCCAGCTGTTTCCTGTGTCTCTGCACCGCTGGCTACTGGAGCTTGCAGTCTCTTGCTATCACACACCCTGCCATGGTTCACTGCCTTACCACAGGCCCACGATCAAGATTTCTTGCTCTGAAACCAGTGAAGTCGGCAGCCCCAACAAAAGGTCCCTCCTTTAAGCGAATTTCTCCATTTGCTCCTTCACGGCGGCAGAAAGCCCACCAACATGATTACCATCCGTTCTACAACCAGGAAACACCCAAACAGACTCACTCCAGTTTGTTTCCTCAGCCCCTCCTCCTTGGGAAGCTAAATGGGGACTTGACAAGCCTCTGCCTGTGGAGCGGCTGTTGTGGTATACAGCTTTAAGATGTAGCTGTTGATTCAAGCACCGCTGATTTAGCTCAGGAGGGATGATTTTGGAACAACCCATCTTTCTGGCTCATTGGTCCATTCCTTGATGGAAATTCCCACTTTTCTAAGGACCATTCATTTTCCTCAAGGATTTCCTATTAAGTGAGTTAGTTTGTAATGGAAAAACCATAAAATGCCTGGGAGTTTTGTTTTATTTTTCTTATTTTTGAAGTTCAGCTCAACAACCTCCAGGTGGCAGTAAAGACTCCAACCAATTTTCTTGACTGGATTAAACTTGCTTCATAAGATTTTACAATAGGTTGGTTGAGTGTGACTTAGCGCAAGGGAGGCGACCTCAGTCACGAGTGTTTGGCTAGAATCTCTGGGAGGGTGGACCAACCTTCCCCAAGCCCATCCCCCCTTCTGTGAGGTGTGTGCTTCCAGTTTTAACTCCCCCCTCCCCCATTTTGTGGTTTGTGCAAACAAGGAACTCTTGAGAGCCCAGCATAAAGCTAGAAGCAAGGCTTAGCATAGGGTTATTCTAGTTCAGATGTCACTCAAAGCCCTTGGGCAATGCATTTCAAGCCAAATCCAAGCATCTTGACTTTTAATTTATTTACACTAAAATATATATCTAAGCTCCAGTTTTAAATGGAGAAGTGTTTGGTCAATAACTTCCATTAACCTGGCATCATTTTAATGAGTAGAGGTAAGAAGCAAGATTGGATTTCCTAAATAACACTGCAACAAAACAAATGTAAGTGCAAAAGCATGCTGGGAGAGAACTGCTTGCTCCCCCAAAATCAAGTTTTCCAAAAGCCAGGTGGTAAAAGCGCTTTCCTAACATGCGTGTTCCTATTCTTAAATTTTAATTTGACAAAGAATAGACAGAAGAAACTTAAGTAGTAATGTGTCCCACTGCTAGGAAAAAATACCTGGCAAAGGAAAGGAAAAGGCTTAATTTACCTCAACAGCGCTGTATGGTGAGTCATGACCCTCCATTAAGTGAACCAACTACACGGACTTTTCCTGGGGAACCCAGGTCTTCTCGTTTCAGATGGGGCACAGAGGACGGATCATTGCAACAATTCTTCCGACAACAAACCAAAGGAAAAGAAATATCAGTCAAGTCCAATTTGGTGAATCAATGAATTGATTGAGCTTATGGGAGCACGGACAGGGAGCAACTAACAGGATCAGAGGTGACTGATCAGAGGTGACTCGTAAACATCTGCATCCCTGCAAAGGGCCGCCCCAGCCTGGCTGATGACTCCTGGAAGTTACATCATGGAGGCCTGCCTTCCGGTAACCGAAGGGCTTTATATTTTCTGGTACCTCCCAATATAACTGTTCTGGCTGAAGCAGGTACATAGAGCTGGGAGGCGAGCACGGTGAGATGTGATTGGCTAGGCTCTCTGGGGAGGGCGGACCAACCCTCCCCAACCCACCCCCCACCCTTCTGTGAGGAAACACCAACAGGCTGGGCCTTGTTGAGGGGCTCTTGCGGGTAACACAGCTGCTCTGTAATGGCTGTTAATGCTCAGAAGATAACCTACTGCGGCAAAGCTCTACACTGTTGGCTACTGGGACTCACCTGTCACATTAGTATGTGTCTCAGCACTGTGACAAAACACTCAATAAAAGCAACGTAAGGAAGGGTTTACTGTTGGCTCGAAGCTTGAGGCTCCCCAACATCAAGGTGGTGACCAGAGAAGAGGAAGGGGGGGGGGACATAAACACTGTGGTCCACGCGACTTTCTCCCTTTAATTCAGTTGGGAATCCCAACCTGTGAATCGCTACCACCCACCTTTAGGGAGGGATTTCCTTTTTCAGTGAACATTTCTTTTTAGAGGCATCTCTACACACACACACACACACACACACACACACACACACACACACACACAGAGGAGCATGTTTCCATGGTGATCCTTACTTCCTTAAAGTTGAGAAGATTATCACACCTGCCTTTCTTGTTTGCCACTCAATTAGATCCCAGTAACATATATTCGTTTTAAAAATAAAGCAAACAAAACTCCCAAGCCAGCAGTTCGTGGGTGTTGCGAGCTGCCATTCCTGAGGATTGGCGTCTTGAGAAGCTCACTGCCTGGGTGTCCACTCAAAGCCCACTGTGTACAGGGCACTCTGTCGGGCGCTGAGGGCCAGGCCAGTGCTTTCTGGTTAGAGATTCTTCTTAATTTGATTACTTTCACTCAAAGAAGATTTATAGTTGGTATATAGAGCTCATAAAAACCATCCAGGGACAGCAATTCAACTCTGTGGATAAAGGTCCTAGCTGTCTGTATAGTAGAAGAACCAACCCTCACACGTTGTCCACCCTCTCCCACTCCCCCACCTTCCCTCTCCCTCTCCTTCCCTCCCCCTCCCCCTCTCCCTGTCTCTCTCCCTCTCCTTTTCTGTCTCCCTGTCCCCACCCTCTTCCTCTCCCTGTCTCCCACACTACCCTTTCTCTTATGCACACATACTAAACAAATTAAACAAATACCCTACCTAAAATGTGAATGTGACTGGATAAATTCCCACCATTTCAAGTAAAACCTCCACGATTCCACTTTCCCAGAGCATTTACTACCCTGAGGCTGGCCATAACATCCATTGTGCCCCTTTTAGAGGCCTGTTAATGCAGTTTCTGTTCCCACTTAGTCCAATCCCAGTGGAGTTCTGGTTGTGTTTGTTGGCGTGGCTCCATGCTTTTTACTGTTTGGGGGCCTGCTACTCTGAGAAACTGTTCTTCTCCTTGTCTGCACCCTTGCAGAGGAGGCTGTCAGAGCAGCTGACTCTGAAATTAATGTAGGGGCCACTCACTGATACCATGAGCTGCTAAGCAATAAAAAAAGCTATGTGTGTGCGCACATGTGTGTGTACGGTGTGATTGTGGTATGTGTGTGTGTATGTGTATGTGTGTGTGTGTGTGTATGGTATGCATGTTATGTGTGTGCATGATGTGCATGTGGTATGTGTGTGTGTTTGCATGCATGTGTGTGTATGGTGTGCATGCTGTGTGTGTACATGATGTACATGTGGTGTGTGTGTATGCATGTGTACATGCATGTGTGTATGTGTGGTGTGCATGCTGTGTGTGTACATGCGGTGCATGTTGTGTGTGTGTGTGCATGTGTGTGTATGGTGTGCGTGTGGTGTGTGTATGTATGTGTGTGTGTGTACATAGATGTGTGTATATGGTGTGCATGTGCTGTGTACATGATATGCATGTGGTGTGTGTGCATGTGTGTGTGTTTGGGTATATGCATGTGCATGGTGTACAAGTGTGTGTATGTGTGTGTGGTATGCATGTGGTGTGTGTCCATATGTGTGTACGTGTATACTATGCTTGTGTGTAGTGTATGTGTGCATGTGTGTGGTATGTATGAGTGTGTGTAATGTGCATGCATGTGTAATGTGTATGTGTGTAGTATGTAGTGTGTGCATGTGTGTACTCATGGTATGTACATGTATGTATGTGTGTAACTATATAACCTAGATCTCAGGCTGCCCTTGAAGTTGATGATCCTCCTGCTCCAGCCTCCAAAGTTTACCATTCCATACCACAGCTGAATTTTCTTGTACATGGCTTCATTTGTTACCACCACAACAAAGCAGATATCTTCCATGGCTAGGAACTAACTCTGGACTAAAGTGCTGCACTGACTTTTAAAGGGGAAAGATGTATTTTAGCTTGTGGTTTCACACATTTCTGATGGTGTCACTTGGTCCTGTGGTTTTGGGCTGGTGCAGTGCAGGACTTCACGGTAGGAATGTGTGCCTGAGGCCGGTCTACTTTATGGAGGCCCAGAAGGAGCACAGAATCAGGAGTGCTGGGAAAGACGGCTAGATTCAGAATGGCCTAGGCTAGGAACCCAGACCTGGGCCCCAGGGCTGGGTGTGGACTTGAGTCTAAACCACAGCATGCCAACCCACTGTCTCTTGAGTGTGCTTCTTATAGGCCTTATTGTAGGTAAGATTCCTTGGTTAGCAAATGGGTTCCTCCAAAGAACTCAATTTCAGGTTTCAACATCATCTTTTCTCAGGAGGTACCCACTAGGTGCTCAGACACTCAGCAAGGTACTTAGCTAAGCACACAGGTACACAGACAGGTACTCAGTCAACAGTACTCAGGTATACAGATACTCAGTTAAGTACTCAGTTTTGTTCTTGTCTCTTTTTTTCTTTCTTTATTTTTCTTTTCTTTTCTTTTTTTTGGGGGGGGGGTTCGAGACAGGGTTTCTCTGTATAGCCCTAGCTGTCCTGGAACTCACTCTGTAGACCAGGCTGGCCTCAAACTCAGAAATCTGCCTGCCTCTGCCTCCCAAGTGCTGGGATTAAAGGCATGTGCCACCACCGCCCAGCTCTTGTCTCTTTTTTTGAATAAGGAAAAGTGGAAAATATGATGCCATTTCTATGTGTGTGTGTGTGTGTGTGTGTGTGTGTGTGTGTGTGTATTTAATGTTTTTGAGCTAGAGTCTCAAACGTAGCTCAGGCTGGCCATATAGGATGGCTTTGAGGATGACTTTGAATTTCTGGTGCTATTATCTTTACCTCTAGTTGTAGGGAGGCCAGGCATGTGCCCCCTCCCCCCACTTTGTGCAGTGCTGGAGATTCGACCTAGGACTTTACACGTTAGGGAAGCACTCTGCCAACTGAGTACAGCCCCGCGCCTGATGGAGGTCTAACGTATAGACTTTATAAAGTCATAAAGCTATAGGTTTAATGAGACCCGAATAAAATGGTGTATTGTATTTTAATCATTTTAGCAAAGCTTGACTCTATCATGCCTCTGCTTAAATGGAAATAAATACATTCTGGTTTCTTGTGCTTCCCCTGGAGGTGCAGCCTCACACACTCTCAGGAAGGAGACTTGCTTCCCGGGGTGTCTGGGAACAGGTGAACAAGTTCACATTCTCCCCTGGAGAAGCCACATCTAATATAGATTTGCATGTCGCCGCCAAATATGGCTCCTTGGTCTCGGAAAATTACCTGAACATACTTCTAAAACCTTCTTCTGAACTGCAGTCATGTCTGAAGGGAGTATCTTGCCATCTTCTGCCTTCACCTGCAGTTTTGAAGGTCCCCAGAAAGGCAGGCGTGACTCGGAGAATGGCATGGGGGAGGGGGTGTGGGAGGAAAGTTGACTGACAGCCGGAAGATTATAATGACAGTTATTGTACATTTCAAAGTTACCCAAACAACCTCATGTTAAATGCTCTTGCTGACATGTTAAGAAAGTGTGGTGAAGCCTTCAGTTGTCATGATGAACTCATGATACACCCACGCATCAAAGCACCATGTTAGTCCCTGTGGACATATCGTCACTGTTTGTCAAATAACATAAAAATTAAAAATAGTCCCAGAAGCTAGGCATAGGTGGCTTGCACTTGTTATCCTAGAACTTGAGGAGCCGAGGCAGGAGACTTGCTATGATTGTAAGGCCAGTATGAGACTTATAGTGATTCTAGATCATCCTGGCTACAATGAATAAACAAAGGAGCAAATGAACAATCATGCTCCAAAGTGTGGTTGTGGGAAGGGAGGAGGGAGAGGGAGGGAGCAAGCGGGGGAGGGGCAGAAAGCACAGCTTTGTAGAGATAGAACCGGCTTCCCTATATGAATTTTATCTTGACCCATATCAAAATGACAAAAATCCATAACACAAAGGGAAAGTAATTCCTATGAAAGGCCTAGTTCCTGGGGTGACTGAAGCAGGGGAACTGTAAATTCAAGGTTAAGTCTGAGTTTAGGCAAAAGGTGTTTTTGAAGGAATGGACTTAACGCAGCATTCAGTAGAAGACCGCATCAAAGAATTACCGTTGGCTGCTGGATGGGGGACAGAATAGTTTTCAGAACTGTCGGTGAAGCAGCCTGGAAGTATACAATGTTGTGGTAGCTTCTGAAAGATCCAGAAAGAAGGGTGCTCAGAGAGTGGAGAGTAGCTGGATGGCCTATCCAAAGAGACTGGCCCTAGGGGAGTGTTTGTGGACCAATCAGACTCCTGCACAACAATGAAAGCGATCACTCTGTTGGTTCCTTCTGTAATCTGCCCCTGTGATCCAAAGATCAACAGCACTGGATGGTTATAACCCCACCCCCACCCCACCCCACCCCATCCCCAGTACTTGAGAGAGGAGTCCCTTTTGGAAATCATGTTTTGTTCTCCCACAAACTAACAGAATTAAACCACAACCATCAAAGGTCTTGTTTTCAATCAAGAGAAAACATGGTCAGAGGTAAGGGAAGGGGATCTAAACGCAAACGGCAAGGGACTAACGCATGAAAAGGCCGCTCTGTAGCCAAGGTGAAGACGCCAAGTAGACTGCGCTGCCCAGCCAATGGGCACCCTGCCACACAGCCAGGCCCAGCAGCTGTCTGCCTCCACAATGGCCACCGCTGATCACATCTAGGTCAGTGTCAGCGCCAGCAGGCTGGTGTCTTTCCCCTCACGCTCCATAGGTGAGAAGCCATAGGTTTTCTGGGCAGGACCCGCTCACTGGGGCAGCAAAGAGCAAGGGTGTCCTTCCCGCCTTTGAAACCCCTCTGAGCAGCTGGGCCTGCTCAGTCTCTCTAGCTAGCTGACACCCTGCAGAAGACTGAGTGAGGGGTGGAGGATTCCAGGCTCCTTACACAGGAGCAGTGGCGGAGATTTAGCTCCAAGCTAGGTGAGCAGACTCAGGAGGCAGGAAAAACCAAGGAAGAGCCCAGGTCTTGGAAGATGTCGGACTCAGGGGACCAGAGTGGAGAGTTCACTGATGTGTTTCCTGCACAGACTGGAAAATAGGGGCTGCTGATAACAACGAAGAGAGGGCTACAAACTGTAGCTACTGCTCACGCCTGGGTCTTCCTTCTAACTCGTAACTGGAGTTAAGAAACTGCCTCAGTTTCCTGATTTCTGGGTTCCAGCCACTCCAGGTGTGCACTGTCACATCTGGCTTAAATTTGTCTTAGTTGGCAAGCTGGGCCTGACCCCACACCTCCCCAAAATATAAAGTGAAAACAGAGTTAAAAGAAAAGAAACAATAACAGTCTCCTAACTAGGTCTAGCAAGGGTCGTGCTCTGTTTCCACATCTGGGGCTTTCGTTCTGCATCCTGGCTTTTCCCCATTCTGTCCACCAAACACCTTCCCTCACCTGAATCACTGTAAATGCTCCCCCAAGGGGGAAGGCAAACTGTGCTCCAGCTGGCATCGAAGGGGAGTCTGAAAAACACAGATAAGGAAACCAACAGTAATTACCTACTTTTCTTGGTGCCTGAGGAAAAAAGTGTCACTGATTTTTTAAAAGATTTTAGTATTTTAAAAAATAAACGTTTTGGGGAGTAGAGTGGTAAAATTCTTGTCTGTCATATGTGAGGCCCTAGGTTCCATCCCTAGTACTAGAAAACTAACAAACTCAAGAACGTGTGTGCAGGAACAAACACACACCCCTATCAATACAATATAAAGTTATCTAAAAATGGACATTTGTTGGGCTTTGTGACTCTGTAATTCTAGCATTCCAGAATATGAGGCAGGAAGATTTGTCAGGAGTTTGACTCCTGCCTGGGCCACAGAGTGAGTTGCTGTCCAGCCTGAACTATAAAAAGTAAGTAAATAAGTAAGTAAATACCATCTTTAAGTTTTAGAATAGTTTTGTTAGGCCTGTGCAGAATTCCTGCCTTCTATACCACCACATCCCCATCAGGGCTTATGAATGACCCACATTCAATATTATCATATTATCGAATCAGTCCCCAACAATCTTCATTTTCACTCAGTGTCTTTGCTAGTCTCCAGTAACCTGCCACTCTTGGCTCCCACGCTGCACTGCCTGGCATCTTGATCATCGTCGGCTTTCTGTGCCTCTGTGGACCGTGGGGGTTTTGAGTCTTCTTAGCCAGGGATTTGGTAGACAGGCCTCGAGGGCTATATTTCTCATAGTTGTTCTCAGGATTAGGAGTTCTGAGTTTCTCTCACCCAGGCTTCTGGTGTTTGTTTTTCTATCTCCTTCAGAGCCCAGCCCCTGACCCAGCTTAGAGGGCAAGAATCACACTGCGCAGGTGCAGCCCCACCCCAGTGCTCACTTCCCATTCACGGTGAGCGCCTTTGCTGTTAATTTCCGCAATGAATAGACACATTTTTAGAAATTGAGGGCGTGCTTGCCAATAGGTGATGAAAGAAAGGTGCGTGCGTGAATAATTTCTAATTATAGTTGCTATCCAGAGAGATACAGGACGTTCCTCATCAGCAATGGCTTATTTTAGTCATAAATGTGAACAGTATATAAATGTTCTCTCTTTGTTGTCAAAAAAGAAAATCTTGCTTTGTTTTTCACTGGTGTAATTTATGTCCATTTCCTTTTTTTTTTTTTATTTAAATTTCAGTTACTAAAGGAGTCAGATTCTTGTTTGTTTGTTTATTATCCTGGGTTCCTCTTTAATACAGTCCTCCAGCATTGCTTTTGGATCCTTTTGGTTGCAATCGTGCTAAAAAAAAAAAAAAAAAAAAAAAAAAAAAAAAAGGGTAATGCTTGGTCGCTACAGTGTGAACACGAAGCCGGAGAACCCATGGAAGAAGCCTGCTTCATAACATGTGCTATAATGACAGCACCAGGGAGGTCAAGACAACAGCACCCCTGGGGTTCGCTGGCCGGCCTGTCCAGCTGTATTAGTGAGCTCCAGATTGAGTCAAAACCTCTTGTCTCAAAAAATAAAGTGGGAAGTGATTGAGAAAGGCATTCAATGGTGACTTCCAGCCCCCTCAAACATATATCTACACGTATCCCCCTCGCAATGCAAGAATGATATGTCTCAAGTGGAATCTATCGTAAGAAAGTAAGAGGGTCATTATTAGAAAACTAAAGCTATCCTTCATATTACTGACGTCCAAGGAGAGCCCAGTGTACTCATGGTCACATCCACGCATACTGAAAGCACTCAGTAAAATGTCAATGGATGACACTTCTTTTTGTTGACCTGAGCTTTTTATATTTTATTCTATACTGCGGGAATGCATTAGACTTTTTCCACCAATGTGGCAAATATCCGGGAGAAAAAAATGTAAGAGGAATAAAAATGTACTTGACTCCTTGTGTCAGAAAGCTTTTAGTCATAGCCAAGAGAAGACAACGTCAGGCATGGGTCACTTGAGTCCACTGCTTCAGAGGGTGGCTGAAAGGTAGGGAAAAACAAGGCTATTCCCTCGTGGTAGTTAGGACGGAGAGGCCCAGGCAAGGCACATCCCCCTCCAGGACAAGCCTGAGTGACCTACATCTTCGAAGGAGGCTCCAGTTGCAAGAGTTTCATCATCTCCCATTGAATGCATCTGTCGATGAAGCCATTGACTCCTAGGTCAAAGATCTCGTGGTCTACTCATCTCTCAAGGGGCAGCCACCACTTGGGGATCAAATCTTCAACTCACAAGCCTTTAGGGAAAGGCTAAAACTTTAATATTATGTAAACAATGTGTATTCATATTGTCAGTTCTTGATACTTACAAAAAACTGGGTTTTGGACCGTATGCCTCCTCAGATCCCTCAAATAATGGTATATTGTTGATCTATCACCTGTACATATTCTCCTGTTACTTTAAATGACCTTACTCATGATTTCTAGTATATTGTAGATGGCCTATAAACTGTAGTGCTGATGTATTATTTAGGGAATAGTCACAGGCTTGTGTGCACAGTTTTACGAAATCCTTTTAATTTAATTTTTTCTTTTGTTTTTATTTTTTCCTCCAGGCTAGTTGCCTGCTCTTAGTTTCAGACTATATACTGTATTAATAAGTCTTCCCTCCTCTTTTTTTTTTAATAAAACGAATTGTGTGATAATTGTCAGTCACTAATTCCACCAAAAAATTGCAGATTAGGATATCTGCAGTCAGGGAAAGAGAAGCAGCCAAGAGAAAATTAGATACTAGAGAGATCATAAAGCTTCTTCAACCTGAGCCTGCTTCTCTAATGGCCTTCAATGCAGCTCATTCACAATCATAAAAAATTCAAGAAGATCAATTATGTGATGTAACCCCTAAAGGTAAAAGACAGATGATCGGATTGATAATGCTCACAGCTCTATTGTCAAGTTCAAGATCAAAAGGGCCATGATGCTGTGTAACCTGGACATAGAATGCACGGATGATGGTTTCCTTGGCTGCTCTCCCTCCCAACTCTTTCTGTGATTCCAGATATTTCTTCACCAACTCAGTGGTTCCGTTTCCCATCTCTAGCAGAAAGAATACACCTTTTCTATCCTCCTAGCAAAGCAGATGAGCTGAACTGGTAGGCTGGCATTGGTGGCTGACCTGAGCCCTGAATACATCTATAGTTTGCTGAGTTCTTAGATGGAGAACTACTGATCACTGCAATAAACATTATTACCAATAAATATGTGATTATGTATACAACCATATGTCACTTCATGATATGGTGTGTTGTGAGAAATGAATTAGCTAATTTTATTATTGCATGGAACATCATAGAGTATGCTTATGTGACGGTATAGCCTGTCACATATCTGGGACATGTGGCACTACCATCATCTTTTATATGGTTTATTACTGACTGAAAGGGTGATTTACAACACATGCACATGTGTGTGTGTGTGGTATGTGTGTGGTGTGTGTGTGTGTGTGTGTGTGTGTGTGTGGTGTGTACACTGTAGTATAAGACTCAGCTTCCTGGTCAATTTGATAATATTAGTGACTTTGTGTTAAAACAGAGAACAGTACTTGAATGCCTACTATTTAATGCTGGATTAGAGGTAATACAAGTAGATTAAAAGAAAGTAAATATGGGTTGGCGAGATGACTCCGAGGGTAAGGTTGCTTGCCTCACACATACCTAACTGTTCCTGCCCCCTGAGCGCTGGGTTTATTGTCACCATACTTGGTAAGCTTAAATGTTTTTGAAAGTTCCTTAGTTTTTAAAGATTTTCTTCACATGAGTATATTATATATTAAACATTCCTCCTCCCACACTCTTCCACTCTCTTATACCCATGTCCTTTCCAGTTAACTGCTTTGGATCCCCCTGGACAATTTCACTTCTGCTTTTATTTAAATACAGATAGATAATTTTATGTGACCATGAATTCTAGACTCCAAGAATGAGAGTGAGACATATTTGTCTTTCTGACATTGGCTTAATTCACCCAATACGGTTGTCTCCACTTGCATCCGATACACTTAAGACAGTTTTGACTTTGAGGCTGGGGGTTGGGGTGTCTGTGGCTGAGGGGACGGTGGTTGACCCTAGGGACTGGAGGGTGAGCCTGTGGCTCCAGGCTTTGACAAACAAACCCAGGAAAGAGCCTACAGGACAAAGACTGCAAGTTGGGCCCTGGGGCCATTAAAATTTACTCTGAGTTTAGCTCAGTTTAGGAGGCCCTAGCTTTCATCCCAGCTGGCTTTGTTCTCTGCACCTCTGGAGAGCCACAGGCCATGAATTTATTTAGGAGGCTGACACAGAGTAGATTAGGGATCACTGTTGGTGTTCACTACTTCTGCCTATTAATAACGCTTTTGAAATACACTTCAAAAATAATGATTGACAAACTGAGATGGGGGAAAAAGTTATTTTGGGGTCAAACACACACACAAATTTTAGGCATCCCTTATTTACCCATTCATATATTTTGCAGCCCTTATGATGCTTTCTGCGTGGATGCCAGGTTCTGAGGCTCCTTACAAGGCCTCACAAAGAGGCCTTGGGCAAGGATGTGCAAGGTTTTGCTCTTGTTCAATTCAATTAAAGCCCGGTGGTAATCTAAACATTTATATAATTACAGGCAGTTATTATGCAGATTGTTTTCCAAAGGCCAACTTTGACTCAGTGCTCTTTTGAAACCTCCACAAAGAACAAAGCAATTATTACACACGAGGTTTAGCCCAGGCGAAGAGCTTGGGTACAAAGCGCTTTGTCTTTGTTTTGTTTTGTTTTGTTCCCAAAGTGCACGGGTTAGTGTTCAAACAGCAGTTGTGGAGCTTGCCTTCCCCCGAAGCTGTCTCTGCACCCTTATGGACAGGAAGTGTGGAAGAGGCCTGGAAACTGTCCATTCTCTGGAGAGGCATTTTCTCCCTTTACATATGTACTAGATTAAAAATAGCATTTCACTTCTCTGTGGGTCCAGATTAAATGTGAGACAAGGTCATTTGGTTTAGATTGTGAACTGTTAACTAAGAGATAATGTGAGACTCTGAAGAGGCAGCTGTGGGTGCTGTGAAGTTTAATAACTTCATCCCGAAGTTAAAATGAGGTCCCACGATCTGCAACTACTTAGGAGAGCATCCATCCTCCAGAGCAGACAGACATTTTAGTGGTTTACCAAATGTTTTCCCTAATCAGATCTGGCTTCCTCAGAGGGCTTAGTATATATCTCTGTAGTTCCATTTCTTTTGGATTGCTAAACCTTTCCTAAGAGGGCAGGTCACAACTGCCCTGTATAGCCCTTCTTGATACCGTTTGTCAACAATTCAAAACAAGTAGGATATATATTTCCAGCTATTTTGCACTTCCTCAAGAAGTCTGAGTCTCATTTCATAATTTATAGGCATAATAGAATTGTTGCCAGTTCCGTTTCAGGAATTTATACAGTAAAGTAATCCAACAGATACACTCACTCCTAGGACTGAACTCCTAGGTTTCTGATATAAAAAGAAAGAAGATGATTGTTGGGAAGTCTAATTGTGGCTAGAGGGACTTATGTTCTTTAGAGTCTTAAACCGTGGGTCTTAACCCCATATAGGGTCACATAACTGAATGTCAGGGAAGGTAAAAAAAAAAAAATTAACAGTGAAAGGTCTCCGATGTGCAGTGACCAAAAATTAATCAGAAACAAATATGTATGGATCTAGGGTGCTTGTGGCCATGGGGAGCCCGTGTTACATGCACACTGTCACTGCAGCCCTGGTTCTGAACCCAGACTGGTCACTTTGCTATACACAGATCCCACAACCCCACCTGTGTCACAGTACACAGTCTGCAGCACCTCTGCTCAGATCTGAGGCTGTTGCGTGTCTGGGGTTGCTGTGCTTTTACTGTGTGTATGAAGTCCACCCCCCGCCACCCCCACCCCTGCCCCCGCTCCTAACAGAAACAAAGTTTTAATTTTGAAACACTGACTTAATACTTTCTCACCATCATTCCTCGGCTGGCAAGCATTAATTCTCTTTGGATTGGATTTGCTCTAAAATGCCTGATTTCGAACAAACATTCATTTGTTTATTTTGTGCGGAGATAGAAAGCTCTGGCTGAGGGGAGAGGACCAGTCAGTTCTTGCTTTTTATGAGGTGGGTCCCGGGGATCGAACTCATGTTATCGCTCTTACTGGCAGGTGCGCTTACTACTGAGCCATCTTGCTAGCCCAGAATGTTTGATTTTTAGAATTGAGGCTTGAGTCACTGACTTGAATTTCATTTCATGGAATTTGGCTTGGGTAAGGAGAGAATTTCTAACAAGTTCTGAGACGGCCCTTAACCACGCTTCTACCATTTTGTATTTATTTAAGTGTTTATGTAAAGCAGTATTCTCAGCACTGATGACAATAAAATCAAAATATTGATCAACTCAGAGATAGTGAAGATAACCTGACTCCCTGCGGAATCAAATATTCAGTCAAGATTTAATTCTTTATGTAAAAAATAAACACATTCATGTCAGTATGCTGACTTGATTTCATCTTACCAAAAACCAAAACTGTTCCAAAATACATTTCTTTATTATCAGTAACGGATCTGTATACCTATTTCCTATGTACCTGTGGTCACATAAAAATTTCTTGTGTGTCAAAGGATTCTTAGCAGAAAATGTTTAAGAAGCTCTTTATTACAGAACAAAGGAAACAATAGCTGAAGAATATATAAAAATAAAAAGGCTTTCAATAATTTTTGAGACAGAGTCTTGCTATCTAATGTGGGCTGTCTTTGAACGCCACAATGCTAGGATTACAGGGATACAGCACCACATGCAGCTCAAAGGCATCTGTGTGTGTACCATCTCAGTGCATACCGCTGAGCTGGATCAGTGGTACACACACACAACCCCACGATGTGGGAGGTGGAATCAGGAAGGTCAGGTGTTCCATGTCACCCTCGGCTATATGACCTTTTGGGGGGCCAGCCTGGGCAACTTTAACCCTCCTAACCCCCCAAAAAAATGAAAAAATAAAAAGAATAAAATAAAGACTTGGCTCAAATGGTGTCACAACATCCAACCCAACCTTATCCATCTAAAGAGAGTACTGTCTCCCTGAGCTTGCAGATTTACGACATTCCAGCATCTTCCACACCAGAGTGTGAGTTTTGTACACTAGTTTATCTTGAGGTTCCCAACCAGTGCTTTGACCCCAGGTGACAACAAGTGACTGCATAAAATGCAATTTGAAGAAGTCATGGATGAAGACCTAGAATCAACCCTAGAGGTGACAGATTCTGGGCCAGCTGTCTGCCATCTTCCTGTAACACCAAACATTGTGCTGAGCACACCTTCAGAGAATCTTTACATGAACTCTACTCTCTCCTGATCCCCTGGGAGAGGAGGGATAAGTAAAACCCAGGTACTACAATCTCTCTACAGTACCAAACTTTTAATCAAGAACTGAACTGATTAATTAATTGATATATAGCAGATATATACATACACATACATCATCTCATGTAGCCCAGGCTAGCCTAGCTAGAGCTGGACTGTGTAGCCTCGTCTACTTTGCTCTCTGTTACTGTGATAGACACATAACAAAGAGCAACCTGGGAAAGGGAAGAGTTTGTTTTAGCGTACAGGTTTTAGTTCATCATTGAAGGAACCAAGGGCAGGAGCCTGAAGGCAAAAACTGATGATAAATTCAGAAGACTGCTGTTGGCTTGCTTCTTCTGACTTGCTCAGCTAGCTATTTTATACAGTTCCATTCTAGCAGGCCAATGTGATGGAAGCCATTCTTTAATTGAGGGCCTTTTCCCGCCAGATATGTCACATAGAGCAACCACGATTAGCTAGCCATTCACTAGCTGAAGATGACCTTGAGTTTCTGAGTCTCCTGGCTTCTACCTCTGCAGTGCTGGGATCATAGCCATGTATTAGTATTCCAGTTTGTACAACATCGGGGACAGAGCCCATGTCTTTATGCACACAAGGCAAGCATTCTACCAGCTAACTGTACCCCATCTTCTGGTTTTGCTATTTGAGACACTCTCGTCTGAAGTCCAGCCTGGCCTGGAAGTTTCTCTTTAGACCAGGTTGTCCTCAAATTTGCCAGCCTCTGTCTTTCATCCCTCCAAGTACTGACTAGGACTATGGGCATGTACCACCGCACTCTGTTTATAATGATATTTTCCATATTAAAATGAAATGTGCAGGAGCTGTGGGTGAGCAGAAGATAGAGCAATAGCCTAGAACTAATTAATCCACATTATAACCATTCAGCTGGTACCAAAGGCATCTCAAGATGCTAACAGCCTGGATATTCTTTCCCATATGGTGTAAAACACCCAAACCCATGCATGCTACCTGTGTTCCTTCTGTCAAGGACTGTGGAAGTTAAATTTCATTGAATTCAAAACAATTTAAGTTACTGAGTAACTCAACAAATTATTCTGCCAGGCACTTCAGTGAGACATGACTGAAAGGCTGGGTTCTGATCAACACTGGTTACAGGATGTGTGTGTGGTCTTTGTGGCACGCTGCCTGTGAGGCATCAGGGCAGGGAAGTCTTAAGCTTCCGGGCTGTAGAATGGAGGATTAGTAAATAGCTATGCACTTGAATCAGCAGGGCATGCTTTCCTAAGTTGAAAAAAAAGTACTAATAAAATTGGAATTTTGTTGTTAGAAAAGAAAAGACAGTGAGGGAAGTGTTGTGTAGGCACCAATGGTCTGTCTGTCTTTCTGTCTGTCATTTTCAATTTAGGAGATAGAACCGAGGGCCTTCTATATGCTAGGCTATTGCTCTGTCACCAAACCACACCTCAGCCCTCTCATTATCTCTCTCTAACTTATATGCAATGATGCTAACTCTTTGTGGGATCCAGTTCTGTGGACTTTGTCAAGTGCATAGAATTGTATAACCGTTGCCGCAGCAACCAGGATGGAAAAAAATGTACCAGGAGAGCTAAAGGACATTAGGTGTGGTGTATGAGGATCATCAGTAGTCTTCGGTGATCTGGTCCCAAGGGTCACTCATAGCTTTCAGGACACCTTGTTCAAGAGGCCAACTGAATGTTTGCCTTTGATCACTACACTGTGGCTGACCTCACGGACCCAACAGTCATTCCCAAGGATCCAGACTCTTGTGTGACTCTTTGCCCTGCTAGTCCTTCAGCTCACAGGCTGGGAATTTTTGCCCTCTGTTCCTGATTCCAGGTTGTGTTTGCATCACAGAGGGGGAAGTAGACTCTGCAGATCTTATTCCAGCCAGGACCAGTTAACACGGGTTAGCCTTCAGAATCCGCCTTTAGCAGGTAGAATGTTGCTGACAAGCTATTTGGAGCTATATTGACATGTGCGCATGACTTCTGTGAACTTGGCATACGCTTCTTTGAACACCATAGGGGATACAATAAAGTCAAAGCTTGATTATTAGGCCTCTGATACATAGCTAGTTTGAGGCCATTTGGGGATACAGGAGAGAGACTCTGCCTCAAAAATATATATTAATTATTAGAAGGACAACCAGTACAGCAACTCACCATGCAAACCAATGGAGTGCCCAGAAGGAGCCGCAGTTCGGCCCATTCCACAATACCACAGTGTCTGGAGTCCCTTGAATGAGCCTGCAGCTGAACAGCAGTATCCAAGCCATGTGGCTTTCTTTCAGGGAGCTGGCGCCAATGCTTGTCTCGAGTGCCCAGGGCCAGCATTTGCCTTTGTGCAAAGTAGAGAAAGCCATCCCTGCACTGTGATGCTGCATTTCTACCTATTAGGATATCGTTGTGATATGAAACCGTGATAGGCAATCGATTGCAAATCCTTGAGGCAGGAACTATGAACGGTATTCCTCAGGGGTGGGCAGCACAGCTGTTCTAGCAGTCTCAAGAACCAGTTGTTCAGGGACTAAGAAAAACTCCCATTGTTTCTGAAGGTCTGGCCCAGTGGTCTGGAGGGTACCAGGCAGTTGGTTAATAAATTAGTATAGTGATTACAGGGAGATTATTAAATTAGAGTATACTGCATGTTTGGTGGTGACTATCTCCTTAAATCTCTACCAAAAATTTGTGAATAAATATTGTTTATACTTTTTCTATTATTGCTATATTTGTTGTTGTTGTTATTATTATTATTGTCTGTGTATGAGAGAGAGAGAGAGAGAGAGAGAGAGAGAGAGAGAGAGAGAGAGAAAGAGAGAGATTGAGATTGTGTGGAGATTAGAATTTCTAGGGCCCAGACGCAGCTCTTGACATGGTCTCCAAGAATGTTGTACCCACTGAGCCTTTTGGAAGCAAAGAAGTCCAAGATGAAACAACGTATGTAATGCCCCGATTCACACACCCAGTGGTATTGCCCACCTAGATTCCTGGCAGTGCCAATGCTCAGGTCACACTCTTCCAGGCTGGCGGTCGCCCCCACCTGTGTGTACATTCCTGACTGGTCACATTCCTCATTCTGTCGGGATGCGATGGGCATTGAGTGAGTTGTTCTATTTTAATTCACACTATTGGGTTTCTCAAGGAGAAAGGAGAAGCTCGAAGATCCTCGGGGGCGCTGTAGAAGATGATGTAAACATTTTACAAACTGCAGATGTGAATGAGAGACCCGTCTTTTTCAGGCCAGGAGACAGAAAAGCATGCAAGTGACCGGGTTGGCTACAGAGGCGGTGCGCATGGTGCCGACTCGCTCCTCAGCAGGCCGAGCCGGCCTTTGCTCAATTAGGAGGGCCAGCCCTCCAAATTGGAAGATGGCTGGCAGAGATTCAAGCCTAAAAGCCTGAGCTTTCAGATCATCCTTGAGATCTTTGGTGAGGCGACATGTCAGCTTCCTCTGAATACAAGCCAAAGAGACGCTGGCTGACCAGACCATGGTTTTCTTTCTTCTGGGCCTTTGACATCTTGGGACCAGAGCTCTGTGTCCCAGTAAAACATCCTCCTTGAAGTCTGGCTAACTTGCCTTTTTCTGAGAGGAAGCTGAGGAGAACAAACGAAGAATGAAACATTTTCGCCCGTCAGCTTCCTGTTTGCTTCTCTTCCGCGAACGATTCTTAATTTAACCGATTTCCTTCTTAATTAGATTTAGCAATTAGGGGTGCCCATTAACCTAAAGTTTTCCTGTAAAAGTCTCATCTTCCACAGAGTCCGCCTGCTTTACAGCCCCACAGCTGCCTAATTGGCAGCTAAATTCACATCCATTCAGAGCACACTAGATATGCACAGCCTCACCCAGGTGGCTGGCATCGGCGGCTCCGACGCTGGAAGCCGGTGCCAAGCACCTCTTTGCATCTCCTTGCCAGCTACTCTGAGGTGAGGAGAGCACAGAGCAAGCCACTCTGGGGCATTTAGGTCTCCACACCTCATTTATCTAGTCATCCAACCAAAGCTTAGTGGACATTAACGATCCCTAAACACTGCCCCGTTGGTGGGTACTGCCTGCCAGGCTGCGCCCAGAGATCTCTGCATGCAGGGGAAGTCACAGTTTTGTGCACGGAGTGAGTGGCCATTGCCCCCACTACGCTGCTGTTGTGGACTTGATGGAGGTAAGGATGAATTCTATTTTTTTTCTTCAGAGAGTAATTGTAGTGATTGGCTTTAGTTTTTTTTGTTTTTCTTTTGTTTGTTTGTTTTTTGAGACAGGGTCTCATAAAGTTTTGGCTGACCGTCAACTCACTATGTAGCTGTAGTCTTAATCCTTCCTGCCCAGTACTGGATAACAGATGTGTAACCCCCATGCCCTGCCAGAGTTATTTTTATTCCCCTTTACTTTGTCTTTAACTTTTGAATAAAAGAGTAGCTCTCTCTGAGGTACACATGTAGACGTCCTAATTTCAGCGTTTTCTTCATAGAGAAATTTGGGTTATCCTCCCAGGCTGCAAAGGTAATTAACAAGCACTTCCTTAATTCCATTTTCTATTTATTTATTTGTTTCTTTTGAGAAAGGTTATCACGTAGCCCAGGGTAGTTCCAAATTCACTGTGTAGCTGAGGATGGACCTCAACTTCTGGTCCTCTTGTCTCCATCTCTTGGGTGCTGCTGGGATTACAGGTGCATGCTAAGACTCTATGCACGCCCAGCAAGCCAACTACCAACTGAGCCAAGGCCTAATCCTCACATTTTATTAAATATGCAAGTGCTCGTTGCATAAGGCATGGGTCTTTTCTCAATGTCTGTCGATTTTAGATCTCAAGTTAACATATTTCATAATAGGTTTCGTTACAGCATTGTCACACAGATATGTCATTATACCTGCCCCCTCCTTCCCCCAGGTCATTGTCCTCCCTTGCAGGTCTCCTTTCTGCCTCCAGATAGTCTCTGCCTCCAGACAGTCCCTGCTTCTTCTTTCTCGGGAGGTGGACTCTAACCGAAGAACGCTAGGTTATCAGGCAAACTAATTGCTAAATCCAATTAGGAAGGAAATTTGTAAGAGAACCTAACAAGAAGGCAAGATGGCTTTCTTGGGCCGAAGCAGAGCAGATGTTTTCACAGATGGCTTTGCTGGCAGTGAGAAGCCTTCTCCAGCTGTGGAGAGACACCTGCAGCAGGGGCTGGCCCTGGGGGCTGACACCTCCTGGCTCTAAGGCAAGAAGAGCCTTTGGATTTTGCTAGGAAACAGGCAGCTTTGATCTTACTGCTCGAATAAGTCAAGGTAGCAAGCTGCCTCTGTGGCCCTGGAGGTCTTCGTTGGAGCAGGATTTTTTTTCTTCATCCCTGAGCTTCTGAAGTTCAAAGTCAAAGGCAGTAACCTGAGGGTCTTGATGGAGTCACACCTCCTCCCCTTTTATTACTTCAGTCGAGTGACTTAAGAGCCCACACTGACCTCTGTAGACAACTATTATGGGTTGGCTGTGTGCTGGGGATTAGGTGTGCAGATTTTCCTGGGAGTGGCGTTTGGAGATTTGGACTTTGGGAGGTCACTGGGATCAGATGAAGTTATAAGGGTGTGCCCTCCGTGGTGACCAAGGGACTGTCCTGAAAAAATAAAATAAAGGGAGAGAGAAAGGCCTGAGGGTAGGTCTGGCTTTCTGCGAGATGCCGTTGCCTTGTTTGTGATGAGCAGATGTTGGTGCTGAGGGCTAGGACGTTGGGCACCAAATGCTGGAGCCAATAGACCTCAGTTCTTTATAAATGTCCTGGTTTCAGATGCTTTGTTACAGAATCAGAAAGGAACCAGGGT
This sequence comes from Apodemus sylvaticus, assembly GCF_947179515.1. Lineage (NCBI taxonomy): Eukaryota > Metazoa > Chordata > Mammalia > Rodentia > Muridae > Apodemus > Apodemus sylvaticus. The sequence goes on from NC_067485.1 coordinate 21,530,374, forward strand.
AGGGTAGAGCTGCTGCTTCTCAGGAGGAAAATGAACTTTCAAACATGAAAGTGATATGAAGAAAAAAAAAAAACCTTTGTCTTAGAATTCAGTGCAGTAGTTAGGTCTCCCTGTGCATGGATTCCATGGGTCACAGGGAGAGATTGATTTAATTTTTATTGTATTATTTATGTATTTACTTATTTTGTGTGTGTGTGTGTGTGTGTGTGTGTGTGTGTGTGTGAATGTGTGTGGATGCTTATGGAGGACAGAAGAGGGTGTTGGATCCTTTGGAGGTAAAGTTACACACATAAGGTTACTTCTTAACTCTAGGGGTGTCCTATCTGCTGTTTACCTCCAATGAGCACTGACTGTGAGTTATTCTGTTTGTCTGGCTTTGTTTTTTGATGACAGAGTCTTACTATATGACCCTGGTTGGCTTAGAATATGCTACATGAACCGAGCTGTCATTAACTTGCAGACAACTTCCCATTTTTGCCTCTGGAGTGTTGGGATTCTAGGCATATACTATCATCTTCATCTTGGAAAGGGATTTTAAAAAAATATTTTGTTTTATTTTGGAGTGTGCATGCATGCATGTATGCACACATGCATGTGCACATGTGCTTGCATGCACTTACCACTCAAGTATGCATATGAGTACAGGCCCTGGGAGAGACCAAGAGGGTTCCAAATTGCTTGAGGCTGGGGTTCTAGGTGGTTTTCTGCAAAAGGAACAGCACACACTCTTAACTACTGAGCTACTTTTCTACCACTGCCATCTTTCTAAAATGACTTACGTTTTTATTTATTTATGTGTATATATGTCTTCATGAAAGTAAGCACGTCTGTGGAAGTTGTGCACACTGGTGCAGTGGCAGAAGTCAGAAGATGCACCAGGCATTCTTTTCCACATCCGTCAAGTCCTGAGACATAGGTGCATCTTCCTGCACATCTGGGCTGGAAACTGGCAAGACCCAGCAATCCTCCTTCCTCCACCCCCACCCTGGGAGTCGGGGTCACAGACATTTTGAGGGATACCTGACTTGTTATATGGGGGCTGGGATCCAAACTCCAGGCTTGATAGCTGCTGGGCCATCTCTCCAGCACCCACAATGGCCTTTTTAGAAGCTTGCTCTGCTCACAACACTCTGACACGCACATTCTTCTGGCCTGCAGCGGCGGCCCTTTTTCCAGCGTTGAACACAAAGGACATTTGTTGCATGTAATTGTGTTCGAAAGCTGTCCCATTTCCATTATGAATAATCACGACACCCGGGGGTGGGGTGAAGGGAGACGGAGACGCCACTTTTGAAACCACAAGAATGCTACGATTCATTTTGGTCTTCCTTATTAAGAATCCTATCTCAGATAATTTGCAGCCAGGTTCTACCCCCAAGCAAGTTTCTTCAGTCATGTTAAATTCATGGGGAGAATCCCTTGGGGATTTAGCGCTGAAAAATAGACAGCTTTAATAACGGCATGCTGATGTGAAGAGCGGGAAAGGCAGCGTGTTCTAACCGTTTAGGGGAAAAATGGGTAAGTTGTTACTAATAAGCCGTGCTGCGTTTTTTTCCCTTGTCATTTTCATCCCATGAAGGACTATGGAGATGAACTTTTCAACGCAGGATGATCGCCTGACGGTTTCCGTCTCTAGGGCAAACGTTTAGTTAGGTATCATTTCTCTATTGCCTTTACTAAAGCCACAGAGGGCATACACTTACTGGAGCCTAGGATATGAAGCCAGATCCCTGGGCAAGACACCCAGATGCCTCTTCATCTAATGTCACGTCTGTTTTGGACTCAGACGCTCAGCTTCTCATTGCGGCAACAAATGCCGGAGGTGAGCCAATTCGAACAGAGGGAAGTTGATTTGGGCTCATGGTTTCAGAGTTTTCAGGCCCTGGTTGCTGGCTCTGTTGCTCTGGGTCTTTGGCTAAGTAGCCTGTCATGGCGGAAGAAAGTGGGGGAGCCCATTGCTATCACAGTAGTCAGGAAGCAGAGAGATGTCGGGCATGCCCCAGAGACCTAACATCTTCCTGCTAGGTTTAATCTCTTAAAGGTTCCAGCCCTTCTGCCTGCAGGAGATCCGGTCTTCAACACATGGACCTTTAGAGACACTTTAAAAAACCTTGCTACCTTTTTTTAAAGACAGGGTTTCACATAGCCCAGATAAACCCCTATGTGGCTAACCTAGAACTTCTAATCCTTCTGCCTCCACCTACTGAATAACACAAGGCTCTTGAGTATGCACGGCCACGCCCATTGGATACAGCACTGACAATTGAACTTTGGTCTTTGTGCATACTAGGCAAGTACTCTGCCAACCAAGCTCTGACTCTGGTGTCATACACCACCTTTCCTATCGGTAAGGCTGGGAGCAGGGGTTGCTAGGACCCGTGTCACCTTCTTGGGGAATGTCCGAGTGTCACTTCCCAGCCCTTTATCTCCCGATTTTTCTCTGTGCATCCAGTCATGTATCCAATATTCCAGTTATGTCTACCTGCCTGCTGGTCTCCATCTATGCCTCATTTCTCAACACACTCCTTCTATCTACCTTTCCCACCAGGGAAACGGATTCATCTTTTAAGAACCCCTGCCAATGTGACTTCTAGAAAACTGTCTCACCCTAAGGGAAGCCAGTGACACTTTCTTCTGTCTTCCATTGTACCTGCGACCTGCTTCAGCTGTGGAGCTAAGTGAATGGGAAGGATTGATTTGCAATCTCAACTCCATTCCATGTCCCATGGAGGGTGAGGACTTCATTTCGGACATTTCTTCTCTCCATCCAAAGGCTTTACAACAGTAGGAATATTGACTTTTTAGGCAAGAGAATGCTTTTTTAAAGATATCATTACATTTCCTTTATTCTGTGTGTGGGACAAAGGCTCTCCTCTCCTACGTGTGAGTCCCAGGGAACCTGGGCTGTCAGGCTGGACAGCAAGCACTTTTACCAGACTTGGACAATCCGCTGGTCCACAAAACCGGGATAGACTTCCAGTGCGGCAATTAAAAAAGTCCTCAGACATTGCTAATATCTTTGGCAGGGGCCGGGGGCACGCTTTACAAACACAGAAAGAGGGGGAGGAGGAAGGAAGAAGGGGGAGAAAGGGAAGGGAAAGGAAAAAGGAAAGAGGGGAGAGGGAGAGGAGGGGAGGGGGAGAGGAGGGGAGGGGGAGAGGAGGGGAGGGGAGGAATTGCCCCCAGTTGGAACCACTACCCCAGTTCTAATAGACAGCCTCATCTGCTGTGCTTAATGACTATTTGCTGAGCTAACAAAGCAATGCTCAAATTAACGAATACAAATCCGAACGGACCAAATGCACAGTGGTCAGTAAACAGAGCCAACATCTTGCTATAGTGTCTACACATTCATCAAATCAAACTTGAAGTCTTTATTCCAGCTGTGGAGGCTCCTGGGCGGGGGCGGGGGCAGCCTAGGCTTCTTTCTGCCTTTGTCTGGGTCTGTGTTCTTGCTCTTGACCTGTGGGCACTTCCCTGTTCTCAAGCTTTGTCTGCCTTTCCTGTCACTCAAACTCTGAGCTTTCTACAGGACAAAGCCTCTAACTTCTTGTAACGGCCTTCTCCACTCGCTCGCCTTCATTTGGGGATGAACTCTCGAGCATGGGTATTGCTTTTTGTCTCAGGGCTATTGACCAGGGTTTTGTCTCATAAACACACATATGGACTTTCTCCTTAGCTGAAGAATTGCCTTGATGAAGGGCCCACCCCTTCCAAGCTTTTCTTCCTGTTACCACTGCCGTAAGAACAGATGTTTGGCTTTGCTGGAAGCACACACTGCTTTAAGTAACCGGCAGATGTGTTTGATCTGTGATTTGCATTGAAGAGGGAAAGGGAGAACTCTTTAATAACTCACAGTTTTTAGAATAAAATTCAAACAAATATGAAATAGAAAGAGTTTGCAAATGTTTTAGGATTTCTGCGAGAAGGCATGGAATATCTACTCTCAGTAAGAAACACAGAAATGCATGAATTTTCTTTTTCTTCAATGTTTGTGCTCAAACTCCACTCAGGATCTTTTCTACACCATAGCAAAACAGTATGGACATGATAGTGCACGCCTGTAAAACCTGTCCTTAGTAGGAAGACTGGGAGTTTCAAGCCAGCCTGGGATCTTGTCTACATGAGATCCTATCTCAAAAAATAAAATAAAATAAAATGAACCACCACCACAATAAACTGTGATATTACGAGGTTAAGCAATATATATGTACATACATATATACAGACACATATATGTGGGGAGGGAAGACAAGAGAAGAAATAGGAAGGAAGAGATGTGAATGTGATCAAGTTACATCCCACACATGTATGAAAAATGTCTCAGCGAGACTCATCATTAATTAGCAATTAATATATGCTAACGCAGTTTATTGGAAAAAAACACTGCCAGTCCTCTTGGTTTCCTTCATGCTGTAAACGCCACAAGCATCCTTTGTAGTCCCTTGTGCTGCAACAGTAAGTACACCACACTTTATCTCAGGGCCTGGGTTCAGAAATCTCCACAGACTCTTATTCTATGCAGCAGTTCTTTCCCAAGCTGTTTGTGGAAATTTGTCCAGGTTTTTTCTACACATGCTCTCCCGTGAGGCCCATGATTTCCTCATTCTAGGTGGATGGTATGGAGGCAGATCCCAGAATAAACTGGTCTTGGCTTTGAGTCCCTCGTCCGATGACAGGATAATCATAAGTCACCGGTGTGCTAGGAGGTAGGGAAACACAGTTTGCTTTCTACTTATTTCTATAACCCTCAGGAAAAGGACGGAGTAGGGGTTTTTCCTCAAGTCTTGTGAAGTGGATCATTGGCCAGCCAGCCCTGAGAGTCATCAGCCACTTAGATTTCAAAGGTCCTGGAGTCCCTGTTTATTTTTCTCTCTTTGCTGACCCATGTGCTCCCATCAGAACCGCAGAACCAGAACACTTATGGACCTATTGTGGAGTTTCATAGGTTTGGTTCTATGCTCCAATATGTCAACTAAGGTGAAAACAGAGTTATTCAATGTGATCACATTGGAAGGAGGGATAAAGAAAGGGGCCTGGAAACCCTACGGGCACCTTTGGGGTAATTGTTAAGTTTCAGACCCAGGATAAGTGACCCAGGTACCTATTTAACATATCAAATTGGACCTGGCCTCCGGGTTCTCCCAGCATCCCTCAGTCCCTGCCTGATACAGCATATGGCTGACATACCCTGTCCTCTACCCGGAACTTCTTAGCTCAGGGACTAGGCTGCCCTTCCCCTAGAGGCTTTTCCCTAGATAATTCAGACATTTTGGTTATCCACCCCTTCCTTTCTTTTGCCCCCTTGGCCTCCTGGCTGCTGTACTTGGCTCCACTCCATTCTCTCCTTTCCCTCCTCCTCTCCCCACGTGGTTCAGGGTCACGACCACTCTGGACTCTCCCAGATGCCTGCCTCTGGCTATGCTCTCCTACATATCTATAATACATTTCCTCCTTCACCAGACCTAGGACCAGTTGTGTCTTTCCTCTTTCTTTTTCTGCCTTCCTTCCTTCCTTCCTTTTTCCTTCCTTCCTTCCTTCCTTCCTTCCTTCCTTCCTTCCTTCCTTCCTTTTTCCTTCCTTCCTTTCTTTCTTCCTTCCTTCCTTCTTCCTTCCTTCCTTCTTTCCTTCCTTTCTTCCTTCCCTCCTTCCTTCCTATTTCTTAATTTCTTTCTTCCTTTCTTCTTTCCCCTCACTACTGGCATGAGCTTTGGATTTAAATAGAGGAGGAACTGAGAACAGGGGTGGGCATAATCAAACGTCCAATCAGTGTACCAGTTGGTCTCTGTCTTATTTTAGGGAGGTGTTTTGAAGAAGTCCTTCCTTAAAGGCATCAAAGGGTTCTTACAAGATCATTCTAGGGTACAGCCTGACTTTCATGGATAATTATCCACATCTTTGGGAGTGGCCACTCTGTCCAGTGGTTGAATCCAAGGTGACTTCTGGGGAAAAGATTAGGACATTGATTTCTGTCTCTGTCTCTTTAACCACAGTAAAAGGAGACAGGGACAAAAAGAAGGCAGAGGTGCTCGGCTTTCATCTTTTACTTGTCTTGAAGGCCCAAGGGAAAAAGAAATGCTTGCTTTTTTTAACAAAAACAACTTCCAAGAGCATGTTTCAGTCCCGCCTCCTCTGGGGTACCAGCTGCTGCTTTTGTCACTTTCATATTTTTAACACAAATTGCTTCCTTCGTTCTCAATCCCGGAAGTCCGACGCCGGAAGTCCCGACCCCGGAAGTCTGACCCTGGCTTCCAACTGGTTCCAGGTGATTCCAAGTAGCACATGTTAGCTTTCCAGGATCTAAACAAATTCCTTTCTGTTCAGGTGGATCACTCCTACTGTGGTTTGGACATGAAAGGTCCCCATGTATCTGAACATTTGGTCCTCGACCGGTGATGCTAGCTTGAAAGATTGTGAAATCTTAAGAGAGAGGAGCCCTGCTAAAAGGAGTGCCTCTCTGGGGTCAGGTTTTATAGCCTAGCCCACTCCCTGTCCAATGTCTGCTTTCTGATGGAGGGCACAATGCGACCAGCACCTTCATGTGCCTGCTGCCAAGTTGAGTTGTCCCCTCCTTGAAGGAGTATGTGCATCTCCTCTTAAAGTGTGCGTCAAAATAAACCCTTCCTTTCCCAGGTTTCTTCTTGTCAGGTATGTGGTCATGGCAATGAGTCACTAACCCCTTCCTTCTTGATTCTTCTTTCAGATGTTCTCAATCTTTATGACATGCCTCATCAAGTCTTTTCATTTGTCTTATCCTTAAAAAAAAACTTTATCATTGTGTGCATGCATGGTATGTTTGTGTGTGTACATGCCACAGGGAGTCAGAGGGCAACTTTATGGAATTCTCTCAATCCACCTCAAATAAATAAATAAATAAATAAATAAATAAATAAATAAATAAATAAATAAGTATGTATGGCTATTTTGCCTGCATGTGTGTCTGTGCCTCACATACAGTCTGGTGCTTGTAGAGGCCAGAAGAGGGCATCGGCTCCCCTGGAAATGGGGTTCCAATTGGTTGTAAACCACCATGTGGGTGCTGGGAATCCAACCATGGTCCTCTCCAAGAGTAGCCAGTGCTCTTAACTACTGATCTATCTCTCCATCCATCTTCCACTTTGTCAGTCTTTGCCCACTGAGCCATCATCTCCCTGACCCGCTTTCCTTGTTTTGTTCATGTCAATACATAATCAACACTGAGTTGTCTGTTTTCCTCGGTCATGTGTTATGTGTTCGTTGTACAAGCTTTCCTGCCCTACAAGTTTCTGCCTCTGAAGGCAGTAGAGCACCAAAGTCAAACCTGGAATGGAACATTCACTGTCTCTCCATGCCACACATTCCTTCAGAGCCTAAGTTCTTCCTGCTGCCTTGACAGGTGCCTAGGCAAGATCCACCAGCTGCATTGTAGCCTTGACAGGGATCATACAATTTTTTCCCAACTACAGAATACAAGTCTTGCTCAAAGGTTCTTCTGAAGCACGTTTTCCCTGGGCCCTAAGCAGAGGTAACCAGCATCTCCTATGCTCAACAGTGTGTCATCCTCTATACTTCTAGAATGCCAAGTAATAGGTGGGGTTTCATGCTGGCTGCTAAGCTTAAGAAGCTCCTGGCCAATGAAATACAAGCCATGTTATTTGCTGACCTGTCACTTATCCACACATCCATCCTGGTTATCATTCTGAGACTACCATACACACAGATCTGAACATCATTTAACTTCCATACAGAAGCATCCTTGCATGTCACAGGCACTACACAGACATTGTAAATCATAAAGACAACGAGACTCTGCTGCTTTAGGTATGAGGTAATTGTATTTTTGACTATTATTCTTTTTTTAAAGTTCTGGGGCTTATTAACCACTTAGTTGTTGTCTAGTAAATATGTTGAATAAGTGAGCTGATTCCTAGAAACCAATAAGAGGCTGTGTTGGGGTCCGCCTCTCAAGTTTAAAGGTAATGGTTACAGATATTTTATAATACTTCACTACTCAAAATGTTTTCAGAACAGATGAGCACACACCTGTATAGTAGACCATTAAGGCCCAGCAGAAGCATGCAGCAGTCTGTAGGAAGGCAGTCCGGGACACCACGGTATGTTTCTGCTATGACTGAGCCCTGTGAGCCCCATGTATGACCGTCATAGGCCACCTTTGTTAAGTTGGATGTTTCCTCTCATCTTCATGTGGACTCCAGGGATTGGCGGACTCAGGGCATCAGACTGGTGCAGCAAACACTTTTACTGGGTGAGCCACCTTGCTTCCCTCCTCCCCAAGTGATCTTTTTTGTCTGCCATGTCTGTCACAGAATCATGTTCACCTACCTTCAAGTCTTGTATGTCCAAAAACAGATGAGAGAAGAGCTGGGCAGAGTCTCTCAGTGAAGACGCCTTAAATCTTAAACTTCCTGACCTTGAGATGAGTGTTCACCCAACTGTAAAAAACATGGCTTAAATGACAATGGCCATGAGAACACAGATGCCCAGTTTGCTTTAAAGTCTTTATTATCCTGAATATAAAAGACAGACGTCCTCTAGGATATAACAGAGTCTTTTTTTTAAATGTGGAAACATTATTTTTTTTTTACAAGTGAAAAAATAAATACCTCTTGGAATAAAGGCTTATATGCTAATATGTGCCATAAAAAAGTAGAGTTTTAATATCTGACAAAATGTCTGTGCAAAGAAACAAATGCATAAACACATTACTGCTACATTAAGGCAATATGAAACGTAGACTCAGAAATCTCAGTAAAGTGACAGTGTAGGTTTCTAGCTTTAATTTAGCTAGTATTGCACCCGATGAGGTCAGCTAGGTTTCCTGACACCCTAGAAAACCCCCTAGCTTACTAGCTTCCAAAATGCCCAAGTGGGGGGGGGTGAAAATTTAGAATATGGCAACATAATGAAGTAGCCCCACCTCTGGAAGACGCCGAGGGGGCAGTACAATGAATGCGGAAGCACGGACTTAAGGAAAACATGAACAGAGGGAAATAAGACATATACAAAAAGGAGACGCCGCTATCTAGAGACCTATAAGGCTGTAGAAAGTTTGATCTTCTTCAAGCAAGGCGACACCCATGGGTGCAGTTGGAGTGAGTGCTTGGGAAGTGAGAAACCACCTGGACACACCAGGTGATTTTGGCACCTCTCTCTCTCTCTCTCTCTCTCTCTCTCTCTCTCTCTCTCTCTCTCTCTCTCTCTCTCTCTCTCTCTCTCACATCTTTTCCCTTTCAAGGAATCTACTCTTGCTTTCCAATCTCAAAAGCCCAGGGAGTGTTTGACCATGCCATATATGTCTTTTAATTGAACTGGTAGCATTTTTATCAGTGAAAGGCATGGGGTGCGGAGTGAGGGAATCAGAGAAGCTAGGAAGGAAGTCACCCATGGTGAGTTAGCTGTTGGCTCTCAGCCAGACTGGTTCCAATCTGACAACATTGCTGTCAACCCTTGAGACAGGATTGCCTTTTCAATCTGCCAGCTTTCCAGTTGTTCTTGAATGAGTTATAAAGACAGAAATGACTTTATAATGAGGACTATTTCTTTAAGAAAAAAAATCCTATTAAAAATGTCCAGCACTCCATGACCATACAAAAAGAACCAAGGAAATCCCTAAATCACTTACAAAATCTGCTGCCTTAGAAAAAGTGAAGGAGACATATGACATCATTTCCTAAAAGGTGCCCACTGTTGGGCCATGTTGCCACTTGACTGACAAAGACGATTTTATCTACTCCTTTACTTGATCATTTAAAAAAAAAAAACAACCCCAAAGTCCAAGGAATGTGTCCGTGTCCCAGAGTTCTTCGCGGTAGCCATGGGGGCTGTTGCTTCTGCTCACAGAAGAGGTGTGCTCGCATTCTTGTTTTTCCTTTCTTCCTTGTTTCTGAAAATGTCTCATGGCAGATGGGCATTGAGAGTGAAATATCTCTTCACAAAGTCATTATTCTTAAAGTCTAGAATACTGCAGCTTGTGGGGATATGGCTTGCCCGGTGAGCACAGGACGCATTTAGATGGCAGTCTGACGTGTGGGGACATGGCTTGCCCAGCGAATGCAGGACGCATTTAGGTGGCAGTCTGACGTGTGGGGACATGGCTTGCCCGGTGAGCACAGGATGCATTAGATGACAGTCAGATTGAGGAGACTGGTGTGGGTGGGCAGGTAGACATGCTGGACATGCTCCACACGTGATCTGCAGACCGGACATGACTGGAAAAGTAGCAATCGCTGGTTAGGATATCTGTGGGACCTGGGAGTTCAGCCTTGGTGCCCCTCCCACCTTCCCCACCGACAGTCTGTTTTCTTGATAAGATGCCATTATGATCCAGTTCTAAGCTTTCAGGTGCTCTGGAACAGGCTTGAATACTTATTCTTTATAAGGATTAACAATGAGTGTTAGGAAAAGACATTCACTGAAGATGGATGCCTGTCAAACAGTGCGTGCCTGTGTGTGTGCACGTGCATGAGATTGTGTGCACCTCACTCAAAGACCAGTGGTTATCCTCATGTGTCGGTTCTAAAAGACTTCAACCTCTTTCTGGAGATAGGGTCTCTCATACAGAGAATCCTGATTGAACTAGTCCAGCTGGTGTGTGAGCCCTGGGTCCTGTCTCTACCTCCCTAACATTAGGATTAAGAATCCCTGCATCTGTTCCAAGCCCTGACCCCCTCCCACACAGCTTTTTAACTAGACAGATTCTAGGGACTGAACTCAGGTCCCTGTGCCCCAAAACACAGAGCAGAGAGTTTATTGGTCCAGCCATCTTCCCAACCCTTCTGTTAGCTTTAGTCTTTCTTCTGTCCAGGCTGCAGCCATGCATACAGAAGGTCACTGCACCTCTGGCACGTTGGAGATATGTCTGTAGAGAGATCTTGGCTCAACTATCTTGGGGTCAGTATCAGTGGGTAGATGCCCTTGTGGCCACAAGGAGCAACAAGCCTTGAGTGGCTTTTTGGCTAGCACACGGCCTTTGTTGGCTTTTAGGGAAACAGGCAACAAGGTCAGAATTCGTGTGCAGGGAAAGATATGCCCAGGACTCTGGAGGGGAACCCCTCATGGCGTCAGCACGGGCTGTGCTTTGAGAAGGCACAGGTGTCTTGAGCTCACTGTTCAATCCCAACGCTAGCTCTGCCATCGTAGCTTGTGAGGCTTAGGTGACATGCAAGGCTGGCTTTACAGACACCCACAGTGACATTTAGTCAAAACTTTTGAGAGGTGAAAATTGACTGTATGAGGAAATGTAAGGTATAAGAAAGAGAAATGCTATATGAGTTGCTTTTATTTTTCATATGAAAATTAGTTTGACTTGCTAGCAAGTAACAGCCAATAGAAGAGACCTCTAAAAGTATCAACAGTAATAAAAGGAAATTAAGGGGCTGGTGAGATTGCTCAGTGGGTAAGGATGCTTGCCACCAATCCTGACAACCCAAGTTTGATTCCTAGCACCACATGGTGGAAGGAAAGAATTGACTCCTGCAGATTGTCCTCTGACCTCCACATGTGCACTATGGTGCAAGTACATACACACATACACACACACAAACACACAAATACAAATATAGAAAAGATATGGTAAATAAGTCACTGATAACAATAATACAAAAATTTATGCATTCTTTAGCTTGAATTTTGGGACACACACACAACACCCCCCCCCCCACACACACACACACTCCTAGTAAGTGGTACCAGAAATCAAGAGGCAACAAAAAAAATGGAAGAGGCAAGCCTAGATCCTAATTCTTAGTTTATGTTCAAAATGCATTAATTTGTTCGGTCTGGACCTCAGATCCAAAGCCAAATGGTGGAGAGAGTGTGCTGATCCACTTGTTTCTAAAAGACACAGTGATGGAAGTCGCTGACCAGAAAGGCCTCTCTAAGTGAGGACTGGTGCTTGTGGCTCTGTATAGCACACCTGTTAGCCCCTGAAGGGACAGGAGGGTGAGTGGCTCCTTACCTGCAGCTGGGCTGCACAGCTCTCGCAGCACACAGTGTGGCCACAGGGGCAGAAGGTAGAGTTGATCTCTTCTTCGCAGCACACCATGCATAGCATGGCCTCCTTCAGCTTGCGCAGCTTCTCCTGCAGCACCCGGGTCTGCTGGCAGCTGAGGCCCTCGCAGCTGCTGCAGCTCATGCTGCTGTCGGAGGACTTGAGCGGCGAACTGGGAGGGCTCTGGTCATTCCTCGAGACAAGGTCCACAACACCGGCGTTGTACAGAGCCCTCCGGGCATGGTCGTAGACCTCTTTGGATGTTCTTTTGATATCGAAGACATATTTCTTACCAAGGTTAATGTTTTCATTCAGAAACAGAGATGCCAAGTGGCCCTTCAAGTCACGACTGTACTGCATCATGACGGCACTGGTGACTGTGTCACACCTGAACATAAGCGAGAGAACATCAGACTTAGTATTAAAAAGCCTGGAGAGCTTCATAATTCAGACTCTCAGATGCTGCTATCAATAAAAACAGAATATCCACAGACATTATTGCTTTAGCTTGGTTATCTATATCATCCATCTATCAATCTATCTTCTATTATCTATCATCCATCGATCCATCATCTATCTGTCTTTCTACCATCCATTTATCTCCCTACTTATTTGCTTTTTGAGACAATGTACCCTAGGCTGGCCTGAAACATACGCTCCTTCCGCTTATCAGGGTTATAGTTGTATGCCACCATGCCTGGCTTAAAAGACATTCATTCAATGTTGTTGTTTTGTTGAGACAAGATCTCACTAGGTAGGTCCTGAAACTCACCATCATAAAGACCCACCTGCCTCTGTCAATTGAGTGCTGTGATTAAAGACATCCACCACAGTATCCAGCTTTTTTTTCCCCCTTGAGATAAGGTCTCATGTGACACAGGCTGGTCTTGAACTATGCTGCCAAGGACGACTTGGAACTTTATGATCCTCCTGCTTCGACCTCCCGAGTGCCGCTGGGACTACGGACATGCACAGCATACTTAGTTCATGGGGCACTTCATACAAGTTAGGCAAGTGCTCCATGGACGGAGCTGCGCCCCTCACCAAGACAGTTAGTGTTCTTTTGTGGAGCGCAGTGACTTTCCCCTGTGCTTCTCAGGGGTCTCCAAATACTTTCAAGAAAGCAGCTGTAAATATGGAGATGAGACATCCCAGTTCCCCTGGGGGCTGTGAGCTGCCACCCAGCAGCTTGTGGAAGCAAAGGGACATTTGTTCTTTGAAGTCGGTGGCTTTCATGTTAGGCATGTCTACACATTTTCTGTTCTGCTCTGTAGTCTATTTTAACACAGAATATTTGAAGGCTTCCTACCGACTACAATTTTGTCTTTAATTTTTTCGAAGTCCGAGCCTAATCACAGCTCCGCTTGAAATTGAAAAGTACCCTCCAGAGTCTACAATGTTATTTAAAAATCTTCATTTGTGACCAGGTGTCGTAGTCCATGTGGGCAATCTCAGCAGTCAGGAAGGCAGCTCGCCTGAGGTATATGGCGAATTCCAGGTGAGCTTTGGACACACAGTGAGATTTGGTCTCAATAAAACACCAAGTAAAATTAAATTCAATTTAAAAAGTATCTGGAGTGTGTAAGGTGGAAGAGCTCAGGACAGGGTCTTTCTCAGCAGGGAGACACCTGTGCTTCTGTTCTGGGAAAGGAAGCAGTGTTAGCAGCACAGGCCCAACCCCTAGGGTCCTGCTGGGAGGTGGCCTAGAAGGATAAGATAGATAAACAGGAGACTCTAAGGGAAGCACAGGCACTCTTTCTGTGCTGATAAGGACTCCACTAGCTCTGCAAATAGAGGTATTCTGAGTAGCTATTCTCTCCTATTCTGTATATGTCTTGTGGACTCAAGGCAAGGAGAAATCACAGAAACTTGTCAGTCACCCAAACACACTAATCTGTGACCCAAGCTTAGGAGACCCCAGTGGTACGCGCCTGTAGAATGCATGGGTTTCGGTGATGGCTCGGTAGAGCCCGCTGGCTGCTCTGGTGCTGATCATTTTAAACAGGAGCACGATGCTGTTGCCGGACTCCTTGGTGACAGTCAAGTAGACATTCTTTCCTGACTGGGTGGCCATCTGCACCACAGGATAAGCTATCCTGAAAGGCAGGAGGAGAGAAGGTTCAGAAGGGAGACCTCGGCACGGTGCTGCTATGCCTTAGTAAGACAGCCCATGGCCCAGCAGGGGACCCGACACTCAGCCTGGGCGGTTCTGTGATGATGCTAGCTGCTGCTGAGCAGGATGAGCAGTCGTGTGGAAACAAGTGCTGGAGTAACCTCATGTGTGCGTATGCACATGTGTGTGTGCATGTATGCAGAAGCAAATATGGGTATTTATGGCCTGAGCAGCCGATGAAAAATAATAATTCTGAAGCAATTAATGAATAAATTAAAAAATGAATCAGTTTGTTCATAGAGGGTATCTAGTGAATCTCTGCCCATTTTCTATTTTCAGAAAAAGCAGGTAGATATACATGCTTAGGATTGTATGACTGTGTGGATGCATGTATGCATGTATATATGACTGTGTCTTGAAGACTCGGGTTACCTGTTAATGGGGCTAAAGTCCTCTTTACAGATTGAGATGCCTTCAGGTCCAACCCCGATGAGGAGCTTCTGTCCTTCGCTGTCCCTCACGGCGTGCCACTCTATGCCATAGTTCTCCATTGCTGACACAATCTGCAGAACCTGGTACTCTGCAGAAGCCTGGCTGATGCCCTCCAGCTCCTTATGCTTTGCAACGATGCTGTGGGGCAGCGAACAGCACGCGATCAGACAGATCATTTAGGCATTCCTAAAGCTTTGAATTCTCACAAGTGAATTACAGGGATACAGTCATTTATAAACCACAAATGTGCCAAATGACATTTTCCTATTTTATTTATGAATCAAATTTACTGTAAAAATACTTCTAAGACACGGCTCGGGATCTCAACTCTGGGGCCAGTGAGATTACGCAGTGGGTAAGGGCACTTGCTCAAGCATGGGTTGGATCTCTGGGACACACAAGGTAGAAGGAAAGAACTTGCTCCTACCAGCTGTCTTTTATACACACACACACACTTTTAAAAAGATCTCAACCAATATTGAGAACCCATCATTTGGGAAAAGAATTATGGAAAATATCTAAACATACACATAAGAAAAACATGTAGCCTAGATCCCCTCCTATGTTTATCTACACAGACCTCGCAAGCTTCCTGATAGGCAAGCACCACAAGGGATTGATTAGATTATTTGCAACTGAAGAAAATACAGTCTACATTCTCTGTTGTGGCAAGGCTGTCTCTGGCAGTTCTTTCGTGATCTGGCCTCTCTGTGTAGCCTTCCCTTGGGTGTGGTCTCAATGAATCACTGGCTTCTGATGAACAGAAAATGGTGGAAGACCTGTCATGAACCCACTTCTGAGATTGGGTCACGGGGATCTGATTTCTTTCCTGGCTCTACTCTGTTGCTCTTGGATCATTCACGCTGGGTGAACCAGCTACTGTACCAAGAACGAGCCCTGAGGTCAGGGGACATTAGAAGGAGGCTGGCCAAGAAGCTACCAGAGTCATCTAGGCCCGGAGGCCTCCCACAGGTGGGCTTTTAGGTGAGACTGCTCTCTGGGGCTTGGTCTGTCCCCAAGCCACAGCTGTGTTCCTGCCTAGGAGTCGTCAGATAATGGCTGTGGTTTGAAGGGGCTGAGTTGGGGGTTAGCTGGTTACACAGGAAGAGGTAACTGAGCCGGCTACCATATTAGGCCGCTTGCTGTAATTCTTTCCTGGACGAAGCAAACACCAATAAACATGCTAGATTTTTATTGTAGGAGATTTGCATATTTAAAAGGTCAGGCACTTTTGAGATTCTTGTTATTTATGGCATTTCATATAAGGGCATTTATCTGTGTGTGCTGTTTTGTGTTGGTAAGTTTCTCCTCAAATAAAAGGCACATGAATCTTCTGAAAAATGACTGGATAAGCCTGGCAGTGGCCTGGGGCTCTGCCTCCCGATGGACACCACGGGCATCAGGGGCCAGTTTCCCGATTCTTATTAAGCTGGCGGGTGTGAACAAGCCTGCTAGCCTCCAGTGGCCTCACCTGTTCAGAGTGGAGCTGGAGAGCTCTTTCTCGCACAGATCCTCATAGCTGTATTGGGCGGTGTTCTGGTTGTAGTCTCCGAATTTGGTCTGGGCCAGGAGGGCGCTAAGTTCCACTGCCTGCTCTGGGGAACACTGGAGGTGGCCTGCCAGGAGGGACTCCTTAATGTGCAAGAAGAAGATATGCCTGCAAGAGAAGGAGAGAAAGACTGAGGCTTGGGATAACAGTATCTGAGGCAGCGGCTGGGCTGGGGTGTGGCTCAAGGATAGAGCAATTGCACAGTGTGTGCAAGGCCCTGGGTTTTATCCCCAGAGCTGCAGGAAACAACTAAACAAGCTCAGCTACCTTTGCAGTTTCACAATTGAGCACTCACTTTTTTTAAGCAAAGAGAGCAGATACAGAGGGGTGACTTGGTGGATGAGGGACCTGCAGCCAGGGCTGAAGACCCCCACTCTATTCCCTGAGCCCTCACAGTGCAAGCAGACTCCCCACAGGTTACCTTCTGACTTCTAGGTATACAGCATGGCATGCTCCCTCTTCAAATAGGAAAATAATATGTCATAAAAGTAGTACATTTAAATAGTACAAACAGAGCAAGTTAGCATTATGTTTTAAAGGAAATTTAAAATTCAATTTTTTTTAGACAGGCTAGCCTCGAACTTGCAAGGCAGCTGAGGCTGGTATTCAACTCTGGATCCTCTTGCCTCTGCAGATTATACACATACACAACTACTATTCTCATCTGGAAAACCTATCATAGTAGATTCTGACAGACGACTTCAGGTGTCGTCCTTCTCCTATGTCCTTTGACAGGGTAGCTCACGGCCTAGATATAACCTATTAGGCTAGCCTGGTGGGGCAAATATATGCTTGGCATCTTTTTAATGGGTGGTAGGGATTGAACCCGGATCCTTATGCTTGGCGGACAAGCAGTTCTCACTGAGCCTTCTCTATGGCCCACTTCTCAGAGCTCTCCAGATCCAGTCTATCCTTGTCATTTGGGCCTCTTCGGTCTTACTCACAGCTTAGAAGTGGCAAGAGTTGTTGTGACCCCGGGCCCCCTCTCCGCTCCAGAATCTGCTAGCCCATCTTTCAAGCTGCATACTGTCATTGCTTCCTGTGAAAATGCTCCCTCTTTCTGCTCAAGGTCCTTCCCAGGGATGCCTGATGGTGGGTGAAAGCCAGGCTTCCCCAGTGGCTGACTCCGGCCACACCTCCTGTTGCTGTGCTCTGGATAGGAACCATCCCTCTATGCCTTGCAGCAACCTGCCCTGACCGCCTTCTCTCCTGCCCTTCCACTTAGTCACCTTTTGATGTGCTTTGCATACAACCCATCTATTTCCTAGTTATGTTATATAACAAGTTACAACATCTAGTTTCTTTCCCTAGCTGCACCTGGGCTGGCCTAATTGCCTCTAACATCAGAGAACTCCATAAATCCATGTAAAGCATCAGGCATCTGTGTTTATTTTATAGGCCATCCCCAGGTTCGCTCTATCTGAGCCTCCCCTTAGTACATGCAATGATCCATTCTACACTCACTGCAAGGCATGCATGCCACAGAAATTCCTGGGAAAACTCAGATACTGTTTTTATTGTCCACAATCCTGAGGAGGTTATCAGAGTCACCACAGAGGCAATGCACGCTGTCTCTTTGATGACTCGTGTTAGTCTCTCCCATGTGCTCAAAGGCACAATAATGAAGTCCAGCCATTGGTGAGTCTCTGAACCCCCCATAAGCCCTGCTCCTCACTGTCCTGGTTGTCAACTCTGCTTCTGCTGCACGCCTGAGTTTGTCACTCAAGGGGCTAGCATGAGAAAGGTAAGGAGAGGGAGGACTTAGGACAAGAGAGGTGACAAATGCAGAGGACTGTGTTGAGAATCTCAAACTACCAGGCTGCCAAGAACCATTTGTCTTTCTAAACTAAGAAACAGTCACTTCAATCTTTTTGCATTTTCAGTAACAATAATGGTTTAAAATGATGAAACATTCTTAAAGGTTTCAAGTTTTGCTGTACTCCAAGCTCTCAAGAAGAAACCACTGTAAGATGCATCGTAGCATTCAAAGAGAACAGACAGTTTTTATTAATGCAGACATCTGGTAGTCTTTAGAGTATTTCTTCCATACTGTTACACTGAGAAAGGGGCCCTGCTGGGGCAGAGGAATTGCCACAGGAGAAAATCCTGCTTTTAAAATAGCTATCCATAGGGCCCATGTGGTAATCCACACCCTTAACTCTGAAAGCAGAAGCAGGTAGAACTCTATGAGTTCCCAGCTAGCCTGGTCTACATCCCGAGACCCTGTCTTAAAAGAGGGGAAGAAGAAGAGGAAGGCAGAGGAGGAACAGAGACAGGAGGAGCAGGAGAAAAATGCAGGTCTAAAATTCTCAAAAATGCTAGTGCTGCTCACACGGAAAATGGAATCTTAGCATACATCTGCCTATTCAACCAGGGGTATGTTTTCTGGGTTCTAAAGCCAGAATCTATGCTTATATTCAAGGAGAAACTGTGTGCCAAAAGATTTTAAGATTAGTACCACAAACTGAGCCTTCTCGATTTAATGACTGTGAACGTAAAGGTCTCTTTCGACTTATTTTCCTAGCATAAAGTTTAAAACTGCTTCCTGCTTTATTAAACAGTACAGAGAGCTGCCAAAGACGACTTTTCAAATTTATTCAATTTCTTTTTCCAACTTCTCTACGCCTACTTCTGGAGGGACAGCTGCCAAAAGCAAAGCAAAGAAATGGTAACCCAACGTAAACAGGTGGCTAGGAGCCTAGAGCAGTGCCCACCCTTCCCCAGGAGCGGTGAGAACTGGAGCAAAGGCTTGGGGTGGGGCACACTGGTGGTCTCCCGCAAGTTGAGCTGAACTGTGCTCAGCATTATCCAGCAGGCACAGCTCCTCCTCCTCCTCCTCCTCCTCCTCCTCCTCCTCCTCCTCCTCCTCCTTCTCCTCCTCCTTCTCCTTACTGCAGGCCTCTTTCTGCATGTTGTAGTTTTCATGGCTTTATGGTCACCTTTCAAGTGAATAGAGTGGTCTGTGCCCCCGCCCCACGCTGGGGTTGTTGGGTGGGCATGTGTGATAAATTGTTGGTTTTTGTTGTTGTTGTTTTGATGGAACACAGTCTCTGGAGGAAAGGAACATATCTTATCAAAGGCTCCAGCCACAGGTGGGTTTCTGGGTAACAAGGGTCCAGGCACTAGTGTAATGGAGCAGGGGTAGCCAACGTCACCCGCTCCGAGGAGCTATCAAGAAGATCTCTCAGTGCTCTTTCCAAGAGGAAGGATGGCAGTGCTCAAAGACGTTTCCAACAGGGAATCCAGGGAGGGCTCAGGACTTGAGAGTGGCGTTGAGTTGAGGGCTCATTTCTTATTACTTCCTAGCTTAACCATCTGGCTTGTAACTATCTTCCCTCCTGATTCTGTCCCCTTACTCTTTCTTTTCTTCTTTTCTTTTCTTAATCAAAGTGACCAAAGGTTACCAATAGTACCAAAACAAGCAGCTGTAGTCACAGAAGTCAGGCCTGTAGAATATCTTTTAAAAGCACTGCTCACAAGTGGAGAACCCATCTAGTTCCACATTGTTCACAACATGGGACCACACACTAAAGGAAGGCTTTGAGAGACGCCTGCTTTGTCTTACGCAAATGCTTATGAACACAAGCCAGTACTACATATTCTATGCATTCCTAGGGTTACACTTAGTAATTAATTTAAAAAGTTTTACCCAGTTACAACAAAAATGGGTATTTTTCTTGTATATGGACCACATTGTGGGGCCCAGGATGCATCATTCTAGCTGAGTCAAGTGTTGGCATCATAGGTACAAATGAATTCACACCTGCTGTAAAAAGGACGAGGGGCTGGAGAACCACCTCAGTGCTCAAGAGCACTGGCAGCTCTCTCAGAGGACCCAGGTTCCATTCCCAGCACTCACGTGGTGGCTCACAGCCATCTATGACTCCAGATCGAGGGGATCTGATGCCATCTTATAGCGTCTATGGACAATGGTACCCAGGTGATGCCCAGAGACATACATGTAGGCAAAACACCCATACGCAGAGTAAAATATAACTTAGAGATAGCATGAAATTTGAGATGTCAAAGTTTAATTTTGAAAAAGAAGCAATTACTTATTCACTCATTGTATATCTGTGGGTAAGTGCAGCAGTGCATTTTGGGAGGTCAAAGGGCAACCCGTAGGAGTCAGTTTTCTCCTGCCACAATGCTGGCCTCAGAGACTGAACTCAGGGCAGGTTGGTAGCAAGCACCTTTACCTCCTAAGCCCTCTTGAATGGCCACAAAGCACATACTCTTAATATAGTTTGGCTTTGAAATTCTCCATCAATTTCTCTTTTAAAATCCATGCCTTTGCAGGGGCTGGAAAGATGGCTCAGCAGCTAAGAGCTCTTGCTGTTCTTGCAGAGGACCAGGGTTTAAATCTGTGGGCACGAAGCATGCATGTGGTATACACACACACACACACACACACACACACACACACACACACATATATATACATGCAGGCAAACATTCAAACACATAAGGTTAACATTTTTAAAAAATATACAAAACATAAAAGTCATGCCTTTTCATGATGTTAAGAAATAAGAAGAACCATCTATCTGGTGATCAGAAGACTCTTGTCTGAAGACCGACAATCTCATAGAAAAATCCTCTAGTATTCATAACAAACTTTTCAGAGGCCAAGTGGAAGCTCCTGTATAGATCACTGGGTTGTTTTGAATGAGAATGGCCCCCCACAGTCTCCTAGGTTTGAACGCTTGGCCCTCAGTTGGAGGAACTATTTTGGGACAGATTAGGAGACAATGCCTCACTGAGAATACACTCTGAGGTTTCAAAAGCCTATGCCAGCCTGGTGGTGGTGGCGCGCATCTGTAATCCCAGCACTCTGGGAGGCAGAGGCAGGCAGATTCTGAGTTCAAGGCCAGCCTGGTCTACAGAGTGAGTTCCAGGGTAGCCAGTGCTACACAGAGAAACCCTGTCTCGAAAAGAAACCAAATCCAAAAAAAAAAAAAAAGACTCAAAAGCCTATGCCATCCCCAGTTAGCACTCTCTCTACCTCTCCCCCTCCCCTCTCCCTCTCTTCCTCCTGATTGTAGATCAACATGTTATTAGCTACTGCTCCAGCCCCATGCCTGTCTGCCTACTGCCATGCTCCCTGCTATGAAGGTCATGGAATTGTGGCATTGTGAGCCCCCAAAATAAATGCTTTCTTTCCTAAGTTGCCTTGGTCATGGCAACATAAAGGTAAGGAAAAAGGCTACTGTTGGCCACAGCCTCCCAGTAATCTTGCCAGTTGCACCATCTTGGAGAGCTTTTGAGAACAAATGTAAAATAGATTCAGCCTCACGTTCAAATTGGAAGCAGTAAACCTAGCACAACCTTAGAATGCCTAAGTGATTATTTCCAAACTCATAGCTGCCAATAACTGAACCGTAATTCCCCCTGGAGCACATGCACTGAAAGTATTGTCTGTCCAGCCACTCACCTCAGGCAGACCCCAATCTCTGTCCAATGAGTCACTTAACCACATTGGTTTATTTTAAACCAAACTCTGACTGCCAAGTTATATTTAAAAGAGACCAAATGGAAACAGGAATTGCTACGGGAGGTTTTTTTTTTTTTTTTTTTTTTTTGGTTGTTGTTTTTTTGTTTTTTTGTTTTAAATCTCGTAACATTCTCGTAAAACAAAATTAGTTCAGGATGGAGCAGAGTCCTACATGTAAATATGAAAACCATACTGGCTTGAGAACTAAAGCTAGGAGTACCTCCGTGGCTAGGGGCAGACAAGGCTTTTCAGAACATACTGAATAAACTCCAGAAAGAAAGAAAGAAAAAAAAAAAAGAATAAACTAGATCTCACCAAAATGGAAAACTCCTACTCACCAAAAGGCATGAGCACTGCAGGCAAGGCACAGGGGAGACATATATTTATAAAACTCAGATTTTACAATGAACTGGTATCTAGGAAACATAAGGAATGTGGACAGCTCAGGAGTAAAGGCAAATGATCAAAATGGGGGGACGTGGACATTTCACCCAAGGAGACGCAGGAGAGGCCGGGAAGCACAGGAAAATCTGACAGACATCATTAATCATCAGAGAAATGCAAATTAAAACCACAACCGTGTATCCACCAGAAGGCTGGCAGGGCCGGAGGGGGGCGGGCGCTTGCCTCCCTTACATTCTTTGTGGAAGCAGCGGGAGAAGGGAACAGTGCAGATGCCGTGTGGGGAAGGCCTGGCAGTAACTTATACAGCTAAACAATCATAGGACCCGGCTATTGTATTCCTGGGTATTTACTCAAGGAAAATGAAAACACATGTGTCTACGAGAAGACGAATAAAAGCTTGTATTAGACTGTTCATAGCAGCTTTATTCCTGGACAACGGGCGCTCACCAGCGGGACTGTGGATCAACAAATAGTACAGAATAGTATCCAGTAGTCGAGAGAAACAAAGCAGGCTGTATTTAGCTCAGGGTTCTAACCTAGCCTGTTCAAGGCCCCACTCAATCCCCAGCACGTAACAAAGCAAAGCGAATAGAAAGCAGAAGTAACGACTAATGAAAACCCCGCACACACAGACAAGAGCATGGAATCTATGATGGATAAAAGAAGGCAGACAGGATTCAGAACTTCCTGGAAGCCTCCCTGCGCATCAGGCTAAACAGGCACGGCAAAGCTAGAGTGGAAACCCATCATGCTAACCGCAGTCAGCAGTTAGAGTGGGCAGTGTGTGCGGGCAGGCTGCAGAAAGATGAGGGGCTTCCTAAGATCGTGAATGCTGCCTGCTGCCCTTAATCTCTGCAGAGGTGTTGTTTAAACCTGCACCCGTTGAATCTCATTATGAGATGTAATTAGGGTTTATATGTTTTATCCTATGCAAATTTTGACTCAAAAGGAAAAAGTAGCATATGCAAGCAGTTTCTACTTAATGATAAGCATGCTGAAGTATTTAGGGGGAAGGGTACTTATACGTGACTTGTTTAAAAATGTATCAAAAAAAACCATTGATGGATGGTTGGAGGGACTGATACGTAAGTGATTAACTATATAACAAAGTAGGCATATTAAACATAATAGTAGGTTCTTGGGTGGGGCACTATGGGGGTGTTCATGATAAGAACACTCAACTTTCCTCGATGTTTGAAATGTTTCTCAAGGCTGAGAAATAACACCAGGGCTCAGGTTTGGAATGCCAGAGGAGAAAGCTCTAGCTATGTCAGACCATCCGGCCTACTTCATGGAGGGCTTACAGCTGAAAAACCTGACAGAGGCAGATGACTATCTGAGAGTTAGTAAGTCAGGTCTCCGCCTGGGCTTATGGGGACCTTCTTCAAGTCCTGAATGGAACTACTCTTAAAGATGTCCCTCCTTGGGCCCTAGAGCAATTATGATATGAGAATCACCACAGGGAGGCTTCCAGCCTCAAGAGAGATGGCAGCCTGTGCCAGGAGAATACTGTAACTTGAAGGCACAGAAGTCTGCACTTCTAAAGAATGTCCTTACCCATGGCAAGAGGTGTCTGTGTGAACAAGGTGTCAGTCTCTGGCCTCTGCATGCACATGTGTGGACATGTGTACCTGCTCACTCCCATACATACACACATCACATGTTTTTAACATACTGGCACATATGAAATGAATATGTGATATACCATTTTTAAGAAATGCCCTTTGTATGGGACAAAGGTGCTCAGATTCTCAAAATAAACTCTACATAGCAATGCAAACACTTAGGTGTGGCAAAGAAAAAAACTTTTAAGTAAGATTCAGAAATTCAATTTATAATTTCTTTGGAAGTAGTATATATGTATGCTTTTACTTTGTTTACTTTCCTAGGTTCTGTTTTATATTTTTGCAAATAAAAAACAGAGTGGAGGGGAGCGAGAAGGAGACAGGGGAGAGTGGGGATGGGAGAGGGAGGCTGATTCTGCTGTATGCCACATACAGTGTAAAGAACATAAATGAACCTCTGTAATGGCAACACAAGCCTCCGTAACAGACTCACACTGTCTGCAATGCAATCCCATGCATTATCTTTAATCACACACTCATACTTAATCATGCTGAGGTAAATTACATAAGCAACCTTCACCCAAACTGATGTTAAGCAAAACTTTGAACATGACTTCTAGACCCAGCCTAGGACCAATCTGACCGGTCCAGGATTGGTTTGAAATAACCACATCCCATTTGCTTTACGTTTGTCTATGGCTTTTGGTTTTGTTGGCTTTGTTTTTGTTTTGAGATTTTATTTATTTATTTATTTTTATTTTATGTGATGTCTGGTGCCCTCAGAGGCAGAAAGGGGAGTTGGATCCCTGGAAATTGAGCTATAGGTGGTTGTGAGTCACCGTGTGGTTGCGAGTCACCATGTGGTTGCGAGTCACCATGTAGTTGCTGGGAATCAAATCTGGGTCTTCTGCAAAAGCAACAGTGTTCTAAACCATTAACCCATCTCCAATGCTATACTTGTAAATTCTTAATTTATTGATTAACAAGATATTTACACGGTGCGCGCTTGCTGGACTCTGAGGATATGGTGCTGGCCAATTTGATTGGAATGTGCAGTATTGGAGTGACTGGCAATGAATATAAGTAGCTATAGTGTTAGAAGCACATTCATGCTCTAAAAGAAAGATATGTGATGTCTTGGGAGAATGCAGCCTCCCAGGCAGTGCTAGAGAAGGCATTCCAGAGAGAAAGTGGTGAACTGGGATGAGGAATTAGGGAGGTTGGATCCTTGCTGCCCCAACACAGAAATCTTGAGGAGATGCCATGTCTAAGATAACGCCATTTCTCTGAACGTTCAGTTCAACACTCATGGAGTTTTACGTACTGGGCTGTTTTCTGGGAGGGTGGGGGCGGGGAATCCAGATGTTGGCTAACTTTAAGTAAACCGAACTGTCCCTAACAGAGACCACAGAGCTCTGAAAGTGTGGCTAAGCCAGGAGAAACACAAAGCCCCTGCCAGCAGGAGATGGTACAGTCTCCACTGTGGGGGTGGAATGTAAACTTCTCTAATCTCTGGTTTTGAAAACGTTGGCAAATTTCATCGTGAAGAACCAGGAGCCCCTGAAAGGCACGTGTCTCTATGAAGATTATTGTTACTATTTCAGATTTACTTCCAGAACGCATTAATTTGTTTCGCTTTTCATTTCAATCCACAGCACAGCAAACATCTGCTGAAAATACCTGCTGTCTCCATCTATAATCTACACCAGCTGGCTGAGCAAGACTCTCCTACCCAGGCCCTCCATTAAAGAGCAAATGGAATATTCCGTAGGGGCTCCAAGTGGGAGATTAAGCCCAAGAGTAGATTAGCCTGATCTACCAATCTATGATAACACTTGAACCCAGCCAGTGTACCCCTTCAGGAAGATGGCATCTTTCTGGATCCTAGGGCCCCCTATGGTACCTAGGCCTTCTGCCTGCACACCTCTTGACAGCCTGCCTGGCCTCACACTAACCACATTAAGTGTGCTTCGCTATGAGCTCGCTGCTTAGTGGTCTGCAGAGGGCAACTGTGCCCAGCTATCTCCTTTTAATGAAATGTCTAGATGCCCTCAGTACACTAAATGCACCCACATGGCGTGCCTCAATAAAGCCATCTCTTAAAACTGAATTGTCAAAGCTGTGTTCACTCACTACACAAACAGATGTAGTGCAGAACCACGGCATTTAACGTAAATATTTTATTGCAAACAATGGATCATTGAAAAGTTTGTTGACAGGCTTGGTTCTGTGCTGTGCTGTGTGTGTGTGTGTGTGTGTGTGTGTGTGTGTTAATATAACATTAAAGAAAAATAGTTTTGTTCTTTGGTAACAGGCAGGCAAAACATCCACACACTTAAAATAATTAAAAAATATGAAATTGGACCTATCACAACTTTGGATATCCATATGACAATATTAAACCAGACTGCCTGGTCATCAACCTTAGGCATTTTCTTAAAAGTTGTATATTTTGGATAACTCCACAAAACTGCAAAGTTCACCAACATAATAAATGTAGCTCAAAATCTTCCCATTTCCCACTCTCCCCACCCCTCACCTCCCTTGCTTCTCTATTCAGAAGTGGAGCTCTGGGCAAGTTAGGCAAGCATAACTGTGTTCTCAGCTCTCAGTTTATGTTTTATTTTGACACAGAATTTCACTAAGTTCTTAGACTAGACTTGGACCCACACTATAACCCAAGGCCTCCAAACCTTTGTCCCTCTACCTTCCGAGCAGCTGGGGTTACACACCTCCTCCCGGTCCAGCTTATACTAACCATTCCATGGGATCTCTTAAAATGAACAGAAACAACTGAAATAACCTCTCTGAGCCAGGAGGACACAATGAACGCCATTAGATATAAATCCCAAGAGTCAAAGACAACTGAGTCAATAACAGAAAAAAACAATGTAGGAAATTTGATTCAAGTCCTAATTCACAGACATCTCTTTCTTACATGAATAAAGTAGATTTGATCGTAGGTATTGACCCAATTACAGGAGAGTGAACAGCAATAGAAACCACCTCAAAGTCAGTCATAAAGCACGAGCATTTTATTTGCTATTATTCTTCCACTACTTAAATGAAATTATTTTCTTCCTCAACTTTCAGCTGATTTCAAAAATAAATTTGTGTCACTAGAATTGGGTTGCACCTGGAAGCCCTGAAATCACTGTAGCATCATAATGTGACTGCTACACACACACACACACACACACACACACACACAGGAATGCTGGGTCATGTATTTTTCTCATTTACTGAACTGAGGAAGCTTTCACAAATCAGTTCAGTCGGTCTGTCTGTCTGCCTGTCTGTCTGTCTATGGACCAGTGAGATGTCTCAAATGTTTGCTGCTGATCCTGACAACCAGATTTCAGTCTCTGGGTCCCACATAGTAGAAGGAGAGAACAGGTTTCTGAAAATTGTCCTTTTACCTCTACACATATACAAGTACACACAGACACAGAGTAAATGTTTAGAAAAAAAGGATAGAGCCTCTTGTGGTTAACAGAGAAAGTTCAGCATCTGTAAGCATGCCACTACATGAATATTCATAAGGTATTTTCAGAAACAGTAAAAATGTATTATGCCAGTTTTCTTCATAAACAAAACCTCTCTCAACTTTTAAAAGGCCACAGCAAAGCAAAGTGGACATTCCAAATCCAAATGGATGGTAGGTTTTAATGTTTCCATCATCCGTGTAGTACATAAACAAAGACTGATATGTTCAAATCTCTCCGAGAAGCCTGTTCCCCATTAGGAGCCGAAATCTACAGGATCGCATTTTTCACATGCATGGCACCTTTCCAAGCCACAGGAGTGTGGAAAACATCAGTGCTGGGATCCAAAGTTTGCAGTGGTTTTAAAAGCAATCATTTTCCTTTTTTCGATACGCCACTGCAGTCTCTTGCATTTTGGTAATAAATATTAAACACCACCTTCCAATTTTGTTTCATCTTTGAGAAAAGTATTATATAGTCAATTCAGAGGGAAACGTGTGCGTGTGTGTGTGTGTGTGTGTGTGTGTGTGTATAGTCGCACGTGCGCATCTATATTTTGGTCATTTGAAAAAGGAGACCACACCCACAGGCTTCAGTTGTCTACTGTGCTAGTAGCCCTTGGTTTAAGGAGGGGAAAAAAAAAAACCCCTCATATCCAACAATCATTTTTAATATTATCTGTAGGCTGGAATTCAGTTTACAGTGGCCTTCAAAGAGTTCTTTTATTAAGATTTTGTGAAACTTAAAGTTTTAAAATCTGCAGGAGGCCAGACAGAGCACTCCTGCTACACACTGTAATCTGACACTAGGCTGAAGATTGACCAAGTTGAAGTAACCCAAGAGGAACTGTTTCCTGCTTTCTGTTAGAACAGTCTACAGTGACCTGCAGTAACACTGCTGAGGCGGGGTTACTAGCGGGCATTAGATGAAGCTGTCAGGAAGTTGGTGTCGGTTTTCTTTTTGTTTGTAAGAAGCTAACCCTGCTCTCCCACTAATATTATACAGACCAGAAACAAAACAAAACAAAACAAAAAAAAAAAAAAACAAGCGTTGAAAAATCCACCCAGGCCAACTGTGCTTTGAAAAATGTATTTGAGTTTTTCCTGAACTTCCTCTGCACCAAGTCAAATTTGCCAGGGAACATCTCCGGGAGGGCAGGATAGCTAACCTCTAAATGGAATCAGAGATGTACTTGACATTGGTTTGTCTCGGCCTCGGTTTACCTTGTCTGCTCCTGTAAGATGAGATGAGGCTCCACAAAGAACTTGACCCGAAGTTTAAGCCGGTAAGGTGCCAGCCCATCCATCTGCTGGGAGATCCGGTTCCTCAAATTCAGCCATAAGCTTTCGCCTTTGCTACCCGTGAACTGCAGCCCAAAGTAATCAACTTCTATGATTCCCAAACGTCTGCACACCTAGAAACAAAACCAGAGGCATGGAGTATGAGCAATACAAACCCGAGGGCTCCATCCGAGTCAAGGACTGGCAACCTTCTTTTCCAAAGTTCTACCTTGTTGCAGTGCCAGTTGGTAGACCGGAAAAACAAGGTTTTAAGGTAAGAGCGAAGCCAAAACGCAGCCCTTCCATGGAGGCTTGGCCTTGCTTGACTATTTCCAGGGTCTGACCAATTTGCACAGGGAAAGGAGTCCCCCAAAACAGACTTCCCAAAAGGCTGAGGAGGAAGAACCCACAGGGTATTTTATTTCTTATTCCATTCGCTGGAATTCCCTCCACCAGCACCATCTGCACAGCTGATCTGGCAGCTTATTATCTGGACAGCTTTAACCATCTGGATTCCAAAAACACAAACGCATTGAGGAAGCACGCCACAAGTGTCAGCTAAGCTTTACAAAGTGCCTTTCCCAACAGCTCCGGTCTACAGGTCTCGAAGGCACAGTGTTTCAAGGGGTCACATGGGTCTGCCAATATCCATTATACACGCACCGTTAAGAACCTTCCTCACCCTTAAGAAAACACACGTGTAAAGACCCCAAGCAGGAGACTGCCTGCAGAACCGTGCCCCCGCAAATTACTCAGGAAACACTGGATCCCTAGCAAGCCTGGAGCGTCAGGTGAGCAGTCCTTCTGAGAAGCAGCTTGAGACATGGGCCCACCTGGTTAGCTAGGGAACCCCGGGGCCAGCGGCCGTTTGCAGCCACCTCATCCCGGGACGCGGGTGGCGCTGCCGGGCTTTGCAAGGACTCTACGGGAGGCATCACACACACACACACACCTGCGGCAGGTGTGCCCGGCCACCTTCTTTAGAGAAAAGTGCCAGGCTAGCGGACAGGGTGGAGGTTCCCGGCAGTTTCCTGGTCTCCAGGCCCCGGATCCCCCACCATAAACGTCTTCTATGCCCCCACCACTACCACCACCACTACGTCCGCCGAGAGGAGGAGGCTGGAGCCTGGCGTCCCGGGAGCGCTCCACGGGCCGCTGCTGCAACGTCGCCCGCTTCGGAGGAGCATCCCGGAGCCCCAAGGCTTCCCAGGGACAAGCAGGGATCCTCTTTCCGATCACCACCCTCACCTGGTTGAGACAGTCCTCGCCGTTGGCTTTTGCCTCCACCTCCACCTCCATCAGCACCGCGTCCGGCCTCGTCACATAGCACAGCATGGCTGGGGCCGCTGCCACCGCCGCCACGGCCGCTTCTTCTCGGGTGTGCGCCGGGGCTGTCGCCTCACCGCAATTGCTCTAAGTCTGCTCCCGGCTCCGCGAGGAAGGTGCAGCCGTGAGGCCACCCGCCCTGCACCCCACGCAGCCGCCACTCGCGTCCCCGCCACCCCCACGACAGCCAGTTCCCGGGAGCTACACGGCCGCGCCGCTCCGACAGCCCCACTGCCTGCGCCGCTACAGGCACGCGTCTTTTATAGAGGCCCCGCCCCTCCGGCGCCGGCTTCCGCCAATCACGGCGTGGTTGCCCCTCCTCCTCAGCTCCGCCAGCCAATAGTCAGTCTCGATAAACTGAAGCTCCGCCTCCAGGCACGGCGGGTGAAGCTGCTGGTGATGAGAGCCCATCCTTTCCCCAACCCTGGTACTGTCGCGGCCTCTGCCACTGGGCGACGCTCCACCCAGCCCGCTGTCGCCCCGCAGCTCCAGGGGACGCCTTTCTGTCCCGGTTTGAGAGAGCTGTGATCAAAAGCTCCTGCGATGCCACGGTTCTCAGGACTCCTGCGTGGGGTTACTCTAATAACCAGGTGATTTGTGAAAGCCCAGAGAGAAGCGAGCAAGCCAGAGCCTAAAGTTAAAGCTTTTCCGCAGGGATTTGCCACCGTGGGTTGTCAAAAGAACAAATCTGAGTAGAAAAGTTTTTGCAGTTGACCCATAATAAGCAGGTTACTTGATCCAAGAACCAAGGGTTTCCATGCGTGGGTTCTGCTAAAATGAAACACCTTACCAAGTTATGTTACCCAGACTATCTCTCGTCAAATTCATTCGCTATACACCAGATACACTCCCTGTCCTTTTTCTCAGACAGCCAGATGTTACCCCATCTTAAAGGTAACAGGCTCGTCTTATCTCGGGGACCTAGCAGGACAGGTATACAAGATATTAGTAGCTACAGGTGTGCAATCTTTGTGGTTTTTGCTACCTGTTTCTCTTGGCCTATACTGTCTTTCTTTCTTTTTTTTTTTTTTTTTTTTTTTTTTTTTTTTTTTTGGTTTGTAAAATAAACCACGAGATGTGGGTTTCAGCCTTGGATCCTTGGAAAACTTCATCTCTCTGAAGTTCAATGTCCTCACAGTACAATGGAGACTCACTGAGGAGTAATCTAGCCATCCCTGCCTGCCAATGACCGTATCTCTGTCCTCTGCTGTGCATTTAAGACAAGAAGTCTCACTGTATAGCTCAAGCTGGCTGTTCAGTTCACCTCGTACTTGGGCTCTGTGATATTTATTTCTGACGATGGGGAAAGATTCAGAGAAGGACTGGGATCTTACCAGAGCTCTCGGGGAGAGAGTTGTGCATGCTCACGGTTTTGTGTTTCATGAACACACGGTACAGTTCCCGCACTGCAGAACCAGTATATGCTTAAATTTGCCTGCGGGTCTACGGCTCATTCCATTCCTTCGGGGCAGCAGATCTGGCACGAGTATCTGGGAGATAACATTTAGACTATTGCTATCTAATCTGTGGAGCATCACTGGAAAATTCAGCATCAGGAGAGGAGGCAAGACAGAAATTGGTCGTATTGCTTAATATTTTTTTGAAAGGCCAAAACTTAACCAGCTTAAGCTAGAGGGAATTTAGGGGGCAGATTTTGGGGAATTCCTAGAAACTGGGAGTAGAACGGATCTGAGGAAGAACAAAAATAAACAAAATAAACAAAAATAAGACAAACTAAAACAGAAACATTTCTATTTTTGTGGAGCAACTATCTTTAAAACTATCTTACTTTGGGGCTTGGCAGGGATTTTTTTAATGGCTTTTTTCATAGAAATGAGTCTATATTTATATTGTTAATATGAGCAGGTAAATAAGTTGTGGAAGTATAAAGAATGTCAGATTTAATTTTTTTTTTAGTTAAGAAAAATTTGACAACCATCATTTACTTACAAACCAATTGAATGGTTAAGATTGACCTGGGCATTCTCTAACCCATATCCATTCAGTTCCTTCTGTGGAATCCTTGGTAAAGGGCTAATCATTTAAAAACCAAGTATCTCCAGATAAGGGCCACTGAAAGGGCTCTGTGGGTAAAGTAACCTGCTACCAAGCCTGATGATGTGAATTTGAACCCACAACCCATATAGTGGAGGGAGAGAAGCAACATCCACAGGTTGCCTTCTGACCTCTACGTGTTACACACATGAACACTAAGATATAAAAAAATAAAATATGGCATCGCCAGTTACTACTGAAGAAAAGAAGTGGTTTTAACAAAAGAGATCAAGAACTGGGATTGTAACTCAGTTGATTAAATGCTTACCTAGTGTGGAATTAACCCGGAGCACCACCAACTGATCTTGGTGACAACTGTGTACCACCACCACTGTATGTGATGGCAACAATGTGATATCAGGCCAACAATCCCAGCAGCACTTGCAGGGTAGAGGTAGAGGCATCAGAAACTTGAGGTCATTGTAGGTTAAGTAGGAAGTTTGAGGACAGCCTTAAGTAAAGGCTAGGCCTCAAATTAATTAAATAAAAATAAATTTAAATAAAAAATTAATTAATTATTTAATGAACTGAGTGATTAAAACTATAAGCTGAGTATTGGGGCACACACGCACACATGCCTAGAATCCCAGCACTTGGGAGGCCTCTGAGGTAAGTAGATCATGAGTTTGGGGCCAGCCTGGGCAAAAACAAAAACAAAAACAAAAACAAAAAACAAGAGTATAAAGAGCTGGCTGTGGAAGCAATTGTGAGGACATAAGTTCAGGACCCACATAAAAACCAGGGCGTGGTGGTGTGTGCTCTTAATCCCAGTGTTGGAAGGAGAAGAAAGGAGAATTCGAGGGGCTCATTGGCCAGATAGTCTAGCCAATCAGTGAGCTCCAGGTTTGGTAAGAGACTCTGCTTTTCAAAAAATAAAACTAAAAGATTCAAAACGGTGAAGAGTGTTATTGGCATTAATGTCAACCGTTGGTCTCCATGAGTATGCGCATGTGATGATCAAACACACACAAAACACGCAGAAACATGAACAAGCAAACACACCCCCCAAAGTTATAAACACGCAGAAGCATGAACAAGCAAACAACCCCCAAAAAGTTATAAACACGCAGAAGCATGAACAAGCAAACAACCCCCCCCAAAAGTTATAAACATGCAGAAGCATGAACAAACAAACAACACCCTCCCCCCAAAAAAGTTTTAAAACAGGAGGCGTGGTAAAGGGAAAGAACTCCCGATGTCTGTCTGGGAAGAAAAGGATCCAGGTTTCTCCGTGCACGAGGAGGAGGAGGAGGAGGAGGAGGAGGAGGAGGAGGAGGAGGGGGAGGAGGAAGAGGCTGTGAGGCTGTCTCTTCCCTCCTGCCATTTCTTCCCCATGATAAGACAGAGCCTGGTTAAGATAGAGACGGGAAGGCTGTGTGAGAAAGCACATTATGTTTAAGACTCCGTTAGGGAATAGAAAACCCACCGCAGAATTGCTTCTTAGAAGACTCCACCATCTGCTAAAGCTGCAGAGCGTCTGGAGCCAGTTTCAAGCCCAAAATAAGAGACTCAGAATATCCAGGTCCGGAGGTTGAGAAGTGAGTCAGATCAGTCGCGATTGAAGCCAGAGAGACTCTGTTGTCTGCTCTCCTTTGCTCGCCAGCAAGGCATGATGCTCCTGCCTGTAATTCCCAGCAGCCAGGAGCCTGAGGCAGGGAGGCTGTCATAAATCTGAGGCCAATCTGGACTACAATTGAGTTCTGTCCAGCTTGGGCTACAGAGTGAGACGGTGCCCCACCCCCAGAACCAAAAGAATAAAGCTTTACACTTAGCTAGCACAATAAAGATATGGCCTGCACGAATGTAGATTATTAAAAGTGAAAACAAAAACAAAAGCAAAAAACTGTATCAAAGTGGCAGGACTAATGAACTCACTATATGTCTTAGTTAGGGTTTTACTGCTGTGAGCAGACACCATGACCAAGGCAACTCTTATAAAGCACAATATTTAATTGGGCTGGTTTACAGGTTCAGAGGTTCAGTCCATTATCATCAAGGTGGGAACATGGCAGCATCCAGGCAGGCATGGTGCAGGAGAAGCTGAGAGTTCTACCTCTTCATCTGAAGGCTACTAGTGGAAGACTGACTTCCAGGCAGCAAGGATGAGGGTCTTAAAGCCCAGGCCCACAGTGACACACTTCCTCCAATAAGGCCACTCCCACTCCAACAAGGCCACACCCACTCTAACAGGGCCACACCTCCTAATAGTGCCACTCTCCTTGACTACAGTTCTGGCTGCTCCAAAGGACCCAAACATAGACTTTTCTTCTCTGTCTTGTATGCCAGGTTGCAAGAGTTATACACATAGTGCTTGTAATGTAAAGCGATCATTATGCCTATACAAATTCTCCTGCCTGAGCATGTGGTCTGCTCAACATGGCTGGGGACCTACTTTTGTTCATTATATTCTCATCATTGCACGCGGGACTGCAGCGGCCCTGCACTGGGTCCCAGGTGAGGCCCTTGGGAGAAGTGACTGCATCACCCATGCTACACCCGCCTCTTCCTCTCCCCATTTATTTGTAAGAGCATCTCAGGAGGAACAGTAATCTACTGCCTGAAAAACTGCCCTTTTGCCTTCACACATTATTCGAGCTAATTATTCACGTAAGTAACACTTCATCAGGCTTAAGTGTGTTAGATCAAGTCTAGTGAGCCGAAATCTCTAATTTGAAATATTAGCCTCATGAAACTCAGTAGTTTAATTTGATCCATGTCTACCATCAAAGCACAGCATCTCATTTCCGGAACCGGCTGATTAAAAGGGGAAAGGGGATAAAGGAAGAATTCCTGTATTAAATAAAAACCGGGCGATCTGAAGTGGCATTGTCTTAGTTGGATAGTCGTTTAGATGATTTCCCCCTTCATTCTAGTTACTAGGATAGTTACTTGTCATGACAGATTACAGAGGAAAATGAAGAGGATGTCATTTTATCATGACTCTCTGCTTAAAACTGATGGGATGTTTCTGCCTGCGTACACTGTGCTCTAAATAGTCACTGTGGGGCCAGTGAGATGGCTCAGTGTAGGTAATGGACTTGCTGCCAGGCCTAATAACCTGAGTTCAGTCCCTGGGATCTGCATAGCAGAAGGAGAGAACTGACTGCTGAAAGTTGTCCTCTTACATCCACCTGTGTGTGTGATGCATATAACACCACACACACACACACACACACACACACACAAAGAGAGACAGAGAAAATAAAGAGTAAATATTGATTGTGGCATAAGTGATACATAGCAATTTGTAAAATGCAAACATAGCAAGACATTAAAATGAACTCAAGATGTTCAATTCCAAATCCAAATGTGGATTTTGTGACTATTAGAAAAACCATAACAAGAAAGAACACACACACACATACATACACACACACACACACACACACACACACCAGTTATTACAGTTTCTCAATTCTTTATTTTTTTAATAATTACTTTTGAGAGAGAGAGAGAGAGAGAGAGAGAGAGAGAGAGAGAGAGAGAGAGAGAGAGAGAGAGAGAAAGCACATGGTTGCAAGTGCTCTCAGCGGCCAGAAGAGGGCACCAGGTGCTCTGGCTCTGTAGTTACATGTGGTTGTAAGCTGCCTAATATGGGTGCTGGGAACTGAACTGGGTCCTCTGCTCTTCGTGGCTAAGCCATAAGCCATCCCTTTAGCTAGCACCCCTCCTTTTTTAAATCAAATACTAACTTATCTTCAATTTGTCCCCTGACAACTAAAATGCCCTGAAAGGCCACCTTTGTGATCTCATTCATGTTTGAAATATGTCATTCAGCTGAGTGATGCTTACAGCTTTGAGTGATGCTGTTTGATTCGCCACATTTTGTTGAACAGCAATATTTCAGTGCATTTTGTGAAGCTACCAGGGACTACTTGTGGCTGGGTAACTTATAAAGCATAGGGGATTTTTTAGCTAGTGATTTTGGTGGTTGGAGGGTCTAACGTACATCTTGCCAATATCTTGATGAAGGCTTTCTGGCTACACAGTGTGGTAGAGAAATAGAAGGAGAAATGAAAATGGGGCATTTGTGTTAAACAAAAAATAAAGGTAAATTCCAAGTTTTCCTTCCCCAACCCCAGCTCTCCAGACTACAACTTTGAGACTAATTAGTTATTAAATGACTAGACCATAAGCTTTGGCTCATTTCCGGACTAGCTCTTAACCTAATTAACCATTTAAACTAACTCTATGTCTACCACTTGATTAGTGACCTCTCCTCCAGTCCGGGGCTGCTTCTTCCTTCTCACCTCCTCAGAGTCTCCCTCAGTGTCTCTCTGAAACTATCTCCCTACTGGGTTACTCTGTCTCCTGGGTCTGTCTCCCACTCCTGCCTCTCATCTCATCTCCCATGGGTCTCCCTGGGATCTCTTTATCTCTTACTATTTCCCAGAATCCCTCTCTTCCTGCCAGTGTCCCACCTCCTATTTCCTGACTCATCTCATTGGCCATGAGCTTTTTTATTGATGGGTGATGGTTATAAGATATTCTCTCTGCACACTTGTGCAAGAGAGTGACGTATCATGGCTGAACTCAGTTTATAATAACCCGTTCTCAAGGGAATGGATCCAATCCTACAAGACCTGCGTTATCCCTCTGAAGATGGTTCCTCCAAGACATAACCATCTTCCAACAGACTCTGCTGCTAAAGGCTCTACGAATTCAAACCACCATGAAGAGCAAGCTTCAGTCACACAACAGCAGCTATGTGCCTTGTTACATTTGGTTAGCCCTTTGTCTTTGGTAAAAACAGCCAAATAGCTGATTGGTCATTGATGTGCATAGAGTAAGTGAAAACTGGCTCCAGGGCCCTGGTGAGTTTTAGAGTAAATAGAAATCTGAAGGTTCAGGCCAGAATACAGAAGTTAACTCCAGGAGACTCTGTCTCTCCCTCCCTTCCTCATCCTGCCCCGCCCTTCCTTCCTCTCCCCTGCCCTCTCTCTCCTTTCTGCTTTTTGTTTCTGACAGTCTTCTGTGGTCCCAGGTTGCCTTGAACTTGCTCTATAGCTGAATGTGACCTCGAAATTCCTGATATTTCTGCCTGCATCTCTCAAGTGCTGGAATTACAAGTGCCGGCTGCCATGCCCAGCAGCCTAGAGCGAGATGACAAGCCCGACTAATAAACTCAGGAACGTTTTCTTTCTGACTAATCTGGTGTTTTAATTTTGTTCTGGAAGGCAGGAAATTTGTACTCATGTACACTCAGTTTTTACCTTTCTGCATTTCCTATCTAGTGGCAAGTTCAAATATACATTACTGTCTTTGGGGGAAAGACTATTAATAACTCATCAGCTGGGTTAGATATATACAAGGAAGACAAATAGCAAATCTGTTTATCTTGGAGCCTGAATTAGATGGAAGGCCTTGTCATATAAAGCTATAATTAGCTGAACTATAAAAGATTAGGACAAATACATACTCATGAAAACAAGATGACAGTTGGGTGGCTATCAGTCTTCTTGTCACAAGGAAAAGATACTTGGATTTATCACTGACAGATTGCTTGGGGGCAGATTTTAGATTTGAGGATCGTGGTTTATATAAATTAAGCAAGTCAACATTTCTGGGTACTTTGAAGAATAATAAAATTCTCCTAGTTTTTAGCTCCAGTTTAGACAACAAGAAGTCTTTTTCAGATTGTAGTTGTTTTTAACCAGCTTCAAATGTTTTTTTTTTTTTTAAGATCTCATCAAGCTGCCAATGTTTCCTTGAAAAACTGCAAGTCTAAAATGGTGTACACAGGCAAAATATAGAAAGAAAACTCGGGCAAGATACTGAACAAATGGACTGTGCTAAGACCATGGTCTCCCTCTAAATCACTCACACGTGTTGTGGGCCCTGCTTGTCAGCTCTCTTAAGGGACATTCAGTTCTCTTCTGGGACAAATTTTATTGGAGGATGACTGGCAGGATTTGCCAATCCAGGTGGCATATTATGAAATTAATTAGACCACCCCATAAAAATGTAAAATTATATTTTCCCATTAGAGATTTTGTATACATCATTAAAATGAAAACACATACGTTATCACTACTTAAAAAGGGATGCTTAATAAAATGTACCAACCAGTACCCCCAGAGCTCCCAGAGACTAAACCATCAACCAAAGAGTACACATGGAGGGACCCATGACTCTAGCTACATAAGTTGCAGAGGATGGCCTTTTCAGACATCAATGAGAGGAGAGGCCATTGGTCCCGTGAAGGCTCGATGCCCCGGCGTACAGGAATGCCAGGTCAGGAAAGTGGTGGGATAAGCATGGGAGGAGGGGTGGGATAGGGGGTTTTCGAAGGGGTAACTAGGAAAGGGGATACCATCTGAAATGTAAATAAAGCAAATATCTAATAAAAAAAGGGATGCTAAGCATTTGCTTATGTCTCTTTGTGATATTAACAAAATAATCTTAAATGGTAGCAATAAAAAAGCTGTCTTTTAATGTTTACTTATTTTTTTTGGTTTTTAAATTTTGTATAAGTTTATGCATATCTGTGTGGACATATACCAGAGAGAGAGAGAGAGAGAGAGAGAGAGAGAGAGAGAGAGAGAGAGAGAGGTAGAAGGAGAGGGAGAGGGAGAGAGGGAGAGAGAGAGGGAGAGAGGGAGAAAGGGAGAGAGGGAGAGAGGAAGAGAGGGAGAGAGGGAGAGAGGGAGAGAGGGAGAGAGGGAGAGAGGGAGAGAGGGAGAGAGGGAGAGAGGGAGAGAGGGAGAGAGGGAGAGAGAATGTGTGTATATGTATGTGTATGTATGAGTATGTGTGTGTATGTCCATGAGTGTGTATTTGTGTATATGTGTGAGTATATGTGTGTAAGTGTATGTGTGAGTATCTGTATGTTTGTGTGTGTGCATGTGAGTGTGCATGTGTGTGTGTGCACGTGGAAGCCAGAGATCACCCTTGGGTGTCATTCCTCAGACACAGTCCACCTTGTATTTTGAGAGTCTCTCTCTTTTGCCTGGAGCTTGATGATTTGACTAGGCTGACTGGCCACAGACCCCAGGGATCTACCTGTCTTTGTTTCCTAGTGCTGGCGCTACAAGGGCATGGCATCATATTTGAATTTGTTTGTTTGTTTGTTTGTTTTCTGAGGATGCTGGGGATCAAACTCAGGTCTTCATGTTTGAGCAGCAAGCACTTTATTCACAAAGCATTCCCAGAGCCTTAAGTTTTGTATATTTGAGACAGAGCCTGGAACTCCCTATGTAAACCAGGCTGACCTTGAACTCACAGCAACTTTCCAGCTTCTGCTACAAAGTGCTGGGATTAAAGGCATTCGCCACTATACCCGTGTGTGTGCTGCCTAGTTTTATGTCAACTTGACAGAAGCCTATAGGGTATTTCTTTGTTAGTGATTGATGGGGAAGGGCACAGTCCATTGTGGGTGGCACCACTCCTGGGCTGGTGGTCCTGAGTTCTGTAAGAAAGCAGGCTGAGCAAGGCATGGGAACAAGCCATTAGCATCAGCATTGCCTGTCCCCGCATGGCCTCTGCATCAGCTCCTGCCTCCAGGGTCCTGCCCTGTTTGAGTTCCTGTCCTGACTTCCCCAGTGATGAACAGTGCTGTGGAAGTGTAAGCCGAATAAACCTTTCCTCCCCGAGTTGCTTTTGGTCCTGGTGTTCCTTCACAGCAACAGTGACCCTGACTAAGGCACTGGATCTAATGATTACTATATTTTTTGCGGGGCTTTAGGGCTGAACCCAGGGCATCACATGTTTTCAAGAGTTCTATCACTGACATAAATGACAAACTTCCATTATTAATTTTAAAATCAACATGGAAAACAATATCCCAAAGAATTATGTAGTTTCACACAGGGGATCTCAGCCACAAACATTTTGTCGTGTTGGTTTTCCTTTTTTTTTTTTCTGAAATGTTTAGATTTCAGGCATGAAGCCACCTTTGACCCTAAATGTTTCAAGGGTAGTATTAATTTATAAATCTAAAAGTAAGACATTTTTTATAGAATACTGAATAATTAGCACAATCAATAAATTAACATTGATGGAATATTTATTTGTATTTTAGTTATTCATTTTCCACCAATGGGTCTATTAATGGCTTCTATTGCAAAAGAGGGGAAAAAACCCACCACCACCCTTACTGAATATTGCAATCAGGTTTCTTTAAGACCCCTTAACTTGGGAAAGTTTATCTGATCTTTGCTTTGTGTGGCCTTGGCATCTGAAGAGTTCATTTCTGTGGACTCTCTCTGAATTATAGTTATCATCTTAAGCAAAGACAGACACAACCATGTAATAGGTCCATTCAAACAAACAAACAAAAGCCAAACAAAGCAAACAGAATAATTAAAAGAGAGGCGAACCTCTTCCTGTGGGAGTAATCTACTTATAGTGCGTTCCTAAGTAGACACGGAGTCAAAGCGTCTTCTGAATACTATGTTCATACCCAGGTAGAAGCTCTACAGAAGCTCGCTCTCAGCCTTGGTTGGAGAAGCTCCCGCTTGCTGTGTGCAGTGGTCAATATGGGCATTTCTAACTGGTTAATGCGCTGAGCGTAAGTAACTGGCAAGGCTCAGCCCCTGAAAGGGACATCTTGCTCACCCTCTCTAAGCCTCAGAAGACAGTGTAAAGGAGGGAGAAGAAAGAATTTAAGAACTGGAGCGTATGGGAAAGCTGTGACTCTCCCCTGAACTGGACAGTGCAGTTACACCGGCGGGCAAACTGCAGCAGCGGCTACCTGCGCGAGACTGAGCCCATCAACCTCCTGTCACAGATAAGGGCCCATGAGACCCCGTGCCTGCTGGAGAAGCCATAGGCTGTTAATGGTTATTGGGAGAGGAGAAGCCATCTTCCTCAGTGGTGTAGTCACTGGAAAATTACCCTTGTTGAAGTAAATAATCTCCTCTCAAACTCCTGCTAATGCAAGCAATACTAATTAAATACAGCTACTGCAGGATGAGCTTGGGAAGGGAGACATTAAAGTAAGAGGAGATTGATGCAAAGAAGGCCTTTAATAGGAGGGGAGGGGACAGATAATGCAGGACAATGTATTGTATGTGTATGAGACCGTAAAAGAAGAAATGCACTTTTTGTTTTTAAGAGGCCTTTTTTGAGGTTCCTCATAAGTCTTTTTCTGTTTTGGGATGGCAGCATAACTCGATGGTCATATATGTGCCTTTCCTAGCTGGAACTGTATTCCGATGTCATACGGAGAAGAGCACTGGTGCCTTTAGTCGCTGTATCATCTTCCCCTTCCCATTACGTTGTTCTAGTGATCCGGATAGAAAGTCGATTTGCTGGGGCTGACCCTTCCCCTCCTGCCGAGCCTTCGATCATGTTGCAAGTTTTTACAAAGCTGCTCGTCCTTGGTGTATGCTGACACGAGATGTATCAAACCAGGGAATCTACTCTTTGCCACTCCCCTTCTCCTTCCCTAGAACCCATCAATGCCTCTAACCTGCTTCTCTATTTCCTATTTCCGCCACAGCTCTTCCCCCTCCCCCCCCACAGCTTTTTAAACTATGGGCTGTGTCTCCACAGAGGGTCTTATATAGGAGTATAGGAGCTATGAAAATATTTGGTAGGAGTTAAAGCTTATAAATAAACAAACAAAAATTAACGCAAATTCTGAAGCACAGAGAACCCAAGGGGTTTCCGGAAGTGCGGTCCTGGTTTCCTGTATTATTTACTTTCTGTTGCTGTGATTAAAAAATAGGACTGAGGCAACTCATGGAAGAAGTTTACTTAGGTGCTCAGCTCCAGAGGGATGGGTCTCTCATGACCGGGGAGGTGTGGCCCGGGTCAGTGGCTGGAGAGGAAAGCTGAGAGCTCACATCTTTAGATCTAAGTTCAAAGTCCAGAGCGGGTCCCCAGTGACCTCACCTCTCAAACCTTCCCAAACCGCACCAGTGGGAGATGGTTTTCACTGAGACAACTGTGGTTGCTTATAAGACTTTCCAGCAGCTAGTTCTGAACACACCACACGTGCACTTTGCATTCCTCGTGCAGACACGACACATGGTGTCCATGGACCTGGACTTCTGGGCTCAGATTCCAGACTATTATTCGTTATCAAGTGCAGTATTTTTACTGTCCAGGGAACTCTTCCTCCTCTCATAGAAACATAACGTTTTCAAAACATTTTTATATTCTCTCTCTCTCTCTCTCTCTCTCTCTCTCTCTCTCTCTCTCTCTCTCGTAAATATCAAATTAGCAGCCTTTTGGATCAAATTGTGTTATCACGTTTGATTTTCAAAATTTCTGTTTGAGTGAATGACTTGACTTTCATAAGAAGGAAGTGAGCAAACGAATTTTAGGTCGGAATTAGGGCAGAATTCCAACAAATTCTGAAACAGTTTTACGCTATTGCCTTTTGTACAGTGTTTTTGTGCGAAGTGGTGTTCTCAGCATCAATGATAATAAAACCAAAATACCCACCAACTCCGCAGTACTGAATATGCTTCATGTCTTGTAGCATCAAATATCCAGCCAAGATTTAGTTCTTTATTTAAAAATAAACAGGCATAACCACTCATTAGCATGCAGATTTGTATTCATTGTAAATAAATGATAAAATTACATGTATACCAAAGAATTATTCTAAGAATAATTTATTTATGATTTATTATCAGTAAATGCGGTATCTGTATAGCTAGACACAAACAAGTCATGCAAATTTTTCCTTGGGCAGCAAAGGACCTTGAAATGACTCAGACTTGACAATCTGAGTTTAGTCCCCTGAACCCACACTGGGAAGGAGGAAGCTAACGCCTCTACTTGTGTCACGTGACATGCGCGACCGCGGACGTGCTCGACCACACACATGCGCACATGCTTTTTCTCACTCCCTCTCCCTGCCTCAAATAAATAAATATTTAAAAAAATAATTTAAGGAGGGGAGACTGGGGAGGTGGCTCAGTGTCTA
The DNA here is from genome assembly GCF_947179515.1 of Apodemus sylvaticus. Classification (NCBI taxonomy): domain Eukaryota; kingdom Metazoa; phylum Chordata; class Mammalia; order Rodentia; family Muridae; genus Apodemus; species Apodemus sylvaticus. The sequence continues at coordinate 21,573,006 of NC_067485.1, forward strand.
AGAGCACTTGCTCTGTAATCATGGTGACCTGAGTTCTAATTCCCCAACAGCATGTAAAAGGCCAGGTGTGACCATGCAAGCTTCTAAGGCCTGCACTGGGAGGCAGAGATGCGTGGCCCTTCCAGAAGCTTCCTAGCCAACCACCATAGCCATAATGTGCACTCACAGCTTAGTGAGAGAGCATTTCAAGGTGACAAGGAACGACAGATGACTGCATATGACATCCTACTCTGGCTGCTTCATGTGGACACAGTCTCTCTCTCTCTCTCTCTCTCTCTCTCTCTCTCTCTCTCTCTCACACACACACACACACACACACACACACACACACACACACCTCCCCTCCCCCAATCACACAGAAAAAGGGCTAATAAGTGGGAACATCTTAAGAAGTCCCGGTTAAACAAACAGCTCCCCTGCCCTCTCTAGCGTGGGGGTCTGGTCAACAGATGCCACCCTGGGCTGCTGTTCAACTTCCCTGTTTGTACTCTGCTTTCAGTCCCATTGCCCTTTGTGGCAATGGAAAATGAAGTAAATGTCCTTCTGACTGAGTGGCAGGGAGAACCGGTGTCATTAAGGAGAAAGTCCTGTGTGTGGATGCTTTCAAACTCCTACACTCAGTGTCCTGCCTAGTCTGATGTCAAGCTGACTGACACAAGCTAGAGTCATCAGAGAGGAGGGAGCTCCAACTGAGAAAAAGCCTCAGTAAGAACTGGCAGGAAGGCATTTTCTTTCTTTCTTTTTTTTTTTTATTCGATATATTTTTTATTTACATTTCAAATGATTTCCCCTTTCCTAGACCCCCCACTTCCAAAAAGTCCCGTAAGCCCCCTTCTCTCCCCCTGTCCTCCCACCCACCCCTTCCCACTTCCCCGTTCTGGTTTTGCTGAATACTGCTTTATTGAGTCTTTCCAGAACAAGGGGCCACTCTTCCTTTCTTCTTGTACCTCATTTGATGTGTGGATTATGTTTTGGGTAATCCAGGTTTCTAGGTTAATATCCACTTATTAGTGAGTGCATACCATGATTGATCTTTTGAGTCTGGGTTACCTCACTTAGTATGATGTTCTCTAGCTCCATCCATTTACCTAAGAATTTCATGAATTCATTGTTTCTAATGGCTGAATAGTACTCCATTGTGTAGATATACCACATTTTTTGCATCCACTCTTCTGTTGAGGGATACCTGGGTTCTTTCCAACACCTGGCAATTATAAATAGGGCTGCTATGAACATAGTAGAGCATGTATCCTTATTACATGGTGGGGAATCCTCTGGGTATATGCCCAGGAGTGGTATAGCAGGATCTTCTGGAAGTGAGGTGCCCAGTTTTTGGAGGAACCGCCAGACTGATTTCCAGAGTGGTTGTACCAATTTGCAACCCCACCAGCAGTGGAGGAGTGTTCCTCTTTCTCCACACCCTCTCCAACACCTGCTATCTCCTGAATTTTTAATCTTAGCCATTCTGACTGGTGTAAGGTGAAATCTCAGGGTTGTTTTGATTTGCATTTCCTTAATGACTAATGATGTTGAGCATTTTTTAAGATGCTTCTCCGCCATCCGAAGTTCTTCAGGTGAGAATTCTTTGTTTAACTCTGCTCCCCATTTTTTAATAGGGTTGTTTGGTTTTCTGGAATCTAACTTCTTGAGTTCTTTATATATATTGGATATTAGCCCTCTATCTGATGTAGGATTGGTGAAGATCTTTTCCCAATTTGTTGGTTGAGGAAGGCATTTTCTTAATTAGTGATCAATGGGGGAGGGCCCAGACCCCTGCAGGTGATGCCAGCCCCGGGCTGGTGGTGCTGGGTTCTATGAGAAAGCAAGCTGAGCAAACCTCGGCGAGCAAGCCAGTCACAGCACCCGTCCCAGTGGCCACCGTCTCAGCTCCTGCCTCCAGGTTCCTGCCCTGCTTGAGTTCCTCCCCTTGGTACTTTTGATGATGAACCATTATATGGAACTGTGAGCAAAATAAACTCTTCCCTCTCCAAGAGGCTTTTAGTTACAATGTTTCTTCACAGCAGTAGTGTCTGATCAAGACACCCAGTCACTCTTTCCGGTGCTTACTGAAAACTACACAGCCTTTGTCCCCACAAGTGACTCAAGAGCCAGGTTCTCCTGCAGACCTCTGGGGCGAGCATCAGCAGGGCTCAGCTTCCTCTGGGCTTACCCAAACTCACACAGAGAGAACAGCAAGCTGAGAGCATCTTTGAGGTGCCCCGGGAGCCATATCTTCTTTCTGCCCTCAGATTCAGACTTAAGGGACACCAGAGTGTTATTAAGGAACCGTAAAACACACACCAGATCTGTGCGTGAGAATCACCCTGGAGGGAATGGTCCAAAATATTGGCTGAGATTGTTTGGGGCCATAGACATTTATAAAAGTAATTTTTTTTTAAAAAAAAGGAGGCACTGGAGATGTGTGGTTGGCTTGGCCTCCCTGAGAGACAGGGTGGGGGTAAAGAATCATTTGATTTGCTTTTTAAATATCACAAATTTGTTTTAATGAATGGGCCCAAAAATAATTCTGGGGAGAAAAATACCAAGTGCGTTATTTCTTGAGCCTTATTTGAAATGCTGACGAGCTATTTTAAACTAAGGGACAGAGTTAAACTTTGATACGGCGCTCCATAGTGAGTAGAAGGTAGCTTCATTAGCTCCACTTCAAACAATGAGGATGATCACTATTGCTCCCACTCTGTCAAGTCAAAGAACTAATTGTATTCAGGTGACTTCCCTAAATCACCAAGAGCAGGAAGTTTGAGTTGAACCAGCAGCTTACTGGAAGCTGACTGAGGGAACTCCAGTTGACTTTAAATTTCACTAGATGCCTCTTTCTCGTTTTTTTCCAAGCACTGTACATTCTAATTATCTGAACATCTTTTGAACAGGGCTAATTAGAATAGCACCATCAAACTGCCCCAGGCAAACAGTAAGGTGAAACTTGCCTTAACCTTCTCCCTTCTCAGCGGGGTACCTGTCAGGTGGCCAGACAGGAACAAATTTAACCAGAACATGTTCTGTCTTACTGAAGACCTTTATCCCCCTTTAACCAGAAAGATGTGTCTTTCTACAGATGCAAAGAAGCATACTTTTAATGTGACAATGTTTGAGACGCTTCAAGAGAGGAATGGAATAATGTTTTCTCTAAACGTTTAGGTGTGGGATTAAACTGGAGGTCATTTGTTTACAGCCTCAAGGGTTCCCGCTCTGATCCTAAGATCAATGGAAGTTTGATCACCATAAGTTCCCCAACTTAAGCTCAGGAGTCAGAAAAATGCCTTCATGGATTTATAGGTGGTCTTCAGAGGGCTGAGGGCTGTGGCTCAGTGGTAGACCACTTGTCTAGCTTTCGTCAAGTTGTGGGTTCAAACCCCAGCATAACCACGGGGCAAAAGAGTAAACATGAAAAGCCAGTACTAGCCTGGCAAGTTTTCAGCGACAAGTATCAACCAGAAGCTCAACTTCGTCACGCGTGAAGTGGAAAGCTGTGAACTAACATGGGTAACAGACACCGTCGTCCACATCTGTAATAGATTTTGCTTAGCATGCAATGGAGGACATGAATTTTCTATTAAGGTTTAGAGGAATAAAGTATGCGATACAGGAAAAGAATATAACTGTTAAAATTACTCACTATGCAACAGCATCAAAATCTATGGATTGCTCTTTTAAAAGTCACATGATTTGTTATCCATGCTGCTGTTGAGTGTCCTGCCTCTAAAAACCGGCACTGTTTTTAGTACTATTTGTCCCATGTATTTTGAATATGGTTACAGGTTTAATGGCCAGTATGGGGTTGTATTCAATTTTTGTATTATCTGATTTCCATATATGTTATTAATTTTTCATGAGTTTATATTTACAATTATCCTTTGGATAATATTAAGTGTTTTTAGTGCTATTTTCTGTCTAAATGAACCTGGGGTGATTAGCTTAAGAATGTTTTTGACATCTTAGTTGTAAGTTAAAGTCTCTTGTAATTAAACTTGTTTATGTGATATTTTATATGGATTACAGTTTGGGGGTTATTCTTTTGACATGCTAATATAAGCACTTGTTATTGTATTTCATCTTTTTATAGGTATCATAAACTGTAGTTGATATTCATTCAGTTGTTACTATAGTGACAAGGTCTTCAAAAGATCTTATTTTACTCGCAAGAGTGAAATATGTATATTGATGTGTGTATGTGTATGTATGTGCATGTATGTCTGAGTATATATGTGTGCATATGTGCATGTGTGTATATTCACATATTGTTTTATCTGTATTTATGCCTACATATGTGTATATATGTGTATATGTACACATGTGTATGTCTGTATATATATGTGTGTGATATATGCATGTGTGTGTATTCATGTATGTGTGTGTATGTCTGTGTATTTATGCCCATGTATGTGTCTGTGTGTGTGTGTGTGTGTGTGTGTGTGTGTTTTAAGGGTAGGGTCTAACTGTGTAGCCCAGGTTGGTCTCTAGCTATATACCTTTCTTAGTGCTGTGATTACAGACATGTGTCACTGTGCACATCTGGAAGGAATATTCATAAAGAGCAAATTATAATGAGATAAGCTTTAAAGTATAAATCTTATGGTTTTTCAAACCTTCTCTTTGGTCAATAAATATATATTGCAATGTCTATGATGTGACTCTGCACTGGATGCTCAAATAAAAAGAAATCATTTACAATTACAAAGAACTGCACAGAGAATGCAAGCCCCTTCCTGCCAGCTCTGCTCAGCTGCATCGCAACCTCGAAGGCCACGACAGGAAGAGCTTGCCTCTCTCTCTCTCTCTCTCTCTCTCTCTCTCTCTCTCTCTCTCTCTCCCCCTAGCTCAAAGCAGATGGGGAGGGGATGACATCATAGAAGACATGAATAAGGTGTGTCATCGATGGTGCTTTTGCTTGCTTGTGACTTTCTTTTTTCCCCACACAGGATCAGGTAGCTCAGAGTAGCTTCTAATCCCTCCCCAACTCAGATGGAATTATAGGTGTGTATCACTATGACTGGGAAAAAAAAAACTTGTTCTGATGATTTAAAGGGGGTGAGTGGGTAACAAAAACAACAACAGAAAAAAGAAAATTCAAAACAAATATAAACAGACTTACATGAACAGCTAAAGCCAAGCGACTATTGGCTTTTCTGACATTCTTTTTTTTTTTTTTCCTGACATTCTTCTCTGGCTTGGATAGCACTGGTCTGGAGGATGAGCCAGGAAGCAATCTCTTTTTTTGGTATTTCCTAGAAGAGGTTGCGTACAGCTGGTGTGGACCTCTTCCTCCTGGTGAAATCCTAATTCCCTTTATACCTAGCTTGACTCCCATCTTCTTGCCATCGCTGTGGCGTCCCGCCTGTTCACGGAGAAGGACCCACAGCATCACCTTCTGCTTCAGAACACAGCTGCCTCTGAGTGCCGCACACCTCCAGACATGCTCCTCTTCCTGTGCTGAGCTGCTAACCCACGCTGCTCCATCTGATGCTCTACCGCTCCTCTAACTCCAAGTTGGAGAGATCTAAATTTTGAATTCATAAGATTTGGGATTACAAATCTGTATCAGCTTAGTTGACTAAAAGAGATCTTTTTTTTCCCCCCCGAAACAGGGTTTCTCTGTATAGCCCTGGCTGTCGTGGAGCTCACTCTGTAGACCAGGCTGGTCTTGAACTCAGAAATCTACCTGCCTCTGCCTCCCAAAGTGCTGAGATTACAGGAGTGCGCCACCACCGCCCGGCTAAAGAAGATCTTTTTTAAAATACAAATGTGCAGTGCTATAGAAAACTGCTCATGCTCGTAGGTCCTAAATCCATCACCCCGAAGTTCCCATAACCTCTTAAAAACTGTGCCAAAGGCTGGTGATCAATTATTGAATACATGAGCATCTGGGGTAGTTCCTATTAGGAACGGGGTAGGGGCTAGCAGAAGAACGCATGCAGATATGAACAGAATGCTTAACTCAATCGAGAGGCCTGGAAATGAGCAAGGCAGCCCTGGTGAAGGGTCTTTCTAATGGCATTAGGTTTTACTATCAGAGTACTGACACGCTAAACTGTCATGTGAGCCATTTCAGACCCTTGGATCTAGGTAGCCTTTTATCTTAAAAAACAAACAAGCAAAAGAAAAAAAGAAAAAGGCCCTTCACACATTAGCAAACAGTGCCAAACTAATCCCTCAAGCACTGGTTTTAAGATAAAGTGCAGTTTTATACTATGTACTTATATATTTCATCTTTCTTATGAATGGATGATGGTTCCTGTTTAGGCTTCCACCCTCCTGGCAGAGACTTTGATTATGTATTGTCTAGGCTTTCTACAGGATGTACTGATATCCCATCTGTCTTAGTCAGGGTTTCTATTCCTGTACCAACATCATGGCCAAGAAGCAAGTTGCGGAGGAAAGGGTTTATTCAGCTGACACTTCCACACTGCAGTTCATCACTAAAGGAAGTCAGGACTGGAACTCAAGCAGGTCAGGAAGCAGGAGCTGATGCAGAGGCCATGGAGGGATGTTACTTACTGGCTTGCTTCCCCTGGATTGCTCAGCCTGCTTTCTTATAGAAGCCAAGACTGCCACCCCAGTGATGGCACCACCCACAAGGGGCCCGCCTCCTCCCCACTCCCCCCCACCCCTCCTCTTGATCACTAATTGAGAAAATGCCCCATGGCTGGATCTCATGGAGACACTTCCCCAACTGAAGCTCCTTGCTCGGTGATAACTCCAGCCTGTGTCAAGTTGACACATAAAACCAGCCAGTACACCATCTAAAGTCATGAGAGGAAACACAGCATTTGATCATCGTGATGGTCACATGGGGTTAAAAGAGATGTCCTGCTTTCTACCAATTTTGTGAATAGAACCTAATAGCCAATAACAGGGCCTTCTCTTCTTAGTCACAGCCTGGTGTTTTTGTTTGTTTGTTTGTTTGTTTGTTTACAGGTCATCCATTCACTATCATGATAGTCAATATTCTTCAGAACTTGGGCCTTGAATGGTACAATTAATAACTATTACTTTGTATCTACTGCTTCATTATCTATACTTTCATCCACAGTTTTCAATTTTCCCTTCCATTGTGTGCATATGTGTGTGTGTGAGTGTGTGTATGCACACGTGTCTGTCTCTGTGTCTTTATCATACCAGGGATTGAAATTAGAGCTTCCCCATGGGCAAGCACTCTCACTGAGCTGCACTTATTCTGTAACTCAGACAGGCCTCGAGGTTGCCACTGAGTTTGCAGTCCTTAAAGATGTCACCTGAAAACAGAAAAAGCTCTCACACTCATTGATGGCAGAATTGGTATCACGAAAATGGGCATATTAACAAAAATAACCTGCAGATTCAGTGTGATCCCCCAGTAGATTCTAATGACATTCTTCACAGAACCAGGGGGGAAAATCCTTAAATTTATATTGAAACCCAAAAGACCCAAATGACCAAAACTGTCAAAAGTAGAAAGAACCATGTTGGATAGCCATAGGTGACCTCAAGCTACACCACAGAACCATGGTGACAAAGGCAGATGACACTGCCACAAAAACAGACACATAGACCAATTGAATAGAGTATAGATCCCAGAAAAAAGCTCACATATCTATAGCCACCTCATTTTTGAAAAAGTTATGTAAACCTACATTGGGGAAAAAGACAGCCCATTCAATAAATTGTGTTGGGAAAACTGGGTATCCATATATCCATACACAGAAAGCGAAATTAGATGCCTACCTCTTAGTCTGCACATAAATCAATGAAAAACATTTCAAAGACCTTAATGTAAGACTTAATATACTGGAATTGGTAGGGGGAAACACTTCATGGTATAGGTATTGGTTCAAACTTTCTGAAAAAGACTCTAATACCTCAGGAAATAACCCAAAGAATTGACAAATGGTGTTCCATGAAACTAGACTGGTTTCTTCACAGAGTGAAGAAGCAGCCTACAGAATGGGTGGGCGAAAAAAATCAGAAGTGCAGTTAACATCTAGCACACATAAAAACTGCAAACATCAAATGCCAAAAATATAAATCTCTAATCAATGGACTAAAAACATGAGTAGATGGTTCTCAAAAGAAACACAGATAGACAATAATGTTTTAAAAATGCTCCCAATGTTCTCAGCCATCAGGAAAATGACTTGATTCTACTTCACTCTAGTCAGAATGGCTGTTATTAAAACAAATGGCAGCACATGCTGGAGAGGACCTGGCAAAGAAGAGCCTGTGTCCACTGCTGGGGAGATTATAAATTGGCACAACCATGATGGAAATCAGAAAGGAGATTCCTCACAAAACTGAGAATTGAGCTGCATGTAATCCAGCATACTGCTCCTGGCCATGTGCCCAAAGGACTTGTAAGTCCTCGTGCAAAGGCACATGCACAACCTTGCTTATTGCTGCAGTATTCACAGTAGCTAACAAGAGCAACTAAGTTAGATGCCCATCAACACATGTGTGATGGCTTGTATATGCTTGCCACAGGGAGTGGCACTATTAAGTGTGGTCCCCTGTTGGAGTGGGTGGTGGCCTTGCTGGAGTAGGTATGTCATTGTGGGTGTGGGCTTTAATACCCTCACCCTAGCTGCCTGGAAGCCAGTATTCTGCTAGCAGCCTTCAGATGAAGATGTAGAACTCTCAGCTCTGCCTGCACCATGCCTGCTGGATGCTGCCATGCTCCCATCTTGATGATAATGGACTGAACCTCCCAACCTGTAAGCCAGCTCCAACTAAATGTTGTCCTTTATAATAGTTGCCTTGGTCATGGTGTCTGTTTATAGCAGTAAAACCCTAACATGATAGGATGAAGAAAGCACGGAACACAGACACAAAGGAATTTCATTCATCCATAAAGAAAAATAAAATCATGGAATATGTAGAAACAACCCTGGGGGTGGAGACAGGTGGACTCTGAGAGCTCACTGGCAGCCAGTCTAGCTCAAACAACGAGAGTCTCAAGCTTCAGGCCTAATGAGAGACTTTGACTCTAAGGAATGGGGTGGAGAGTAAGAGAAATGTCCTTCCAACTGGTGGGTCTACCTGTACACCCTCATGCAACACACAAACACACATACACACTCCAAAAGAGAAAGGTAGTAGGCCTCACATCCACCAGGTCTTTAAATAGATCAAACTTAAAGACATAGGAAGTAGACTGTGGCCAGAAGCTAGGTTGGGTTTAGGTAAAGAGTTCTCATTTAATGAATACAGAGTTTCAGTCTTGTAAGATGAAAATATTCAGAAGATCAGTTGCCTGACAGTGTGAATGTATTTACCACTGCCTGGCTTTACTCTGAAAGATAATTAATGTGGGTGATTTTATGTGTTTTTTTTCTAACATAGTGAATTTTATGTGTTTATTTTCCTACAAGAAACACAGGTTGTTTCTGTAGCACTTTGAGAAAATTCAAATATGCAGCAAGCTGTAATAATAATAATACAAAAAAGCAGGTTGGACAGAAGTTGTTCGGGGGGGGGGGGTCTTGCATTCAAATGCTTCAATCATTAACATCTTATCACAATTATGCTTCCACCATGTGATATTTTTCTATACCACTTGGGATTACATTGCAGATTCTTTACCTCATCCCTAAATACTTCAGGGAGCATTTTCAGCAACAGGGCACTGTTTTAAAATAGCAACACAATAATCTATTGAAACATACATGAGTGCTGATAAAATACTATTATCTAATCTACAGACCTTATTCAAACTTGGCCAATTTACTCAATAACATCCTTCATGACAAAAATAAGATAAAATAGAGGAAGAAATCAATTTGGTCCAAGGTCCATTCCAGGATCACACATTTCCAAATCTCTTTAGCATCTTATAATGCTACACACACAAACACACACACACACACACACACACACACTTGATATTTTTGACAAGTCTAGATGATTTATTTATTTTATAGAATATCTCTTAATTGATGATTAATGTGTACTCATATTCAACTGCACAGTCCTACGTGTTTGGCAGGGATACGATGTATTCTCAGTGTATTGACTCAGAGGAGAGAACGTTAGTTTATACCACTGTAGGTGATTGCAACTCAAGTCGATTGACTGAGGTAGTTGTCTAGCTGTTTTCTCCACTGTAATTTCATTTTCACTCCTTGTCACTACTAAGTACTTTACAGGGGAGAGACTTTGAGACTGTATAGAAGTCGGGCAAGTGGACCGTGCCATCAGACAGAAAAACTGGCAAGACTGAGTGAGCCCAAACCTCGTGAAACTCAGAGTGGAGAACAGTAGGAGCGGGGCCAACTCCTGCCTAACTCTACCTCTTATGGAACATGACACCTCACTGAGAGGACCATGACAACCAGTCACATAGGTTTGGGGAAGAGTTTTCTCTCCTGATTGCTGGACCTTGGACCTCCCTGGCAGACCCAGCTCACACCCCAGCTGTCCACTACCATAGCCACCGCCGAAGCCCACGGTCGCCGCCGCTCCTGCTGCTAACATTGGTGCTGACACAGTAGTGGGGGTGGGAGTGGGGAGTGGGGAGGTGGGGTAATTTCCTTCGTGTATAATATGTTCTCATTGTTCCACTCTTCACTCTCTCCCCTTCATACTTTCTTATCTCCCCCACTTCCTCTCAAAGGTAGGACCTCTTAACTATTATATTCACATATATGTATGTATATACAGTCTGCTTGAGTCCATTTAGTGTTGCTCATATGTAGATGTGTTAGGACTGACCTCGTGGGTTTAGATAACTGTCAGGGGGCTCATCCCTGGAGGAGACTGATTCTCCCTCTCTGGGCAACTACAGTGGTTTGAATATGTTTGGTGCATGGGAAATGGCACTATTGGGAGGTGTGGCCTAGTTGGAGGATGTGGATCACTGTGTAGGTGGGCTTTGAGGATTTCTATGCTCAGGATCCACCCAGTATGGAATGAGACCCGCCTCCTGGCTGCCTTCAGATCAAGATGTAGAACTCCTGGCTCCTCCAGCACCAAGTCTGCCTGGATGGTGCCATGCTTCCTGCCATGGTGGTAATGGACTGGATTTCTTCAACTGTTAGCCAGCCCCAATCAAAATGGTTCTTTTATAAGAATTACCTTGGTCATGGTGTCTCTTAACAACAATAAAACCCTAACTGAGACAGCAATCAACAGCCGCCTGTAGTTCTCCATCTAGGGGCCAGGGCCATGTGATGCTTTTCCCATCTGAGCTGGTGTGTCAACTGGTGTTGTCATTATTTAGATCTTGCATAGGCAGCTATACTGTTGATATGTCATGGGTGACGCTTCCCTGTCATGTGGAGAAGACTCCTTCATGCAGCAGGCATCCTTGTCCTCTGGCTTTTACAATCTTTCCATCATCTCTTCTGAGATGTTCCCTGAGTCTTAGGTGAAGGACTGGCATTTTAGATCTATCGACTGGGGTTGAGAGCCCCACAATCTGTTGTTCTCTGAATTTTGACCTGATGTGGGTTTTAGTAACAAATGGTCTCCATCTGTTTCAGAGGGAAGCTTCTTTGATGCTAAATGGGAGTTACACTTCTCTGTGGGTATAAGGGTAAGTCTTTAGAATGGGAGTTAGAAATTATACTGGTTTAGGAAAGTTAAAGTAGTAGTTTCTTCTCTAGGGTCCTTGACCTCACCAGCCATAGCTAGATACCTAGGTTTACAGTACCAGGCAGGAAGTCCCCTCTTTTGAATGGGCCTTAGGTCCAACTAGACAGCTGTTGGTTGTCCTAAGATGTAAGTGCTGCTTTTGTACCCCTGGATTATCTGGGAGGACTGGTCTTTGTTGCAGCCCATAGGCTTTATGGTTGGATAGGACTATTGACTGAGTTTCTGTCTTTCCAGTTTGCACTGCACCTTTGGGAGCTGTTTTTCAGGAAGGAGACATTTAGATCCGTTTCAGCTCCAGTCCTTCGAGTCTTGTATCTGAAGTGTGTGGTGTTTCAGCAATAAGGTCTTACCTTCAGGTTCTTGGAGAAAACCAAGGGCAATCATAATAGTTTATTGTTTTGGGAGTCTTTGGGCTCCCAAACAACTCAAAGAGAGGTTTCCAATGCCTGGAACTGGGGTGTTTTTAGACAGTCTATGGCTTTCGGGGAGCATTAGTACCCCAAATGGCACTACTTCATTTAAACTATATTTATATAGACACATACACTCATAAATATTATATATGTATTTTTAAGTAAACATAAAGTAGTCCCATGTGGGTTTTTTTAAATATCATTAGTGCTATTTATCCTCCCCCCTTCCCCTGTGCTGCACTGCCTTTCTTCCTTCCTTCCTTCCTCCCCAGTGGCACCTCCCATCTTCCCGTTTCTCCCTTCATAGCACCTGTGCCCTGCTATTCTCTCCAGAGCTCCCTCTTTCTCAGCCATGGTCTCTTTTTATTTTCCTGGTTTCTCCAATTAACTCCAGTTATATATGCATATCTAGAGAGTTGGAGTTATGGCCCACTGATAAGACAGACCATAGAGTGTCTCTTTCTGGGTCTGGGTCACCTTACTTGCTATAATATTTTCAAGTTCCATCCCTTCACCTGCAATTTTATGATTTCATTTCTCTTTTTAAAAGTATTTTGCATGTATGGGTGATTTGCCTGCATGTATTCCCGTATACCATGTGCATGTCTGGTGCCCACAGAGGCCAGAAGATCACCTCAGCTCCCCTGGAACTGAAGTTATAAGGGGTTGGTTGTGAGATACCCTGTGGGTGCTGGGACTCGAACCTGGGTCCTCTGGAAGAGCAGCAAATGCTCTTAATGATGGAGACAACTTCCCGGCCCTATTACTTTATTTTTCTGTATAGCTGAATAGAATTCCATGTGTACATATTTCATGATTTCATTACATATTCACCAGCTGAAGGACATTTATGTTGTTTCTGTGTCCTGGCTATTGTGAACAGAGTGGTGATGAATATGGCTGACCAAGGATCTGTGAATAGGATGTTCTTATTTTGTTCAGTGAACTTTAGTTTGCTACTTTATTTATTTGTTTGTTATTGGAGATACTATGTCCACCAGATCAGCACAAACCTGATGATCCTCCTATCATAGCATCCTGAGGGCTGGCATTACCTGGGTGTCTAGCTCATTATTTATATAAATGTTTGTGTTGTATGAGATTTGACCGATGGGTATTCTGCAAGCTGCTCCTTGTGTCCCATTTACACATCTCCATCTTTCTTTCAATACTTCTTTATGTCCTAGATCAAGATATTTGAAACTCACATACGTGGCCTCCAGCAAACCATCTTACCTCTCTGTGTCCCAGTTTCCTTATGAGATGGAAATGTCGATTGTTTTCATGAAGCTATCAAGCATCTCAGCACCTTTAAAACCAAACTCCTGATTCTCCCTCCTTCTTCAGTTTGCCCATTGCCATCGATGTCAGGAGGAGCCATGGCTAGACACTGCTAAGAAGAGACCGGTGCTCAGACTCAGCTCGCTTTTTCTTCATTTTAGTCGTTACTCATTCCAAGACCTCAGCCTTGGGGAAGGCATGGCTCACTTTTGAGGTGGGACTTAGGTTGCATGAAATATTGAAAAACCAAATCCACGCTATTGCCGGCTAAGCACCGTAGGCAGGCTATCCTGTTCTCAGCTGGGCAGACTCTCTGACTCAGCTCTGAAAATCTGAAGGCACCAGGCCTTCCCTCTTCCTTTTCTAGACCCTCAAGTCCCGCCTACTCGCTCAGTAATCACTTTTAATCTTTATTCATTTGGTGAATGTTAGGCCACAGACTTCTTTTCTGAGTTAAAGAACCCCCAGAAGCGTTCTCGTAGGTACACCTCACCTCAAAGATGCATCTCCCAGGTAATTCCTAGTCCGGGAAGTTGGCAAAGATTAAGCATGAAAGATTCCGTGAGGGTTGGAGCTCATTGGCACCTTGGCAGGATCTAGACTCAACTGGGAGATGGGCTTCCGGGCATGCAAGCACATGATTTTGATTATATTAATGCCATTGTGCCGGTATTGCTTCTGAGCTGTGATTCTGATCTGTGTAAATGAAGAAAGAAATCAGAGCTGCACTACAACGCATTGTGTGCATTGCATACATCTTTCTGGTCTCTGATTGCGGATGCAATGTGACAGATACTTCAGACTTCCGTTTCTCTGCCGTCCTCACCAAGATGGACCATCTTATGTTGCTGTAGTAAGAGTATTTTATCACAGCAACATGAAAAGAAACCCCTATGTAAATGTGAGCCCCCCCACCCCGAGCCCCCAGCATGGCACTTCATACCTCCTTGTCTGATCCATGTTCTCCAAAGCCCTTCTGATCATCAGGCACACTGTATAACTAACTTGTGTTACCTGGTTCCTTCCTGTCCTCCAGAGTAGACTGGTTGGTCCATGTGTCAGGAACTTGGTTTTGCTCACTGACATATGCAATGCTCCTAGGTGAAGTGCTTGGCACATGGGAGATCCTGAGTAAAGATAAGCATATCTGGGGCTTCCAGGACCACCTTTGGTCCAGGGATGTTTGCTCTTGAAGGAGGGCACCGAGCAAAACCTGTACTGAACAAAGAGACCAGGGGTCCGGACCAGAGTAACTGTGCTCGGCTCCCACAGAGCCTTTCCGCTGGAATCACACAGGATACATTTGATTCCTCCTGCAATGAGTAAGGGCACAGTTTTAGTGTTGTTCACCAGGAAAGCTCATTAAGGACATTGGGAGTGGGCAAAGTTTATACAGAAGTCACACAAGCACTCCTGCCTGGCCCATACCAAACTTCCAGAGTCCCAGAAGGAAGGCAGGTGTTTGGCAGCGACCGTATTGTTTGCATTAACAGCTTAGGCACAGGGAACTGTTCTTGTCTCCACATCTAAATCCCCAGCATCTAGCCAAAGGCCAGCCTTGCAAGTAGGCCTGTCTAAATATAGTGCTCTCCACATTAAGTCGTTTCTGCAAGAGGCACTAAAATCTTTACAGTTGACAAGAATGAATCATTTTCAGCTCAAGAGAAGACCAATGAAAGAAAATGTTTCCTTTTTTACATGTTGGAATCACAGTTTTACATTCTGACCTTAGCCATCCACATCAACAGTTTCCATGTTTAATGCAGTCCAGCCCAGGGAGAAGACATGGAGAGAGAATCACATGGTCCTTGGATTCTGGGCATGTTAGGATGGGCTTCTGAGGGAGATGGGATGGAAGCCACATCTACAGAGTGAGTGCTTATCAGAGAGCTCCCTTGAGAAAGCCTTTAGCTGTCTTTCTGTCTCCTCTCCTCTCCTTTTCTTCCTTCCCCCTCTTCTCCCCTTCTCCCTTTCTCTTTTCTGTCCCTTCCACTGTCTTCCCCTTATCTTTCCTCTCATCTATCTATCTATCTATCTAGCCTAGCAAAGTATTCCAACTATGCAAGGGGCTACATAAACAGTTCTATAACAGGTAAATAACACCACTGTCAAGGTTTAAAATAATTTTACTTCAAAAGTGTCGTCACTGTCAACTTGATTGGTTTTAGAATCACCTAAGTGACAAATGTCTGAGCACATCCATTCGGTTGCTTCCAGACAGGTTTGACCGAGACCAGAAGGCCCACCTTGAATGTGAATGGTACACAACAGGCACATTACTAAGTTCCATTTACATGGAAAACAAATGTGACTTGTGACAGATGCTCAATGCAACTTGAAGGCTGATATAGCAGATACTGTGACAAACACACGTTAAATATTTTTACTGTGCCATATTTAGGTATGCTGAGGTTGAAAATAAATAGTTGCCATCAGTGATTTTTGTTTGCTTAAGATCAAAAGAGAGGAGGAAACCCCAGCATGCACCTAGAAGCTTCCTGGAGTTGTGTGAGGCTGGGGGGATGGGAATCCTTAGATCAACAAACCCAGACTTGGCTAAAACAGACATCTTCAATGTGATACCACATCCACAGGGCCAAGACTTCAGGGAGACTTCTCAGGACAAAATTACCTGATGCTCAGATCATCAGATCTCAAGTTATAAAACCAGTGGATGAAAGGCTGGCTTACTGGAGTCTAAAATCAAACAGTAAGAGAATTTAAAAAGGTTCTCTCCTGTTTTTGAAAATAAAAATTATAAATATAAAAGTATTTATTTTTATTTTATGTTCATGAGTGTTTTGCTGGCATTTTGTCTGTGTACCATGTGCTTGCCTGGTACCCTCAAAGGTTGGCAGAGGGTACCAGACTCACTGGAACAGGGGTACCAGGTAGTTGAGCGCCACCATGTCTGTGCTGGGAACTACATTCAGTTCCTAAGAATAGCCAGTGCTCCTGACCACTGAGCCACCTCTCCAGCTCTACCTCCTTGTTTAACCTGTGCCCTTGAAAGTAACTTTAACAAACTCACCAAGTTTCACCAAAGCAGACCTAGGGGTAGTTGCCTCTTGGCCCTGTTCTTGGTGTCCTATCTGGAGTGAATTTTCCCTTGTTTCCATGGTAGAAGTTACACAAATGGGCAGTGACATCCAATTTGTCTTGTGCATTCGTTCCATTTGTGTGTATGAGTCTGACCATGGCAGCTTAGCTGAAGGCCTGCTGCTCCCAGCTCTATGGACAGGATGCAAGTTAGTCTTTAGCAAGCACAGTCTAAGTAAACTCATGGGCAAAGCTATGGTTTCAAGTTGGAATCAAGGCCACACCCAGCCTTCCTACTATGGACAAAATCAGGCTGGTACCTTTCTGTAAATAATTGTCTTCATGCACTAGTTCATTAACTTGTGTTTATCTGGAGGACAACTGGACCCAGCAGGAAGACCCTTGATCCTTGTCACAGAGGGTTCCTCAATGCTATCAGGTTTCCGGCAATACACCTGTGTCTTCTCACTGGATTTCCTTTACTGAGACTCAAAGGATTCATCAGGATTCTATCCTTGTTACCATCCTTAGGGTTCTTATTTAATTAAAGAAATTAACACCTACAGATTCTTAAATGAACCGGCTGGGTTGAAGGAGAGAATCTCTTGTCAGGTAGTATTGTTTTCAAATGGCCAGAAACAAAATGAAGCTTTTTATTGTTTCTTGAGAACTGCAAGGCTTAGCAGATGATATGGAAAGTCATAAAATGCTGCTGAGGAACACTGCCAGCATCAGGGGTCAAAACTGCATCCCAGTGGGACCAGATTCCTTGACCCCCGCTGCTCCATCCACAGAGCAGAGCCAAAACACAGAGAGACACTGGAAGTCAGACCATGCTTCCTGAGTAACAAGTGACTTGTCACTCGCTATTCCAGAAGCCTGGTGAGTCTGTGTGAATGGAGGTCAGAGGGGGACAGCTGGCCATCAAGGCTGCTACTTTCCACCAACAGTACAGGAAAGAGAGACAGAAATAAGAAAGGTGCATTGAAGCATCTGGATACTTGTACAACAAGTTCCGACCAACAGTAGTTGTTAGGCTAGGGGAGTAATTGTTATAATTAGTAGTTTTCCTGGGCAGATATGAACTCCACTTAGGGCACCAAGGATGGACCAGTAATCCCATCCACGTCTAGCTTAGTGAGCTGAAGAGTTTATTGAAGCCATCAGGATTATGGATATGCTCAAAACAGCTGAATCATCAAACCGTCAGAGCCAGCATGAAGGATGGCTTCCCTCGGCTGTGTCGGTGGAGTCCTGTCCCGTTCACTTACCCTCCCACCCTCCATATACTACATCAGCTCCCGAGACCACATGCAGCTGAGGCAGAACTACATACATCTGGGGCTGGGACACAGAAGGAGTGCCTGGCATCTCGGGTGAGGTCTGATCGCCATCTGCATCCTCTTCTGTTAAGAGAGAATGTCCTCAGGTCCTACCTTAGGCTTTCTAGTACATAATCAGTGAGGGTCTGCCTAAAATGGTGATTACTCAATGGCACTCAGAAGGCATAATTCTACGGAGGAACTATTTGGCATTCTGTGACCAATGACGACTAAAGGAAGACTTTCTTCTGCCTCTCCCAGCACTGACACGGGAGGTATTGTGATGGTCAATAAAATAAGTGCTGCGATTTTGTTTTTGCTGAAACTCATGATGAATTATGTTTGCCAATATAGCACTGTTAGTTGGTGGTGAGCCTTCAACCAGGATGAATGGCTTTCTTGGGAGACTGGATTATGTCTCCAGGAAATGAATTTATACTCAAAGGAGCAGGTTGCTGTGCTGTAGGCCAGCTCCTTTGTCTCCTCCTGCTCTTCTGCCCAGACCCACTCCCACCTTCACAGATGATTCATCCATCCATCCATCCATCCATCCATCCATCCATCCATCCTTCATGCAATAATGCACATAGAGGGCTTGCCAGGTACAGCTTGAACAGCCCAACCCCCAGAACAATCAACCAAAATAAACCTCTTCTCTTTGCAAATTATTCAGTCTCAGGTGTTCTATTATAGCATCAGAAAATACTAAGACACCTATATACAATTCGTTAACCAAGTCAGTAACAAATTAAAGGTATCTAATGCTCAGGTAGGAATGCTTACTTCATTAAATAGCACTGATCTATCTGTCTATAGCTACACATAGGTTTGTGTCAGAGATACATTTTAATGAATTCATTATCAGGCAATTTTGATACTATGAAGACACCATTAAGAGAACTTATACAAGTTAATACAGACACAATGTCATCTTCATTTATTGTCATGTGGTACATCACTATATATTTGTTTCAGGAAACATAAACACTCAGGAAAACTTGGTGCCTAAATTTTAAAAAGCTTATGTGAAATGCTTAAACTTTACCCATGTTTTAAATGCTTACCTTATATTTGGGGGAAATTGGGGAGGCTGCTCATTGGGCAAAGTGTTTGCTGTGAAAACACAGGAGGATCTGAGTTCAGATCCTCATCACCCACCCCAAAGCCAAGCCTAGTGGTGTGTGATTGTAACTCTAGTGAAGGGTCAGAAACAGATGGATCTCTGGGGCTTGTGGGACAGTTAGTCCACCCAAATGAGCAAGCTTGAGACTCGGGGACAGACTATGCTTCAAAAATAAGGTGGAGGGCCATAGAGAAAGACACACGATTCTGATCTCCAGCCTTCAAATCCGTATACCAGGCACGTGCACTTGAGCACACACCACGGTCCATGAAAAAGCTTCATACTTTTCAGCATGCTAAGTTTTAGCCTGTTCACCTTAAATTTCACCAATGATATGCTAGACTGAGAAAGGAAGCAATTCAGTTTTATTTTTGGTTGTAAGCCTTGCTTTTAACAGCTGAGCCATCTCTCCAGCCTGCAATTCAGTTTTAAGGAAATAGTCCAGTGTTCTAATTTAGTATATATATAAAACGGTTTAAAGGGAAGAGGTGTTGATGATTTTAAATGTTTCATTACTTGTTCTTGTAAACCGTATGGCTTCTAGCTAGATGCTAAGACCCAATTGCTAAAGACATCATACATGTTGATTGTGGGACATGGGGAAATCAAACCAGAACTGACCAAGAAATGTCCTCCCTACTGACTACTCTCATACTGAAGGAAGGTATAATGCCGACCACTGGGAGAGAAAAGACACCAGTGATTTTTCCCCAGGGCTGAACCTTGCATGCTACAATACCAACCTGCCAGGCTTGTGTCTACTGGTGTGATGGTGGCATGCTGTCATAGGAGTAACCAAACACTTTCTGATTGAATGTGAGGCCTGCCCCAAAGAGGAGAATTCATGTCTGACTCTGTGAAACTTGCCAAAACCCCATGGCTAGAGAGACTGTAACACCTAGGGGAGATAGTTCACTACTGTTGTTTGGCTAAATGGACATGCTGTCAAACTGCCTTCTGAATATTTAAGCTTATACCCACAGATTAGAGATGCTTGCCATTCTTAGCCAGAGATGCTTCTTTTTGCAGCGGACTGTGGTTATTATAGTGACTTAGAAGTAGTCAAAAATGTTAAGAATAAATAACCACAAATGCTTATCCTTAAATGCGACATTCAGATTAAGCCCCGTCCTCCCAGGGGGATGGCGGGCAGGATTTAGAATGAAGGAATGGAAAGAATATGATAGAATAAGAAAGAATAAGAGCTGGAGGGTAGGGAGGAGTGCTGGGCTCTGGAAACAACACAGCTGTTCCACTTGTGAACTCACAAGAGCCGTGAATTCATGCATGCACAAGGTCAAGACAGTATACATGGCAGTGTGACTGGAGAAGGGTTTCATGAGGAGGCTTCACCCTGCTCGGAGCAGTACTGGCAGCTGTTGGCTGCTGGGGGCGTGGCCGCCGGTGGGTTGCTTATTGCACTGGATGGTCCCATATTCACACACATGTAGGACGCATTGATTCAAATCAGGGATTTGTTTTTCTTTAAGAGAACATGAAGTTAGGAGGCAGATGTGTAGAGGAGCTGAGGACTGAGGAGCTGGAGAGTAGACAGAGGGGAGTGAATACAACCAAAACATATATATATAGAATACATGCATGGAGTTCTTAGGTATGTTAACATGGAGAGAGGCAGCTGAACACAGGTGTGCAGGAGTTAATCTCTTGTTCTCTGCTCCTGACTGTGGAAGGGATGTGTTCAAGTATTTCAAGTTCACATCGCCTTTGCTTTCCCACCATGATGGATTGCTAAAATGGAAGACAGAAAGAAAGTCATTATTTTACATCCTCCAAAATCTTACACAATAGTCTAGCCTCCTCTGTATCAAATAGAACTTGATTTAATGTCTTCCCATCACCATCTCCATTCCATTTGGCATTAAAATCAATGGTACATGTATTAGTCTCACTTTCTTTTTAAGGGAGAGTCTCACTTGGTAGCCCATGCTAACCTGGAACTCATCATGTATGTATGATGAAGCCCAGGTGAAACCTTAAACTGACCGTAATCCTCCTGCCTCAGCCTCCAATGTGTCAGGATTACAGGTGTGAGTCACCAAACTCCACTTAGTATTATATTTAAAAATCTCCGAGGGTTAAAATAGAGTTAAGAGACTTCTCCCAAGACGTTTCCAATAGCAACGTGGAAACTCAACTTTTAGGTCTTATCTTTGCAGTTATCAAAGGCAGGGGAAGCTGAGCAGGGACAAGTCTTACACAAAAGGTTCCTGGGGCTGGAGGAATGACTAAGTAGTGACTAGTGCTTGCTTTTGCAGAGGGCCTGAGCTCCCCTCCCAAGGTCCATATCAGGTGACGCACAACTGCCTCTAACTTTGCCTACTCCAGGGAACTGGACACCCTCTTTTGGCTGTCATGGGCACCCACCACACGAAAGTGTTCCTATGCACAGACACGCACAGAGAGACACACATAAATGAAGTACAAAACTATATATGTAAATAGTTTATCACCATCTATATCTCAAGACCTTTACCTTGTCAGATCAGGCTTGTTAACCTTTCAACCTGACGGTGGAAGCAGCTGTGTTCCTGGAGGCTTTAATCAAGTACAGGCTGACTCCATGCTTGTCAAACAGAGCTCAGCAAGTAGAGAACATTAGGCCTTGATTTGGTCAGAATGTTTGGACATGAATGGTCCCTCTTCAGAGTTTTGAGCAATTTAGAATAATCCAGTACAGTACTCATAGGAAATACACAGTGATTATTGCTTCCCAAAACCTTGTGCCCTTGGACTTTTGCCTCAAAATTATGAAGAAAGGGTAAGCAGGTAATGCCTTTGAGCAAGCCAGGAAGGCAGACATCAGGGTCTCCTTTCCATCGGCTATCTGGAACACAGAACCACGTCAAAGCCCATTTAAAGGGTGTCCTCACTGAACGTGGGACGTGTCCCCTCTCCCTTATCGGGCCAGACAACTTGCAGGGAGCTCCGTGCTCTTCGGCTCCTGAGCTGCGGCAGCTGTTGGCAGAAGGGAAGCAGCTGGAACCAGCACCTGCTTCCCATCCCAGGGTCTCATAATAGGCCCACAATTTTGGAATTGAAAACATTCCTCAACGCAACTCATGCATGCAAATAACCTTATCTTTTAATGCTCTGTGTATCTTTCCTTCCAAATGTTTATTTCTCATGATAAACACAGAAGAGTCTAACAGACCATGAGGAAGACATAAGAGCTGAGGTAGGGCGATGTAACTGAACCGTGGGGGTTTTGCTTTATTTTCCTTCAGAGACAGGGTCTCATCTATAGTCTAGGTCTCCCGTAACTCACTGTGTAACTCAGTCCTCCTGCCTCAGGCTCTCAAGTTCTGAGATTATAGGCATGAGCCACATGCCCAGCTTAAACTATAGGTTGTTAATAAGTGTAACCAAGAAATCTTATCCATTCTGACCTAAAGTTTTCACTTGGGTAGTTGAACAAGCTTCTGTAGCTATATCATGTTACTAAAGCCCTTGACCTCCTCCCTAGCTGCCATGGGCAGACTTGAAAGAAGCTAGGTATTTTGTGGGGACAGTTTTCTACGTGTTCATGTCACATTCCTTTGGGATAGAGTCTAGACTGAACATAGAGAGATGTGGAGATAGTCCACGGACACTGGGTTCCTCTTCAAAGTTTCTCAAGGCCAAAGAGAGTAAGCTCTTGTCTAAGATGTGGCCAGGGGCAGCTGTGTGTTTAAAGGGGAAATGGCCCTAGTGACGTTGCCTGTGGCTTAAGGGTGAAGTCATCACATGTTCCCTGGAAATGCTCACTTGATGCTACCCCTCCCCCAGCCCAAGTTGGCCTTGAACTCAATACATAGCTGAGAATGACTTTGAATTCTTGGTGAGTCAAATGGAGATCTTAATGACTTAAGACAGGACCTGGAGGTAAAAAATGGAAACACAGCCCCAGAGGAGTGCTATTTACAGGCTTGCTCCCCAAGACTTGCTCTCTGCCAGAGGGTGGCAGTCCCCTACCTACACCTAGAAGTTGGGCTTGCACATCAACCGTTAATCAAGAAAATGCCCTGCAGATTTGCCTATAAGCAATCTTCTGGAGATGTTTTTTCTCAATGGTGGGGGCTGGGGACCGAACCCAGGACTTGATGAAAGCCAGGCAAATAACTCCACCAACCGAGGAGCCCCACACCCCATGTTCTCTACTGTCACACCCTATCCAAGGCAAAATGAAGAAGCAATCCCGGGCACTGAAAGATGTCAATCACTTAGAAAATATGGCCACTCCTTTGCCATCTCTGTTTGGGTTTTGAAAAGAAACTATGCAGAGCCTGTGACTGTGTCTTTGGGCCCTGTCCTATGACTGTGACTTTGGCCCCTGACCTATGACTATTGGTCTTAAAGGAAGAGAAAATGCAGACACACTTGAGGGAGAAAGCCATGGGAAGATAGAGACAGAAACTAAGATGGTGTGTGTGGTGACCAGCCGGAGGATGCCAACACCTAGCAGCAACTACCAGGAGACAATCCCGAAACAAATTTCCCTTCAGAGATTTCAATAGAAACAAGCCTGGTCCTGGCCTTCCAGCCTCCAGAGCTGGGAGCGAAGACTTCTGGTCTGTGAAGTCATGTAGCCTATGGTGCTTTGTTATGCGGCTGCAGGCAGTGAATCCACCCTGTCCTGTAGCCAGGCAGAGGTCCCGCTCTGCGGCTTCCCTCTTCCCACTGAACAGCAGTCACAAGGAAGAGGACAGTGGCAATTCTTGGGTTCTTGTTGGTGCTTACAGATCAAAGAGTGGAATTAAAAGAGTGAAGTCTGTGCATAGGTCACAAGTCTCGGTGACAATGGGACATTATTTCTGAGCATGTGCTTTGCACTTGGCTGTGGCGTTGTCCAAATCTGGAAGAAGTCAGGGCTTGGGTTCAGTCATGTGCCCCAGGTCACACCAGGCACAGCTTGGGTAGAGACTCCAGCTCTGTATTTCCAGACTACCATTTTCACCTTCTCACTTCTTTTGAGGTGTGTGTGTGTGTTGTGTTGTGTTTGTGCGTGTGTGTGTGTGTGTGTGTGTGTGTGTGTATGTGTGTGTGTGTGTGTGTGTGTGTGTGTGCTAATGGTCACATGCATGCAAGCCACAGCATAACTATATTTTAGGAACTTTCAGAGAAAACAGAAAGACCAGTAAAGGAAATTTGGAATCAAATTTGGAATGAGGAAGACTCAGAGAGCTTAGGTGACATTTTTCCATGTCTTTGTTTGAATGACATTTTAAATCACACCTGATACATATTCTGTGAGATGTGAATGATTTCACTGTAACACTTGAAGTGAATGACTCAAAAGGCTATCCAGGCAGTAACACCTGTAGTGCAAAATATCTGACATGTTGAACCCTGAAGGATGCTTAGCCTGTATTGTCGGTGTTCTTTAGACTCTCATCAAGCTTCTAATGTATTTCAAAAGAACAATCAACTTGATATCCCCTTAAACATGCTTCTAACTCCAAGTGCATTTATTTGCCTGCCAAATGAAGCCAAAACACCAAAACCATATGTGTATAAATAGAGCTTGTAAGGTTTGGGCATAAAAATCATCCCTTCTATTGCAGTAAGAACCAGTCATATTTTGCCTCTGGATGGCTGGGTATATGCACACATCAACTTCTGTGAATTTAATTAACCTGTATTCAGTGTCCTGTGCTCCAATTGTAGGTGTGTCTTCGCCATATCTGAACTATTTCTAAGCTAAACAGAGCAGTGAGGTTTGCTGGAATTGAGGACTAGGTGAAACTCGGCTTCTCCGAGTGGTGTCTTTGGCTGCGTTGCAATTTCAGGCTGAACATATTCTATGGAAGAAATTATGTAGCTTGCTGGCTGAGTATCATCTGGAACAGTTATGTGGTACAATCTGTGGGCTGTTTCCCCCATTATCCAGGTCCCTTCAATCACATTATAATTGCTGGACTACATTTTCCAGGCCCCTCTTCATTCTCATCATAACACTGGACTACATTTCCCAGGCTCCTCTGCAACTTGGTAAAGCCCCCTCACTGAGTTCTATCAGAGGAGGTAGAGGTGCAATTCTGGGTCCAGTTTTTAAGAAGCCTTTCCCTCCATTTTATTTTCTTTTTGCTAGAGTTCTAGCAGGCATGTTAGCCTGTGGCTGGCGGGCTGCATACGGCAAAGTCAACTATGAATACGACCAAACACAGAATTGTAAACTTGGGCCTGCAAGAGGGATCCATCGGTTAAAGAGTTTGTGGTACAAACCTAAAGACCTGAATTCGAACCACGGAACTCACAGTGAAAGGAGAAAGTCAACTCTAGCATGCATCCCAGAACCCTCAAACTTGCTCACTAAATCAAATAATAAAAGTATAAAATCCTACCAATTATATATATATATATATATGTGTGTGTGTGTGTGTGTATATATGTATATATGTATATATACACATATAAAATGTAAAATCCCACCAATTATATGTATGTATATATATATGGTTTTAAATTGGTGTGTGTGGGGTGTGCGTGCGCACGCTCATGTGTTCTCTCGGGCGACCTTGCAGATCAGGTATAAGTTCTCAGCTACTGCCCAGAGCCAAGTCTGCCTTGGCCTGCCACCATGCCCGCTGCCATGATGATAGATTAAGCCTCTGAAACTCTAAGTATGCCCGAGTTAAATGCTTTCTTTTATCAGTTACTCTGGCCATGGTGTCTCTTCACAGCAGTGGAACAGTAACTAAAACAGAAGTCTGTATGCTACCATGTAAGTATGATGGGGGGATTTGTGTCCTCCAACAGAGAATAACCAATCTGGGTTGATTTATCTCATCTGGCAGGGAATAAACAATTTAAATCCTGATGAGTGCCTGACGAGTTGTCTAGGTTGGAAGGACATACTAATCACCCGGGGTGGGGGGAGTGGCCCAAATTGGTTTTTTCTCTTATTGGAAATTAGAAAACTTAGAGCTTTGTAGCTAGGCTAGGCTACCATATTAGATAAAAGACAGGGGCTGGAACTGCTTCAGGTCACTCCAATTTTTTACCACATTAATTGCTTCAGCCATGTTCTGTGAGAACATAGTTGGTCCATACTCCATCGAGTAACTGATGCCTGATCTCCCCTTTGCCACGGTCCTAGCTGTTACTTGAAAATGGCTTATTCCTGGACAGATCACACCAAGCCAGCACATTCCCCACGAGAGAGGCCCTTTATTGAAAGAGGGGAAGAAGTGAGGAAGAGAAAAAAGAAAGAGGGAGATGGGTCAGGGTCCCTGTTTTTTATCCAGTCTGTGACATAGGTGGCACAGGTGATAACACACACAGGTGATACAGGTGAGGCATACACAGGGAATGTGTGGTGGTTGCCATGGCAACTGATGCAGGAGGGTCCTTGCCGCCTAGGGATGACGTCATCGCTGGATTCAGAGGCTGGCCATAAACAGCTTCTGATGCTAACACTAGCAAAGCTTAAGTCCACATTCTCCCGTATGGACTTTTGTGGTTATTCTGAACCTCCTTCTTCTAGTCTGCCCTCCTTCCCCCAAACTGTCACCTAGCTGATCACTGTGAAGCACGATGATGCTGTCACCTGCTCATGCTTTTCTCAAAAAACCCTCCACAGATTCCATTTCTCCTAGGTAGCTTTGATGTTTGCTAGGATAGTAGGAACTTTAATGTAGTAAATCTGAGGAGATAAGTCGGTGAGGAGAGTTCGTGCTGAGCAAGAATGAGGGCCCAACCACTGGATCCCCAGCAGCCATACACAAAGCCGGGCACGGCGCACACGCCATTGGACAGCAAGACAGACCCATGAGGCTACGAGTACCCTTGCTGGCTAGCCCGTCTAGCTGAAACCGCAAGCTCCAGGCTTTGTGAGAGAGTTTGCCTAAACTGATGGTAAGGCGCCATTGATGAAGACAACACCTACATAATTCCCCGAACACGGAGGAGTCCAGCTGGTCTACCTAGAACCTTCACCCCTAATGACTAGTGCTCATGGTCCGGGAAGGAACTCAGCACACTGGCAGAGGAAGAAAGCTAACACTGATCTAACAACAAAACCTGAAATCTACAATGATGATCTGCCTACGAGATCTGTGCTTGTGCAACTGTGGCACTAAAGTTGTGGGAGAAACCAACCAGTATCTGCATGCAATTAAGTTCCACTCCATGGCATGCGATGCATCCCTGACACTGGTCGGGTGCCTAAGACCTGAGACTAGATAGACCATGAACCTAGGAGAAAGCTAAATACTACTGTTATGCTAAAGGAATGTGGCCATAAGATAACTCCTAAGGAAAGTTCTGCTATAGTCACAGACCAGTGCCTTGTTCAGCCCTCAGAGAAGCTTCCTCTGACAATAGATGGGAACAAAGCGAGACCCACAACTAGAAAATACCCAGAGAGTGGAAGGCCTCAATGTCTTCATAAAACCCCTCCCCTTGGGTGCCAGGAACTCTGTAGAAAGAGTGCAAGAGCCAGTGAGGAGGGAACTCACGAAGGAAACAAGGCACCATAAACCAACAAGGCTGACACTCATACCAACTCACAGAGACGGCAGCGTGCACAGGGCCTGCACAGGTCTAAGCCAAAACGGGGTCCCGGTGCTGAGAGGGGAAGGAGACACAAGCCCCATCCATCCCCCTGACACTATTTCCAACTGATAACTGCTTACCAAGCAAAACACTAGTTTTTGCCAATGGAGTCTCACTGGGTATACAAATCACACTTAAGGACAGATCCCATACCCATCAATACACCAATACAAAATGAACCCAATGATAGTTTGATATTTTGGGAGAGGTTTTTGTTGTTGTTGTTTGCTTTTTTTTAACCTTACAGATATTTTGCTTAGGTATTATGGTTTCTGATTTTGATTTTGTTTTTATGGGTGTTCTATATGCACAAATGTGTAGCTCAGCATCTATTTGTATTTTTTTCTGCTTTTCCTTTGGTTCTTTGCTTGTTGTTTTGTCCTGTTGTGACTTTTAGATGTCTGTTTTATTCTAATGAGAGAGAGGGAGATATGGATTTGGGTGGGTAGGGAGTTTGGGAGGATCTCAGGAGAGGTAAAATCATAATCAGAATATATTGTATGAAAAAGTTTTTTTTAGCGAAAAAGTAGTAGAGGAACAGTTCTGACCTCCACAGGTTTGTGTGCACCTGCACATGGCCTCACAAACACGCTTAAAACACATACACACCCAATATTAGCCTCATCTTGTGCTGACCACTCTGTTTCAGTGGCATGTAAGATTACATTAGTGTGCACC
Source organism: Apodemus sylvaticus (assembly GCF_947179515.1). Taxonomy (NCBI): domain Eukaryota; kingdom Metazoa; phylum Chordata; class Mammalia; order Rodentia; family Muridae; genus Apodemus; species Apodemus sylvaticus. The sequence continues at coordinate 21,600,998 of NC_067485.1, forward strand.
CCTGAATCAACGCCCCTGTGTACCTGGGTGAGTTCTGCTTCCAATCCCTTCCTTTCTCTCCAAAGCTCACTTATTTAAATTCTTCTTCATCTTCTTCATAACTGTACCATGGCCGTGGGGCCATGGAGTCTGGTCTTCAGAAGGAAACCTATGACTGTAAGGAAGAGGGTAAAGAGGAACCAAGGGCTGTGATTAGCAACCTGCTGGCCTTGCCCGCCTTCCCTCTTGTTATTTAGAAACTGTCGTATCCTGATGCCAGCTGTCTTCCGGCCCCTAGGAAATGTAACAACATGGATGGATGCTGCTAGTGGAAGAGAAGCAGTAGCAATGGTAGAAAGCAGCACTCCATCCTGCTTCTTTTCTTTCCTTCCTCCTTTCCTCCTCCCTCCCACCCTCCCTCCTTCCCTTCCTTCCTCCCTCCTTTTCCCCTTCCCTATTTCCATCCTCTCCTTCTTTCCTTCTTCCTTTCTTCCTCTCTTTTCCTCTTTCCTTCCTTCCTTCCTTCCTTCCTTCCTTCCTTCCTTCCTTCCTTCCTTCCTTCTTTCTTTCTTTCTTCTTTCTGCAACAGAGGTTTCCTATTTAGCCGAGGCTGGCCTTGAACTCACAATCCTCCCACTTCAGCCACCCACATGTTAGGATTCCAGGTGTGTGCTTTCCACGCCCCTCTTGTTCACAGTCACACTCTGGAGTTTCGGAGAGATTAATCAAACATTATAGATATGTTTAAAACCAGTTACAAGGCAACTTAAGCTATTAACAAGTTAGGGTTTTGTTTAGGTCTTAAGTTTTGTTTTCCTCCTTTCCTATAAAAATTTACATGCAGTAAGAAGTGAAAGGAGCCTTTGCCAGCCCAGTGAAAGCCAGGCAGCAGCTCTGTTTGAATTTATAATACATCATTTTCACAGGGTTCCATTCTGAGTACAAAACAGCCCCCTTCCCCAACACACACCTTTATGAGAATTGATTGCAGTCCACAAGAGAAGTGATCTGTGTTTTCATAAGAAGCATACACTGAAAACTCTAGCTCATAATTTGAAACCATATTCATCATACAGTTCGAGGCAAGGGTAATAAACATGGCAAGTTATATGTATGGGAATAAAAGATATTAAAAATGGAGTCGTGATATTTGTTAAAGAATATAAAACCATGCCAGGACGGAAGAAGCTACCAGGGATATTTATGTTCCAGTGCCTATTTCTTTTATTTTGTGGGTATGGGTGTTTTACCTGTCTGTCTATCTGTCTGTCTGTCTGTCTGTCTGTGTACTGTGTATATGCAAGGCTTTCAGAGGCCATAAGAGGCCATAGATCCCTTGGAACGGGAGTACTGAAGTCTCAGACAGTTTTGTAGCGTGTGTAGGTACTGGAAATCAAAACTGGGTCCTCTGGAAGAGCAGCCAGTGCTTTTAACTGCTGAGCCACCTCTAATTCCCTAATTTGAAAATAAAAGTCTATTTATACCAGGCACCTGTCTGTCTGTCTCTCTAGCCTTTTTTCCTTTGATGGTAGCTCTAACCAGATTGTGGCTCAGTATCCAAGATTGTCTGGAAGTTTCAGAGGGCCCCTGAGAGGTAACTGTCTTGATTTGGGTTTTACTGCTGTGAACAGACACCATGACCAAGGCAATTCATATAAGGACAACATTTAATTGGGACTGGCTTACCCATTCAGAGGTTCAGTCCATTATCATCAAGGCAGGAGCATGGCAGCACCCAGGCAGGCTCTGGGCTGGAGATGCTGAGAGTTCCACCAATTGTTTCTTTCGAAGGCAACTAGGATAAAGGTCTTAAAGCTCATGCCCACAGTGACACACTTCCTCCAACAAGGCCACACCTACTCCAAATAGTGCCACTCCCCAGGCCAAGCATATTCAAACCACCAGAGTAACCCATTCAGTCATTTGTCTCGCTGAGACTGTCACAGAGCACAGTCCATTGAGGTGACAAGGAGAAGTTACAGTTTGAAGTGGAAATGTTCCTCACATACTCAAGAGTTTCAATAGCTGGTCCCCAGTTGGTCCTATTGGATTCAGGAAGTTGCAGAACTTTTGAGCTGGGGTCATGGAAAAGGGCCTCCTTAGTCATTATTTTTACTCATTGCCGTTATTAAATAGAACAGACAGAAATAACTAATGAGAGAAAAGGTTAACATGGGCTCACAGTGCCTGCTCCAACCAGAGGCCATTTTCCAGAATTGCCAAAGTTCTATACCCCTGGGGAGTGTGGGTATCCTGATGAGAGTCTAGCTGGGGTCTGGGCATTCATGCTTTGGCCAAATAGGGATGCAGAAGAGAAAGAACGTAGATGGCACTGACAGGACAGGCTTCCTTCTAGTTGTTGGAAGGCGAGAGCTGAGCTGGCGTCTCTGGGCTGAGCTCCTGAGCTCTGTGGACTATAGTCAAGCACACTGGAAGGACACCAGGCCATCATCAGTGACCATTTAGGTGTGGTTAGTCACATGTACTAGTGTGTACTGGGTGGAGGCTGCCTGGATTCTCCCTTGGGATTCCTCCCAAGTGGGTGTTTAATTTATCAGCAGTTGTTTTGTTAATGATTCCTTAGGTTCAAAAACAGTGATTACTTCTCTCCTGCTCTGGATCCGAGGTAAACAAGTGTCTCATCTGGTCTCTCAATCACTGGGAAGCTCCTTCCCAGTGGCAAGTTTCTATGACATACAAATGACTTTCTAACAACATGGGTTTGACCATTTCTTTATGTTTTTAGGACTGTGCTCTTAAGCATGCCTTAATTGACTTTTAACTGAGGAGTGAAGTCTTGACACAGTTTTTGTCTGACTTCAGGTGGTAACTTTATAAAGTCATTCTATTAACAATTCTTGTGAGTCAGAAATACCATATACTTTTTCTAGTATAATAAATAAGTTAATAATATTGATATGATTAAATATCAGCATTAAATAGGAATATGAGTTTAAGTAACATAATTTAGGCCATGGCTTTATTATGTCAATTTCACAATGTTTAATCAAATTCCCTTATTCTATAAAATGAAACCATCTGAATGTTTAGGGTCCACATTACCCTCTTTCTTCTTTTCCTCCTCTTCCTCCCCCTTATCCCACCCCTTTGGAATTCCAGTAAGACAGTCTATATTTATTAGGAGGAAACACAATTATAATTTTCAGGCTTAGCTCCATCCATACCCTTTATTTTTATTTTTCAGTACTTTTTTTCTTTTTTATAACCTCTAAATCTGGACTCAAGTTGCGAACGGGACACAGTGATCTTCCTTGCTGACCGAGCTTTGCTGGAATCTCTTACCCCTCTGACCCTCCCATGCTGAGTACCAGGACTCCCTAGCCTACATGCAGAGACCTTTGGCCTGCAGATAGGACTGTCTTACTGGTGCCATCAACACTGGCCTGCTAGATCTGCAAGATAAACTTTACCCTGTCAGCTTCCTCTTCTGACCTAGCCTGAGGTAGCCTTGGTTTCGTTTAAATAGAATCAACTGAGAGATTGATGTAGAAAAATTCCAGGAAGGCAGATATGATAACTTACATCTCCTGAATTAATATTAAATTCAGATTATATGACATGATTATTATTATTTAGATATATAGCATATATGATTATGACACATGACTCTACAGCTGCTTCTGTTTGCCAAAAAAAAAAAAAAAAAAAAAAAATAAAATCTAGCCAAAGGTCAAGTGGTTCCTGTAAGAGTTTAAGAATTAGATGACTCTGCATGAACAGGTAGGCAGGGCAGCCGGCAGGCATGGCCACACAATGTCCACCGAATCCACATGGGCCTCTACATGACCACCTTTGCTATGGATGGTTCGTATTTTACCTTCACACATTCGGCAGCCTCTGATAGGCATCCCAGGGCCTCCCTGTCTGGCCAGTCATGTCAGTTATGCCACATGCCCAAGACATTGTCTCTAGGGTACTGAACAGCCTTGACTCCATGGGCCCGGCAATAGTGGCTGGCAATGTCACTCTGCCTATCTGATTTGGTTAGGCAGTTACAAGGTTTTGGGACCATTGCTTTAATTTCTGTTATCCTAAACCTTGGCTCACTCATCAATTTCTCTTGAAAATGAAGACTGCACCTGGGGGAACAGATCACTTGGCATAGTGGCTGTACTTACATATGGTGAGATGGCTATAATACCTGGGACAAACCTGTCTTTGGAAGCACAGTGGTGCATGAATGAAACACTTAGTGGATTAGACACAGCCACCGCATAGATGTAATAGCTGCAAGCAAGCCTTCTTTCCTGGATCGTAGAGTGATTGAACTGTTACTGAAATCAGGAGGCATGGGTTTGAATCACAGGAAATAGATTTCACAGAGAGAGAGGCGGGGGGGGGGAGAGAGAGAGAGAGAGAGAGAGAGAGAGAGAGAGAGAGAGAGAGAGAGAGAGAGAGAGAGAGGAAGAGGGAGACAGAGAGAAGGACTGAGAGAAACAGAGACAGACATAGAGACAGAGACAGACATAGAGAGAAGGAGTTAGTTTGGGGAAGGATTTTAAATAAAGGAAAACATCATTTCATCAGTCTACTCTTGCCAATCAGCTTCTATTTATAACTTTAGAAGGTTGCCATTTCCAAAAATAAATGCAAAGACAGTCAAATCATAGTTCATGTATGGTAATTTTGAGCTCTTTAGCAACAACACGTTATGATGTATAGTTAGGTGACCTACTGTTTATAATGTAGTTTTCTATCCAAGAGAAGAAAGCCATGCACAGACAAGATCTCATTTGGCCTCACAACAGTCTACAAGACAGAACTGAAGCTGAAGTGTTTAGGTGACAGTGAAGCCACAAAACTGGCATCTCTACACCAAGTCACTGTATTGCATACATGGGAAGCAAGGATTCCTGTTAGACTCCAGCTGGGTTTCTACTGGTTAACCAAGGAAGACAGGGGTCGAGCATCAAAGTACACCAGACACCTACTTAAATTCCAATAATCCAATGTAAGTGAAGAGACAGTGAATCATATCATTTGGGGAGCAGACACTTGTGCCCTGAGAACATCACTCTCTTGTGCAACAAAGAATATATAAAGAAAGTAAAATCGACAAGATCAAGTAACCTCTTATTTTATTAAAGGGAGACGGACTGGCGAGGACCATGAGGGTGTGTCCATTCACCTTTCTTATATAAGACTGTTTCCTTCTTTGAGGGTGTTCACTAAGCATCTGCAACACACCACCCCATGCTGGTGACAGTGCTGAAGCTACAAAACCTTTAGTCTGTTATGCACCTTGATGCCGGGGACAAACTGCCTGAGTCAAATCCCATCTCCTCTGCTCGCCCTCTGTGGATCTCCGACCAAGTCACTTCACACTAGTTTTCTCATCTACAAGTCAGGATGTCACATGCCACTAGCTTCTTCGTTGTGTGAAGGTGATTTACGAAGTAGCTAGTGGTTTGACTAATACCACCCAGTAGGTGCTGTGGAAGTTCTAGCTATTTTATTGTTTTGCTATTTATTATTGCTGGTACTGTTTATCATTTGTAACAGAAAGCAGTAGCTCCCTAAAAGGAGACTTTCTCCTGGAGGATCCTGGAGTGGTGGAAGCAGTTTACTGAGTTGCATTCTCCCTGACAAGAGGAACACATTCTGAGAAACATGCTGATAGGTAGTTTTGTCCTTGTCTGGACATTCTGGGGTGTACTTACATACAGGGGGATGGGATGGGGTGATATAATCATTAGAAACACAGTTGTACATGACTGAAACATTTAGCTACTGATTGAAGCATCATTACACATGCATATCTGTGCAGGGTTGTGCACAGATAGACAAAGCAGAGGACTTCAGCAAGAGGCGTTTAAAATGCCTAATTACCATAGACAGGTCACTTAAAATTTCAATTTTATTTTTCTTCATCAGCTCGACAGACGGCTTTATGGTATTTGAAATTTAGAAGAAAGGGATGGATGCTTTCATATTAAAAGTTCTCAATATAAAATTGATACATGCATGGATGCGTAACTTCAACTATATTGGTGTTTAAAAGAGAAATAGCCGTCTGGCGTGTACCTCATTCTTTTTATTTCGTTTTATTTTTACATACTCTTATGCCAGGTGTTAGGTAAGGTAGTAACACTATAAAGAGGAGTGTAGCCAAGTGTGTGCTTTTATGGAATTGTTAGAAGGAAAATGGAGAGCCTGTGCGGAATTCACCAAAGGGAGCTAACTGAGCACAAAGGATGGGGCGGCTAGAAAAGGGTGGGGCTTCGAGAGAAGGGGTGGGGCTGCTAGGGAAGGGGTGGGATTTTGAGAGAAGGGGTGGGGCTGCTAGAGAAAAGGTTTCTGCTTTGTGCTTCTTAGACACAGACACAGACAGCTATAATGGGCTGAAAAAAGAGGACGCGAAGAAGATGCCACCTGTCGTAGTTAGAATATGTAATGACTTCAACAGGCTCCCATGCTGCAGATCCCATCTGGTGGGGCTGTTTTGAGAGGCTTTGGACCTTTCAGGATATGGGTCCTCACTCTCTGAGGTAGGTCACGAGAGGCCTAGAAGGTTGCAGCCTTATTTCCAAAGCCTGAGTTCTCTGCTTCTTGGTTGCCCCTCCTCCCGCCCAGCATGATTTAACCAACTGCCTCGGGCTGTGCCTTGGCCATAAACCAAATCATGGTGCTTACCATACCATGAGGAAACATTTCCTGGGAACGATGAACCCAACCTTCCTCCATTAACTTGCTTGAGCCAGATATATTTTGGGCACGAAAATGAGAAATATCCCTTAAGTAACCAACTATGCCTGAAGAATGCCAAGGAGGTAATCCCAGCAGATCATCCACAGCTGTGCTGGGACAGAGTACTCCCCTCCCCCGCCCCCTCTGACGTTCTCAAAGGAGAAACTGGCAAGCCACAGTGGGTGAAATGTTGTAGCTTTCTTTATGTAATAGCAACAGGTGGAAATATCCCCCCCACTCAACTCTGCCTGAACCTAAAAGTCTTGGCACCTTCTCCTCCACCCACGCTTCAGTGGGAAGCTCAAGCTGCTGAGAGGAACCCCAATTCAACTAAGTGGATCAGAAAGAAAGAAAGAAAGAAAGAAAGAAAGAAAGAAAGAAAGAAAGAAAGAAAGAAAGAAAGAAAGAAAGAAAGAAAGAAAGAAAGAAAGAAAGAAAGAAAGAAAGAAAGAAAGAAAGAAGGAAGGAAGGAAGGAAGGAAGGAAGGAAGGAAGGAAGGAAGGAAGGAAGGGAAAGAAAGGAAGGAAGAAGGGAAAGAAAGAAAGAAAGAAAGAAAGAAAGAAAGAAAGAAAGAAAGAAAGAAAGAAAGAAAGAAAGAAAGAAAGAGAGGGAGAGAGAGAGAAAGAAAGAAAGAAAGAAGAAGAAGAAAAGAAAATAGGAGGGGGGATTGTTGGAAAGAAGGGGTTCAACTTGAGTGGATATTGGGGGAGTGAGAGAAATATATATAGGTGACAATGTCAAATACATTATATACATGTCAGGGAGTGTCAAAAATAATAAATAATGAAGAATTTCTTTCTATAATTAGGGTTTTTTTTAAATAAACAATTTCATCAGTCTAATCATCTGGCTAATTGGTCAGATCCTTATTTCCTATATTTCCATATCAGAGGGAGGGAGTGCCTTTAGCCTATGGTTTAGTGGTGTGATGGTTTGTATATGCTCATCTCAGGGAGTGGCACTATTGGGAGGTGTGGCCTCATTGGAGGAAGTGTGTCACTGTGGGGATGGGCTTGGAGATCTTCCTCCTAGATGTCTGAGCATGCCCAGTCTGTTCCTGGCTTCCTTTGGATAAAGATGCAGAACCCTCAGCTCCTCTTGTACCATGCCTGCCTGGATGCTGCTATGTTTCTGCCTTGATGACAATGGACTGAACCTCTGAACCTGTAAGCCTCTGAACCTGTAAACAATTAAATGTTGTAATTTATAAGACTTGCATTGGTCATGGTGTCTGTGCACAACAATAAAATCCCAACTAAGATAGTTTGGAATAGGGCTGTCTTAGGGTTTTATTGCTGTGAAGAGACACTACCCCAACAGAAAATCTTATAATGGAAAATATTTAATTTAATCAGAGTTGGCTTACAGTTTCATAGGACTGGTCTATTACTGTCATGACAGCATGCAGGAAGATATGGTGCTGGAAAAGGGATTGAGAGTCCTACATCCCGATCGGTAGGCAGCAGGAAAGAGAGGACCACACTAGGTGTAGCGTAAGCACAGGAGACCTCAAGGCCAGCTCCACAGTGACACTCTTCCTCCAACAAGGTCACACTTCCGAATAGTGCCACTTCCTATAGGGCCAAGAGTTCAGACATGTGAGTCTATGGGGCCGTACATATTCAAGCCACCACAAAGGCAGACCTAAAGCCTTTGTTTCTCTGATATGTCAGGCTAAGGAGGAATTGCAAAAAGGCACTTGCATCCATACCACAGCATAGCCACGACTACCCGGGCCTCAGAAGAGCCCGGGGGGATCAATATTGACCCTCGCTTCTCTAACACCCTCCCCTATAGGGCACCAGAGGCCCAATCAGGTTATTGTAATTAGATTAGACTCTGAGGCATGCCCTAAGAGCACTGTGTGATGCAGACTCTCGCCTGGAGTGGTTCTGCAACCCTACCAGCCCCACACAGATGGCTGGCACTGAGTAAATGATAAATAGTTGACAAATGAAACAGTTAAGGGACTGAGTGACCTTGGAAACAGAGTTGTGGTATTAAATTTTTCATTGGAAAAAGAAAACGAAAACGAGAGAAAAAAGTGCTTTGTGCACTTTTTCCAGAGAGTCTGTAGACACATTATCTTTAAAGAATCCTAGTACAAAATGAAGTCATCATTCTTTCCACGTCCCATTCTCTCCACAGTGAAATTAAGTGACTGGGCAGAATGAATCCAGTGTATACAATGAGAAACAGCAGAGACCCCCGCCTGTCAGGTCAGATTTCATAATCTACTTCTGCACGACTCATTCATCTGCACTTTGTTAAATTAGCAATAGAAAAGCCCAAAGAAAATGAATTTACTTGATCTTCCCCTGGGTTCTTAACTCTCCATATATTATTGATTCTTGATTATCTGAGTTAAATTGGGCAAGGAATAAACAAATCCCAGGTAATATTATTTTCCTTTTAGTCAATTAATTAATTCCTCATCAGCTTTTGCCAGAGCCGGTAATTGTCAAATTGATTTCTTCGAGTTCATTTCTCAACTCCTAGGATAATGAGGTCAAAAATAGGCCAGAGAAAAATCAGAAAAGGAAAGTAAGAGCCCTGATAGTCTACACGGCAGACAACCATTCCGCTTGCACTCAGAGGGCATCCAGGGTGGTTAAGAAAAACAGCTCTGCGGTAGGCTGAAAAAGTGTCCCTCCCAAATAGCCAAGTTAGATCACTT